>NW_006408651.1:3552381-3553880 GCF_000296735.1 Chrysochloris asiatica
CTGGAGAAGAATATCATGTTTGGTAGGATGGAGGGTCAGAGAAAAAGAGTAAGATCCCCAGAGAGATGGATTGGCAAGTGTCAGCATCACTGGGCTGAATCGTGGCAACACTTGGGAGATTGGCCCAGGACCAGGCAGTGTTTCGTTCTGTTGTGCATAGGGTCACTATGAGTCGGTACTGACTAGATGGCACCTAACAACAACAGGTACTCTAGCAGGTGGAAAGGGTGTGAGAAATGTGAGCTGTCATTGTATGGCACTGAACTGACATGCTGGTGCCTTTTTGCTGGATGAGCCTACATGTTTTGAAGATTTACTTATGCTCTGAGACAAGGAGGCAGGGTAGAGTGAAATGAGCATAAGGCCTGAAGCAGGCATTGATCTAGTAACAGTCTCACATTGCTTTGTAGCACCAAGAAAACTAAACTGCCTTAAGTGGAGTGTGATGTAGTAGGACATATTATAGATTCTTGTGTTCTTGTGTTATGTTGCAACTGGGTACAGTGTGGTACAATGTGGTGTGGCATGGTATGACATGCTATGGCATGATGGCATATGGTGTGGCAAGCTATGGTACCATGTGTGATGGCATAATGGGGTATGGTGTGGAATGACACAATTTGGTATGGCATGGTATGGAATAATTTGGTATGTTGTGATTTGGTATAGTATGGTGTGGTATAGTATGGTGTGACGTGATAGTGTGGTATGGTATCATCTGGCATGGTATGGTGTAGAGTGGTGGAATGTATTATGGTGTGGTGGGACATGGAGTGATGTGGTGTGGAGTTGTGTGGTGTAGCAATGTATGGTGTTGTGTGGGATGATACAGTGTGGCTTTCACCTCTTCTAGGGTTTTTTTGGGATTAAATGAAGTAACATAATTAAATTACTCAGCTGATAGTAGATGCTCAGTAAATGTGAGTGTCCTAGTTTCCTGCCTTCCCGTCTCATTCTTACAAGCAGGAATAGCTTATAAACTCCTATGACCCAAAGAAATCCTTTGTATGTGTTTGATTTTTGTCATCTTTTTGGTGTGGCACTGTGGGTTAATGTGCTGGACTGTAAAGTTGGTTTGAACCACAAGGTTAGCAGTTCAAGCTCACCAGCTGCTCCTTGGAAACCCTATACAGGGTCACTATGGGTTGGAAACGACTTGACAGCACTTAACAACAGCAACATACTTAACTACAATTACTTGATCAGTAAAGGTGATGTATAATCACTTATGTCAATATTATCTGCAATAGGGAGAAATGTGAAGGACTTACACATTCATTGTTGGAAGAACTGAATGAAAGAATCCATGACAGATGCCTACAGCATTGCTTGAGGTAAGTTTGCTGACACATCATGAGACAGAGTAAAAACTGCATTCCTTCAGGGCTCTGTCTTCTCTATGAAGGAAAGATTTTGTGGACTTCAGCTATTGACAAAACACATTGCCTGTCTTTTGAATCTTGGTTTCCCTTACCTCCTATTGTAAAATAGACACTTGA
>NW_006408651.1:3554720-3557780 GCF_000296735.1 Chrysochloris asiatica
CTGATATGAAGTGAGGGGAGATGTACAAGAACACACTTGCAGATAGTACCCATCTGACCTAGCATCAATGGTTGGATAATCAGAACATGACTAGAGGAAGAAAGAAGAGGAAAAAAAGAGTAACCCACTACAATTGGATGAACTTGACCTATGCTTGTGGATGCAGTATGACAAAGGAGTGAACAAATCTTTACAGTGAGGATTATTCCCACCCTGTTGGTACACAGGGCTGAAAAGGATGGGGAACCTAGACATTGGGCACCCAAAATGAGAGGACTACAAAGGCAAGAAGTGACTGCCTTACAAGCTTTCAACAGGGAACCTAGCTCCAGAGGGTGTGGGGAAAGGTAGACTCTCCACTGAATTGTTTCCAACCTGTCTGGATGGGGTTGATAAAAGGTGCGGGGGGTGTGGTGGGGTGGGAGGGAGTGCAGGAGATAGGACTCCTGTGGTTCAGTAAAGAATGATTGCTATCAGGTCTGATAGTCAGTGTTGGAAAGGTAAATGTATACGTTTGGTAACAAAAGGAGGGAAGTGGCTGATTTTGCAGTCCAGGAGTGGAGATCCCTGGAACCATCAAGGCAGGGAGAAAAGCGAAGTGCGGTGGGGTGGGGTGGGGGGTGAGACTATAAATAATAGTAAAACATTACAAATTCAGAAATCATGAAAAAAAAAAAAAATACTGCTAGAGCAATTAGGAGAGTATGGGACCTTGTCCCTGAAGAGATAAAGAGCAAAATAGATGGTGTTTTAGTTTCCTACAGCTCCCATACCAAAAATGCCATGAAGTTGACGGCTTGAAAAAAAAAAAAAATCCATACAAAACAGAAAAGTATTTTCTCAAAATTCTGAAGGATAGAAGTCTAAATTCAGGTGTTGGCCATGTTGACTCCTTCTGAGATCTTTGAATGAACTGCTCCATCATACCTCCCTTTTAGTTTTTGGTGGCTTCCAGTAATCTTTGGCATTCATTTGCTGATTATAGATGCATTTTACATGGTATTTTCCCTTTGATGTTACCCTCTTTCCATGTCTGCTCTCATCTTCTATAGGATAAAACTTAAAGGGACTAGGACACAAAGGGCTCCAGTATAACTTACCTGGTTATATCTTCAAAGAAAGACCCTGTTGTTTCAAACAAGGTCCCATCACAGGTACAAGTGTTAGGACCTCAGGATCTCCTTTTGGATGACCCCATTTAATTAATGATGAATGACTTCTTCTCAATGCTGATTAAGATATTTCTATACTTGTATTCTGTTGACTCTCCAGTTCTGTTGTTTTTCTTGTCATTTACCTCTCTCTTGAAGCTATGGAGATATCCTACACTAATGAAAATGTCATTGTTATTTATTATATGTTTTACTTTAAGATATAATTCTTAAGGTGACAACAATGAAGAAAAACCTTTATATTTCTATTCAGTATGGAAACTTAAGATGATATAGGGATCCTCTGTTTAGTTTATTCACATAATAATGCAGGATGGAAAAATATACTATGTGTATATGAAAGGGGGTTAAAAAGTTTGTGGAAAAATGGAATTATAAGGTACTGAAATTTCTTCATAAAGTTTTGAAATCCCCTTGTATACAAAGAGAGAGTCAACCTTTAAAATCATATGAAAACAAAAATATGTTAAATGAGTTTTAAACGAGTTGAAACTAATGATCTTCAGGTATTATAAAACCTGGATTTGGGTACTAATGTCCACTTGCAGGAAGACATAAGGTTGGGTCTGTGGAACCTATGAGGATTAGAATTGAGCTTTGGAAGGGACTAGAAAACCAGCATTCATTTCACTCTATCCTGTCTCCTTATCTTAAAACACAAGCAAGTCTTCAAAAAATGTAGGCTCATCTAGAAGGTAGTTCAGGAAATGACTATTGGCCATAGGCCATGGGTTAAAAAAAAAAAAAAAAATTACCCCAAAGAAGTCAGGATTCTAACCTTAAACTGTGCACAAGTCTCAAATGCCACTAATCAAATGTCAATGGCTCATGCTGGCAACTGCCAAGCCCATGAGTCAGATATCATGCTGGAGGTTCCTTCTGACTAATATAGATGCAGGGGCTGACAAACCCAATATCAGCAGGTCAAACAGCAGACTGCTAGCTCTTGGGCTGTGGAGACTGATTAATCCAAGATTGGCAAGGCAGTATGGCAGGCTGCATGCTCAAGTCCCAAGAACTAAAACTATGATGATGAAGAGCTGGATGCATGATCCAGAGTAAGCAAAAAATCCAGAGATCTTTGCCAAAATAACCATGTGTATTAGATGCAGACCACATCCTTAAGGAAACTCTTTTTCAACCAATTGGCTGCTCATAGTAGCTCTTATCCTAAAATGGGGAATGATTACATCCTTACAAAACTACCAAAGAGACCATAACTGCCAAACTGCTGAGAATCATGGCCTAGCCAAATTGCCACAAAGCCTTAGCTATCCAATCACTAATTCCAAAGATGAAGAGATTTTTTTTTTTTTTGCCAACATCTTTAGTCTGAAACGATCAAGTATACAATCAAGATACATTAATAATTACTAGTGATTGATATACAAAATCTAGAAACAACGAGTCACTAATTGGAAAATATGGCTTTGGGATAGAAACAACATTTGAGATCAAAGGAAAACCTTATTCATTGAAAGTACCCATTTTTTAGCAATAGAAATGGGACTATATTTATATTGTTATATGATAGGAGTCCTGTAGGTTAATGTGCTGGACTACAAAGTTAGTTTGAACTGCAAAGTTGGTAGTTGAAGCTCACCAGATTCTCCTTGGAACCCTATACAGGGTCACTATGGATCGGAAATGACTCAGTGGTACTTAACAACAACATATACATGGACCTCACCAAATGAAATACACAGGTATCAAATCAACTACTTTTATGAAAACAGGCAATGAAGAACCTCAGTATTATAAGTCAAAACAAACCTAGAATACAGCATCAATTGCTCATTTGCAATTTCAGGTAAAAAAGCTGAAGAAAATTAAAATAAGTCCATGAAAGCCAAAGTAAAACCTTGAGGATATTGTTGTTGTTAAGTGC
>NW_006408651.1:3558990-3575789 GCF_000296735.1 Chrysochloris asiatica
TATGTAGATTATAAAAAATTAGGGTTAACATTGTGAAAAATGAGAATTCCAGGACACTTAATTCTACCCATGATGAACCTGTACACACACCAAAAGGCAGTCATTCAAATAGGAAAAAGGGATATTGTGTGGTTTAAAATCAGGGTAGGTGTTTTTCAGGGTTGTATTCTTTCACTGTATTTACTCAATATGTATGCTGAGAAATAATCTGAAAAGTTAGACTATATGAAAAAGAACGAGGAATCAGGATTGCAGGAATACTCGTTAACAATCTGTGATATGCAGATAATATAACCTTGCTTTCTGAAACTGACGAGAACTTGAATCACTTGCTGATGAAATGGAAGATTACAGCCTTCAGAATGGATTGCATGTCTAAAGAAAGATAACAAAAGTCTTCACAGCTGAACTAATAAGCAGCATCATGATAAATGGAGAACAGATTGAAATTCTCAAAGATTTCTTTTTACTTGGATCCACAATCAATGCCAAAGGAAGCAGTCAAGAGATTAACCATGTATTACATAGGTAAAAGACTTTTTTAAAGTGTTACATAGCAAAGATATCGCTTTGAAGACTAAGGTAAAATTGACCCAAGTTACTGTATTTTCAATCACCTCATATACATATGAATACTCAACCGTGAATAAGAAAGAACCAAGAAAAACTTATACTTTGAATTATGGTGCTGGCAAAGAGTATTAAATATACCAGAGAACAAACAAATGTGTCTTGGAAGTACAGTCAGAATTCTCCTTAGAAGCAAGGATGGGGAGAATTTGTCTCACATACTTTGGGCATGCCTTTGGGAGGGATCAATCAGGTGAGGACATCATTCTTGGCAAAACAGAAGGTCAGGCAAAAAGCAGAAGAAATTCAACAGGATAATTGACACATGGCTGCAATGATGGGTTCAAATTAACACATGATTGCAAATTGATGATTGGGAAAACAGAACTATATGGGTCTATGTTTCATTCTGACACAGAACTGATTGGTAGCCAACTAAAAACAATTAATCTTTGTGGTATATACAAACAAAAAACCAACATTTATTATTACAATCAAATAATCAATAATGAAATTTAGTGATCTCTGATCAGCTAAAGAAAATAAAAATAAACATAGATGAAAACTGATGACTGAAAACCTGTTTGATTGTTGTTGCAAGATGCTGTCCAGTCAGTATCAATTCATAGCTATCTTATACCAACAGAACAAAATCTGCCCAGTCCTGCACCAACCTCACCATTGTTGCTATGCTGAAGCCCATTGTTCTGTCACTGTGCCAATCCATCTAGTTGGGGGTCTTCCTTTTTTATGCTAGCCCACCACTTTACCAAGCAGTTATTCTCCAGGAACTGGGCTCTCGTGATAATATGTCTGAAGTATGAGAGACAAAGTCTTCCTATCCTGGCTTCTAAGGAACATTCTAATTGCACTTCTTCCAACACAGGTTTGCTTGTTCTTTTGATGGTTCATGGTACTTTTAATATTGTCCTCCAACACCATAACTCAAACGCATCAATTTTATGATCTTCTTTATTCATTGTACAACTTTTACATACCTAGGAGGTTATTGAAAATACCATAGTTTAGGTCAGGAGCACTTTAGTCCTCAAACTGACATCTTTGCTCTTCAACACTTTAAAGAGATCTTGTATAGCAGATTTGGCTAATGCAAATGTTGTTTGATTTCTTCACTGTTGCTTCCATGAGTGTTGGTTGATTCAAGAAAAATAAAGTCTTTGACAACTTCAATCTGTTCTCCATTTATATGGAAGTTATTTATTGGCCCAGAGATAAAGATTTTTGTTTTCTTTACCTTGAGATGTAACCATACCAAAGGCTGTGGTCTTTGATCTTCATCAGTAAGTACATTAAGTCCTCTTTGCTTTCAGCAAGCAAGGTTGTATCATCTGCATATCACAGACTGTTAATGTGTCTGTCTCCAATCCTGATACCAGGTTTTTCTTCATATAATCCAGCTTCTTAAATTATCTTCTCAGCATACAGTCTAAATACAGTGAAATAATAAATTCCTGGTACAACCTTTCCTAATTGAAACCATTCAAACCATTTAAACCATTCAGTGGTCCCTTGTTCTCTTCAAATTATTGTCTCTTGATCTATGTACCAAGGTTCCTCATAAGCACAATTATGCATTCTGGAATGCTTATTATCTTCAGTATTGTCCATAGCTAGTCCTGATCCACACAATCAAAAGCCTTTGCATAGTCATTAAAGCACAAGTAAACATCTTTCTGGTATTCTCTGCTTTTAGTCAAGATTCATCTGATGTCAGTAATGATATTCCTCATTCTCATCTGAATACAACTTGAACCTGCCTGTTCTCTGTCAATGTACTATTGTGGTAGTTTTTGAATTATCATTTGCATGCAATATTAATGATATTGTCCAATGATTTCCTCAATCTCTTGGGTCACCTCTCATTGGAATGGGCATAAATATAGCTCTCTTCCAATCAGTTGGTCAGGTAGCTGTCTTCCAAAGTTCTTGCCAAGATAATTGAGTGCCTCCAGTGCCACATCACTGTTAAAAGATTTGAATTTGTATTGAATTAATTCCCGGAGCCTTGTTCTTTGCCAATGCCTTCAGTGCACCTTGGATGTCTTCCTTCAGTTATTATTAGCTCTTGATTATTTTCTACCTCTAGAAATGCTTAAACATCGCTCATTTCTTTTTGCTACAGTGATTCTGTGTATTCCTTCCATCTCCTTTTGATTCTTTCTGTATTATTCAATATTTTGCAATGGGAGAATTGAATTTTTTCTTCAGTTCCCTCATGTTGAGAAAAGATGAGCATGTTCTTCCCTTTTGATTTTTCAACTCCACGTCATTGGACATTTCATTAGAATATTTGAATTTGTCTTCTGAAGCTGCCCTTTGAAATTTTCTATTCAGCTCTTTTACCTTCTAATTTCTTCCATTTGCTTTAGCATTTCTGTGCTGGAGAGCAGGTTTAGAATCTCTTCTGGCACCCATTTTGATCTTTTCCTTCTTTCTTGTCTTCTTAATGAATGTTCTTGATGTCCTTCCACACCTCTTTTGGTCTTCTGTCATTAGTGTCTAATTCATCAAATTTGTTAAGATGATCTCTAAATTCAGGTGGGATATGTTCAAGGTCATATATTGGTTTTTGTGATCTTATTTTAATTTTCTTCAGTTTCTACCTGAATTTGTATATGAACAATTGATGGCCTTGTTTTTGCTGATGATACAGAACTTTTCCACTGGCTCTTTCCACATATGTATTCAATTTGATTTCTGTGTATTCCATCTGGTGAGGTCCATGTGTATAGTCATCTTTTATGTTGTTTAAAAATGATATTTGCAATAAAGAAGTCATTGGTCTTGAAAATTCTATCATGTGATCTCCATGATAGAGATATGTTTGATTAATAGTAAGAAATAAAGAGTATAGATATTAAATTCCGTAGGTTATCAGGAAACAAAATTAGCTACCTCACAATGGGGGAGTACTAGAAGAAAAGGCTAGAAAATTTGAAATGTTTGGTGGGGCTACATTGTGGATAACTTAGGAATTTGGATCTTATCTTATAGTAGATAATTTGAAATCACTAATGTTTTCATAGCAATGGAGTTAGCAAAATTAAAGTTTCATTCTAGGATTATTAATCTGGATTAAGGACCCCAGTGAAAGGGACAGGTTTGAGGGACTGATGTAACTATAATGGGTGGTAAGCACCTGGACCAGGAAGTAAGGTTGAAAATAAAGGGACAAAAATAAATTTTGGAATGATCTCAAAATTCTTTTGTTAAAAAGCAATTAATTTCTCAAATTTATTATTATGTGTTTATAAAAAATTTTTAAATTCTTCACAAGGCAAGAACACTGTCAGAGATCAAAGGCACTAAGAGAATGATGAGATGTGATGAAATTATAGTATCTGTTAACATTCTGCATTCTTTTATAAGTGAGAAAATAGATACTCACTAGACCAATTAAAAAAAGAATTCACAAGCATCCATGTAATATAATTAGCCTAGTAATTCTTAACTAGCTTTCTAAAAGAAATATTTTTGTGGAATTGGGTTTCAAAAATGGGAAAAGTATAGAAGTGACATATGATTTATTTTATGGATGATAGGATTTAGGAAGTCAATATGTCACAAATAAAAGACTTGGAAGTTCCGCACAAAGCAATTAAGTAGATTTGTGATGCTGTTGTCATTAATGTTGGGTTAGCAACTGCCATAGTTAAGGGAAAGCTCTCATGGCATTATAAAAGAATGCAAAAGTCCTGTATCTTTTTAAGAAATATGACCTTCACTCTGTAGAAGAACCTCAGGGCTAGCCAAATGGATGTGGTTTAAGTTAATATCTAACTTAGCTAGTTTCTTCCTTTAGTACATTGCATAGCTTTGTTTGTATCAGTGTTCTCTCTCTCTCTTTATAGTTAGAAATTCCAAGAATACCATTCTTAGCCTTTGAGTAAATTCTCAGTCATCTATAGAAGCTAGAGTTCAAAAACTTTCATACACTGTCATGAAATTCCCTTTTTCCTCCTGTAATATGGCACAGCAAGTTTGAGCTTTTGTTCCTGCCCTAATGATTGTCATCATAAATGAAGAGCTCATAACCATTCTAGAATAGCTGCTTTTCTACTGAAAGAAAATTTCTCAGCTTTGTCATTGCTGTTAAATGCCATCTAGTCAATTCCGACTCACATAGCAACCCTGTACAGGGGTTTTGAAGAGTATCTGGTGGGATTTGAATCTCAAACTCTGTGGTTAGCAGTCCATTGCTTATCCTACAATGTCACACCAGAATGCCATTATAGAATTCATTAATATTAAATTCTAATAAAATGAGAGGTGATTGTTACAAAGTGTGGCTGGATAGCCTGATTAAGACATTGGAATATTTGCAGATGAAGTTCTGTATCTAGGATTTGCTTTGAAATAATATAGAGCAATAGAAATGGTTAGGATGTGTATGAAATAAGGTTGACCATGGTTGAAGATGGGCGATGGAAAAAAAAAACAAAAAACAAAAACCCATGGAGTTCATTATATTGTTTTACTTCTGCATATATTTGAAAATTTCCATAAAGTACATAGTTAAAAATTAAAGGCATCTTAATTAGAGAAAGGAGTCATGGTGGCTTAGCCAATAGTCACTCTTTTCTTAACCATCACTCAGGACAGGCTGGGAGCTCTAAGAAATGGCTGGGAAAGGAGCAAAAGAGGAAAGATGAGATTAGCAGATTAAATGAAGTAAATGAGAAAAGAGAGTCAAGGAAGAAGTAACAAGACAGCAAGAGAAAAATGAAAAGGAAAAGAAGGAAGAAAGATAAGAGATATGGGGAGCAAGCAAGGACAATAGAAGGGGGAATGGAGCCACTTAATAGAGTGAATTTGTCAGTGTAAGAAATAAGAAATAAAGAGACAAGGAGAGAAACATGGGAGGGGGAACTCAAAGTCAAGAGAGACCAAGAGTCTGCCTGTCCCTTACAGACTAGCATATTTAAGGCGATGCGGTCCTGGATACAGTTCTGGTGAACTTCCAATGGGTGGGGTTATGGAGATTTTCCTGAAACTTGAAAATACCAGGGGGGAGGTGGTGTTTCTTGGTGTAATAAAGACTTAAGCTTTCAGGAGACTGGAAGCTTAAGCAGGATTTATTGGACTCCACTTGGGGCAGCTGCAATGACATTTTGTTGATCAGGAGCAGGTCCTTTAGTCAGTCTTCTATCTATGTAAACTGTAGTAATGCATGTTCTTTTCTTTCTTTCTGGATTATTCACTTCAATTCCATTTAGCAGGAAACTATTTAAATGTCTCATAATAATGACTTTGTTTTTGCATTCCTTAGAAAAATTGTGAGATTGTGACTCAAGTTAGCTTGACTATAATTGCTCCAAATAAGTATGATTGCAAGTCTCTTGTCTATGAAAATAACAAAGTGAGTTTAGTCTAGAGAATGATTGACTATGAAAAGCCACACCTTCTTAATGCCTCTCAGATGAAGGGACATAGAAACCACATGACTTCACATGGAAGGTGATGTTCCTAAGGCTCAGAAAAAAAGAATTCTGGTTTGGTGAGGTAATATAAGTAGTGGACTGCTAACCACAAGGTCTGCAGTTCAAACTCACCAACTGCTCCTTGGAAACCCTATATACCATCTCTATGAGTCAGAACAGACTCAAAGCCATTTAACCACAACCACGACAGCAACTAACAATGAGGAGCATGGTGACTCTGTATGATAAGCACTGGATAGCAAGTCATAAAATTAGTGGTTCAAGCCCACCAGCTGCTCCATGAGAGAAACATGAGGTCTTCTGTTCCTGTAAAGATTTACAGCCTTGGAAGTTCTATTCAGGGTCACTATGAAACTCAACAGCACTTAACAACAACTGCCAACTACACTGTTGCTTCTCATATATTCTTTAAAAAGATTTTTTTTTTTAATGATTCTGAGGATATTTACCAATCAGTTTTGCGTCAAAATATTATATGATAACAGGAAAAGTAATGCTTGTATTTTTTTTCCTCAGAGAAAAATGCTTAATGGTCTAGATCAACATCAACTGTCCCAATACATTTTCTGTTTGATAAAGTTGTTCTTCCCAAACTGCTACAATTAACACAGTACTGAGTGAACAGGGGTTTTATAAATAAAATTATCTAACTTTAAAAGCTACAATGAATGATCTTTTTAGATTTCAGAGATGACCTTTTATTTATGGTTTTAGCAAATATACACTTAACACAAACCATGCAAGAAACATGCTAAAACGTACGAAAGCAATCACTTTCTTACAGTCAATTAAAATAGTTACTATTGTCATGATCACTGTTACTTTTATTCTAATTGCTGTGATGTTAAGTACTGTCGAGTGGGTTTTGACTCAGAGTGACCCTGCATAGGGTTTCCAAGGAGCTCTGGTAGTGTAGTGGTTACTAATCGGGCTGTTAACCTGAAGGTCAGCAGTTTGAAACTACCAGCTGTTCTGCAAGAGAAAAATGAGGCTCTCTGCTCCCATAAAGATTTACAGCCTCAGAAACCCTGTATAGGGTCACTATGAGTCAGAACCAATTCCAAGGCACATAACTGTAACCACCACCACCACCACCAGAGGATTTCTGAGGAGCTGCCACCTTGAGGTTAGCAGTTTTGGTGCTTATCTTACAGTGCCACACCAGGACCACTTTATTCTAGGAGAGAAGATTTACAGGGTTAGCTCTGTTA
Organism: Chrysochloris asiatica; assembly: GCF_000296735.1. Classification (NCBI taxonomy): domain Eukaryota; kingdom Metazoa; phylum Chordata; class Mammalia; order Afrosoricida; family Chrysochloridae; genus Chrysochloris; species Chrysochloris asiatica. The sequence goes on from NW_006408651.1 coordinate 3,566,234, forward strand.
ATGAGAATCATCTGATAATTTTCAGTGTAGGGAGACTACGTAAATCTAGACTTCTGGAATAACATTGCTAAAAGGTCATCTTGTCTTTGCAAATTCATGTTGTTATTGTTGTTAGGTATCATCGAGTCTGTGCCAACTCATAGCAACCTCATGTACAGCAGAACAAAACACTGCCCGGTTCTGGGCCAACTTCACAACCATTACTACATTTGACTCCACTGCTGAGCCAATCCATCTCACTGGGGGGTCTTCCTCTTTTTCTCATACTCTCCATTTTACCAAGCAGATAGCCTTCTCCAGGGACTGTATATAAATGTATGTAAATGTGTTACTTTCAGATTCTTTTCATTGGCAATGTTTCCTTTGGATGGGTTTGTCATTTTTTTTTCCAAATAAAAGTTATTAATTATTGTTTTACTTCCAGATTTTGCTTTCTAATTCATTTTTTCTGGAGTGCTCTAAGAGGATAAAAATCATGAGGAAATTTAAACTCATTTCCCTATCTAACACTGAAGAAATAGTCACACATAAGAGCACTAATTTGTATAGGTAAGTATGAGGAGGTTTCAAAAGTTCTTAGGGAAAAGAAAAAACATAATTGATAATGGAAAATTTCCATTAATTTTTTAAATTCCCACATACAACTATCAATAAGTTAAGCATTTTTGCATATCAGGAGAATTCACAAAAAGTGTAAAAGGGAACCTACAGACTGGGCAAGAAGTTTGGCAAATATGTAGTAGACAAAATAATTAATTGATAAAATGCATGTTAAAAACAAAATAACAAACAATTCAATTAAAAGTTAAACAGAGGACCTGAACAAACACTTCACCCAAGAAGGCATTCAGACATCCAACAAACACATGAAGGAATGCCTGTGATCATTAGAAAGATAAAAACCAAAACAACCGTGAGATACCATCTCACGCCAGCATTAATAACAAAGTTGTTTTAAAAAAGAAAACAACAAATGCTGGTGAGAATGTGGAGGGATGGGAATCGTCATACACTACTGGTGATTTTGTAAAATGGTGTAACTACTGTGGGAAACAGTATGACACGTCCTCCAAAAATTGGAGATAGAAATACTGTATTGTTGTTGTTAAGTGCCTTCAGGTTGCTTCCAATTCGTTACAACCCTAACCCTATTCACAAAAGAATGAAACACTGCCCAATCCTACCCCATCCTCACAATTATTGTTATATTTGAGTCCATTGTTGTTGCCACTGTGTCAATCCATCTTGTTGGGGGTCTTCCTGTTTTTTGCTGACCCTTCACTTTTCCAGGTATGATGTCCTTCTCTGGGGACCGGTCCCTCCTGATATTATGTCTAGAGTATGAGAAACAAAGTTTCATTATCCTCCCTTCTAAGGAGAATTCTGTTTATACTTCTTCCAAGACAGATTTGCTTGTTTGTTCTTCTGGAAGCTCATGGTACTTTCAATATTCTTTGCCAATACGATAATTGAAATGCATCTATCTTTGTATGATCTTCCTTATTCATTGTCCAACTTCCACATGCATTTGAGGTGACTGAAAACACTATAGCTTGAGTCAGGCATACCTTAGTTCTCGAACATTTTAAAGAGGTCTTTTGTAGCAGATTTACCTAATGCAATGCATAGTTTGGTTTCGTGACTGCTGATTCCATAAGTATTGATTGTGGATCCAAGTAAATTGACGTATTTGACAACTTTAGTCCTTTCTCCCTTTATTATAATGTTATTCATTGGTCCAGTTTTGAGGATTTTCATTTTCTTTACATTGAAGTGCAATGTATACTGAAGGCTGTATTTTTTTTTTTTATCTTTCTCAGCAAAATGAATATTTTCAACAGTTTCTTCTCATTTTGAGTTGTGCCCCTTCAGCAAATGAAGGTCTCAAAAGCTTAACTCCATCCACACCATTAAGGTCAAGTCTACTTTGAGGATACTCTCTTCCCCAGTCATAGTTTGAGTGCTGTCCAACCTGAGATTTGTAATAAGCATAAAAGAAGTTTAAGTGGATCTAGTCCCTGTAAGGAGCTCTGGTAGCGTAGTGGTTACGAATCGGGCTGTGAGCCGCAAGGTCAGCGGTTCGAAACTACCAGCGGTTCCGCGGGAGAAAGATGAGGCAGTCTGCTCCCGTAAAGATTTACAGCCTTGGAAACCCTGTGTAGGTCGACTATGAGTCGGAACCGACTCCACGGCACTCAAAAGAGGAGCTCTGGTAGCGTAGTGGTTACGAATCGGGCTGCGAACCTTAAGGTCAGCGGTTCGAAACTACCAGCCGCTCCGCGGGAGAAAGATGAGGCTTTCTACTCCCGTAAAGATTTACACCCTCGGAAACCCTGTACAGGGTCGCTATGGGTCGGACCCGACTCGATGGCACTTAACAACAACAACAACAACAGTCCCTGACCTTAAGATACTTTTGTTGCTATTAGGAGACATAGTAATACCATCTGACCCATGCATTGGAATGTTTAATCAGGTATCAACTCTGGTCTGTTTTCTACCAGCTAACTTTTCTGTTGGTAAAGTCAAGTAGCTTGAGAATCACTTTGCCTTTCAGAGTTTGCTGAGGAAAGAAATATGAAAGTATTTTCCTGTAGAAATTGCCAATTTCTTGAGTAAGAGAGTCTGCATGTAACCTGACCAACAGGGTTAACTAAAAGGTAAGGAAAATTCAGCAGAAAGAGGCTAGAGGTGTATTACCAGATGGTAGGTGGAAGTCAGAGGTGATCATATAGAATACAGATGTATCTTCCTAGTCATTGAAAGAGCAGAAACCTTGAAGAGCCCACCAAAGCCAACCCCTCCCCACAATATGAGAAAAAGATTCAACCAAAATCATGGCCCAGATCTACATTTTAACCAGCTGCCAGATAGAGCATGAAGCCTATGGGGGTGGAGTCCTGGTGTGGTGCTGTGGGTTAATGTGCCAGACTAAAAAGTCATTTGAACTGCAAGGTTGGTGGTTCAAGCTCACCAGCTGCTCCTTGCAAACCCTATACTTGGTTGCTATGGGTCAGAGTCTACTCTTAAAAGCAACAACAACAATGATGGTAGTGGTGGTATGCTGTGGAGTTGATTTTGACTCATAGCAACCCTGCATAGGCTTTCAGAGTCTATAAATCTTTATGGGAGCAGAAAGACTCATCTTTCTCCTACAGAATGGCTGGTAGTTTCGAACTGCTGACCTTGAGGTTAGCAGCCCAACTTGTACCAACTGCACTACCAGAACTCTTTATGAAGCCAACTAGTCAAGTAAAATTTAATCTATTCCTTGTCCTCCTTTCCCTTCTCTTACTCTATTATGAGTGTAAGAGAGCTAGCAAATACAAAAGGAAGCAAGCAGGAAGAAGTAGACATTACCCATGCCCCTTTTCTCAACTGCAAACTGCTAGCTTGAAACTTCCTCAAGTTGGGTGAGGAGAAATGTAATGCTAAATTGAAACTGCAGTATTGATTTGTATACTTTCCCTATGATTCCTGCATTTATAGAGCACATTAGCAAGTAAAGAGTGAGTTCTATCCAACCGGCATTCTGAATTAGATTTTAGTCTTGATCTGATTTACTCTTTCTTTCACTTATTAGACATTTTGTATGTTTGATCTCTTCTTCTTAATCTGTGCCTTCTCTACTTGAGTTTCTTACTTACATATTGCTTACTTACATTTGATGTCTAGTAGCTGGTTTCTCCCCAACTATTTCTTGATAACACTGATTTCTCATTTGCCTGTCACTCTGACATGGAGCAACTGTTTCCCACAATTCTGATCCCATAAAGATTTACAGCCTCAGAAACCCTGTACAGGGTCTCTATGAGTCAGAACCAACTCCATGGCATATAATCACCACCACCCAGGCGTAGCCAAGCCTTCTCCCTCTGCACTGCCAGCCCTCACCTGTCACTAGACAAGTATCTTCATGATATAAAAGTGGACAGTTAATTAGCTGTTTTATTCTCAAATGTGTTTGGTTAATATTTGGGAAACTTAGATGACAACAAAGAACAATGCAATACATAGAGCTAGTTAGTGAATTACAACAGCAAACACCAGAAGGAAACTAGAGTATACATAGCTCATCAGGACTGTAGAGTTGCAAATTAAGTTTTATTTTCATTTGATGAATTGTGCATTATAAATGAGTTAGAAATGATAGGACCTTATGAGCTTGGTATAAGTTTTATTAAAATCACACACAATTCTTTAAAGAAGTAGAAAAAATGATCATGAACTTTATATGGAAAGGAAAGATACCTCAAATAAGCAAAGCACTGCTTAAAAAGAAGAATAAAGTTGGAGAACAAAGATCACTCCCTGATCTCAAAATTTACTACATAGTCACAATGGTCAAAACAGCCTGGTACTGGTAAAATGAAAGATACATAGATCAATGGAATAGAATTGAGATCCAAAAGTAAATCTGTCCACATAGTCAGCAGATCTTTGACAAAGGGTCAAAATACATTAAATGGGGAAGGCATAGTCTCTTCAATAAATGGTGTTGACCAAACTGGAAATCTATTTGCAAGAGAATGAAACAAGACGCATTCAACATGGATTAAAGTCCTCAGTGTAAAAATCTATAACTATAAAAATAATCAGTGAAAAAAAGATAGGGACCAACTTAGGGGCTCTAACACATGGTATACATAGACTAAAATCACCTAGAAAATTGGGCACTTTCACTTAAAAATCATTATTTTGCTTTTAAAATGGTACTAGAAGTGGACTTCAAATGTTAAACACACTCTTCCATCAATTACTTGTTAAGGATTTGGATTTGCGCAAAGAAAGAAAATCAGTGCATTATTGCAAAAAATGACTTTTATATTCTTGTTTAATTTTTTAGTGCTGAAAATTACTTTCTTGTTCTTGCCATGTTCATTCCCAGTATCTCTTGCAAAGTACTTTGGACTGGCTTCCTGAATCATTCTGTTTTGAGAGCTCTATGGAGATTTCAATAAAAACACATGGCAAATGGCAGTTTCTATCCACTATTGCATTTTTCCTGTGTAGCACTGTGAGTAAATGCACTGAAATACAAGGTCAATTTGAACCACAAATTTGGTGGTTCAACCTCACTAGTTGCTCTCAAAAACCCTATAATGGGTCACTATGAGTCAGAACTGACTCAGTGGCACTCAACAATAACAACAGCAACATTATGTAGAATGTTAATAATAGAGACATTAAGAGTCCTAGTGTGGCATTGTGGGTTAATGCACCAGACTGCAAATCCGTTTGAACTTCAAGATCAGCAATTCAAGCTCACCACCTGCTCCGCAGGAACCCTATACAGGGTCACTATGGGTCAGAGTCAACTCTACTCTATGGCACTTAACAACAGCAACAACAAGGTGTTACATGCTGTCATATTCATGAGAGATTTTTTAATGGTGACATCGAGTTCACAAAATCTTTATTAAAAGTACAAGCAAATTTCATAATGATGAATAGATTACTTTGTTAATTACATTTTCATGAGTAAGATGACCTTCATATTTCTATTTCATTCATTCATTCAATAATCATTTATTAATTGTATAGAATGTGTCAGATATTGTACTTGGAGGGAGGGATATACAGTCTTCCTTACTCATTGTTCAACTTTTACATGCATATGACATTATTGAAAATACCATGGTTTGGATCAGATGCATCTTATTTCTCAAACTGACATCTTGCTTTTCAACACTGTGAAAAGGTCTTATACAGCAGATTTGTGAAGTATGAGTATTCTGGAACACTTAGTTGTGCTCATGAGGAATCTGTACCTGGACCAAGAGGCAATTGTTCAAACAGAACATGGGAACACTGAATGGTTCAAAATGAAGAAAGGTGTGTGACAAGGTTGTGTTCTTTCACCATACTTATTCAACCTGTATGTTGAGAAAATAATCCAAGAAGCTGGGTTCTATGAAGAAAATGTGGCATCAGGATTGGAGGAAGACTCATAAGCAACCCGCGATAGGCAGATGATACAACCTTGTTTGCTGAAAGTAAAGAGGACTTAAAACATTTACTAATGAAGATCAAAGAGCACAACCTTCAGCATTGGATTACATCTCAATGTAAAGAAAACAAAAATCCTCACTGCTGGACTAATAAACAACATTCTTATGAATGGAGAAAAGATTGAAGTTGTCAAGGACTTCATTCTTCTTGGATCAACTATCAACAGTCATGGAAGCAGCAGTCAAGAAATCAAATGGTTTGTTGTATTAGGCAAATCTGCTATACAAGACCTTTTTAAAGTGTTGAAGAGCAAAGATGTCACCTTGAGGACTAAGGTGTGCCTGACCCAAGCCATGGTATTTTCAATAACCTCATATACATGTAAAAGCTGGACAGTGAATAAGGGAAGACTGTAGAGGAATTGGTGCTTTTAAGTTACCGTGTTGGAGGAGAATATTGAAAGTGCCATAGGCTGCCAAAAGAACCAATAAATCTGTTCTGGAAGAAGTGCAGCCAGAGTACTCTTAGAGGCCAAGATGGCTAAATTTTGTCTCTCATACTTTGGACATATTGTCAGGAGGGAGCAGTCGCTGGAGAAGGATATCATGTTTGGTAAGGTGCAGGGTCAGAGAAAAAGAGGAAGACCCCCAATGAGATGTTAGCCAAGTGGCATCATCGATGGACTTAAGTGTGGCAACAGTAGTGAGGTTGACCCAGGATCAGGCAGTGTTTCGTTCTGCTGTACATAAGGTCGCTATGGGTTGGTAATAACTTCATGGCACCTAACAACAACAACAACAACAACAACAACAACAACAACAACAACAGATTTGCCTAATGCAATACTTATTTAATTTCTTGACCACTGCTTCCATGAGTGTTGATGGTTAATCTGAATAAAATAATGTATTTGACAACTTCAATCTTTTCTCCATTGATATAGATGTTGTTTATTGGTCCAGTGGTTAAGATTTTTGTTTTCTTTACATTGAGATGCAATCCATACCAAATGCTGTGGTCTTTGATCTTCATCAATAAGTATTTTAAGTCCTGTTCGCTTTCAGCAAGCAAGGTTGTATTATCTGCATATCACAGGTTGTTATTGAATCTTCCTCCAATCCTGATGCTACATTTTCTCGTATAATCCAGGTTCTTAAATTATTTGATTGAATAAGTATGGTGAAAGAATATAACCCTGGTGCACACCTTTCCTAATTTTAAACCATTCCGTATTTCCTTGTTCTGTTCAAACAACTGCCTCTTGGTCTATGTACAGGTTCCTCATGAGCACAATTAAGTGTTCCAGAATATTCATACTTTGCAATGTTGTCTACAGCTTGTCATGATCCACACATTCGAAAGCCTTGTGTAGTCAATAAAGCACAGATAAACATCTTTCTGGCATTCTCTCCTTTTAGCCAAGATCCATCTGACATCAGCAATGACATCCTTGCGCTCTGTCCTCTTCTGAATCCAGCTTGAACTTCCAGAAGTTCTCTGTCAATGTATGGTTGTAGCTGTTTTTGTATTATCTTTAGTAAGATATTACTTGCATGCAATATCAATGATATTGCCCAACTATTTCTGTTAACCTCCCTCCTGTTGTGTATTGTCTGCCCTCTAAATCCATGAATAATTTTCTCTCCATTCCCCTGCACCATTTATATAATGCTCAGCTTCATCGTGACATTGGCACACTGCCTTCTCACCTACCATCTCAAACCCTTCACAGGGATCAAGTCTCTATTTTGAAATGTGAAGTTTTGAATATGCTTCTATAATTTTTCTTTTGCTTGGATATCAGGGCTTCTCCTAAGTCACAGTTTACCTGGGCCATGGCTCAACCAGAGCCAAGGCTCACTGGATCTTATAAGTTTTTTTGAAAATCTAATTCATTTCATCCTTACAGCAATTCCATATTACAGATAAGACAAAAGAGGCAAAGAGAGTTTCTGTAAAATGTTCATGTTTATACATTTAATAAGTTAGATTATACCATTAACAATGTATATTTGAAATCTAAACTCAGGGAGTCTAAATCCATATTCTATTCTCTTAACTTCTATACTATTTATTTTTCTTTCTGATGTGGTACTGTGGGATAAAGCACTGGACCTCAGCATCAGTTTGAACCACAAGGTCGGTGGTTCAAGCTCACCAGCACCTCCTTAGAAACCCTATATAGGGTAGCTGTGAATCAGAACCGACTTGATGGTATTTAACAACAAGAAAGAAAATAAGATAAGGAATATATTTAATGAGAAATGTTCAAGATCTATATGAAGAAAATATTAAAATGCTACCTGTGGAAGAAAGAAGTCTTGGGCAAATAGAAAAGTGTGTCTTGTTATTGGCAGAGAAATTTAACATCATAAAAATGTAAGCTCTCCCTAAATTAATCAATTAATATAACTTGATTCCAATAAAACAAAACAAAAATTTTCTGCAAAAAAGGAGGATTTTAAATTTTATTTAGAAAAACTTAAGAACTAAAATTCAGAAAAGTATTGTGTGGGTCATCAGATATATTTTTAAAGTGACCAATACAAAATATCAACAATTAAAACAATTCACTTCTGGCATATACGCAATCAGATAAGTGAAACAAAACAAAGTTCAGAAATATATTGGCATAAGTAGGAATTCAATATATAATAAAGGTGACACTGAAAACCAGGTAGTAAAGATGAATCATTCAATGAATGATATTTAGATGATGAGAAATCCATCTGGACAAAAATACATTAATAGATCATCACTTAAAATCAATTCAAGAAAACTGAAGAATCCACTTTAAAAAATGTGAAGCATAAAAGTAACAGAGGAAGCCAAGGAAAAGCATTCTATCTTGTTTCAACTTTTAAATACATATTGTAATAATTAATCATTGTAATAATTAACATCTTGGGATGGGGTTGTTGTTGTTGTTGTTACTTGCTTTTGAATCTTTTCTGACTCATACTGATCCTATATAGGATTTCTGAGTAGTGGTTTGTGGGTGTGAATTGCTGACTTTGTGGATAACAGCACAGTACTTATCCTATAGTACTCCATGGTTCACTCCCCTACTCCCACCATAGGAGGAAGGGGAGTTATGATTAATGTAAAATTTGGTTAGTTAAGGATGACTGTTGGAATTTCTAGAGTCATCACTAAAGTAAAAGCAACAGTTTTCACTATTCCCATATTTAAAAGCACCCCAAAATATAAGATTTAAATGTGAAAGCTCTATGTCCTGTTTCTTCTATTTCCCTAGAAAAACCTAAATAACTTTGTAAGGCAAAGCTAAGAAATTAAATACATAAAGGTTGAAAAGGAAGAAATAAAACTATCACAAATAAAAAGGTTCTATAATTTTTCTAATTAATAAGATATTTTATCAAGCTTACTAAGTAGGACATTACATAAAATACAATCATTTTCTAAATATTAGATTAGGTAAATTAAATTTAAAAAGAAATATTTATATTAGCATCAAAAATATGAAGCACCTAGAAAATATTCTAACAAACTTCTGCAAGAACCAAAAATGAACCCTTGTAGATGAACATTGGTCTTCAGTATGTGGTGGTGGTGATAGTGTACCGTGGAATAGGTTCCAATT
>NW_006408651.1:3576139-3598478 GCF_000296735.1 Chrysochloris asiatica
AAGACTAGTGCTTATCCTACAGCACCGCTATAGTGAAGGATTTTGTTGTTGTTGTTAGGTGCCATCGGGTCAGTACCAACACATAGCAAACTTATGCACAAAACAAAACACTGCCCAATCCTGGGCCAACCTCACTATTGTCGCCATGCTTGAGCCCATTGATGCTGCCTCTTTGCCAATCCGTCTCACTGGGGGTCTTTCTCTTAATGCCTAAGGGAAGTTACTCATTCTTAAGGAATTTATGAATTTAAGGGATAAGATTCAAATACACCAACACTTAACTTGTTAGCTAAGTGCTAGCTGGAGAAGACAGGATGAATATTTCAGTGGAGACCAGTGTGGCAGCAAAGGGATGGGATCTGAGACATGAGGTTTCAAGAAGAACTTTTGTGTGTGGATCTATTTATGTAACAAGCGTCCTGCTCCTGTTATTTCTCAAAAACTTTTAAATGGACAATGCTGTCACTTATAAATATATCTACTTTTACCTCACAAATATTTGAGTCAATGAAAGGAGTAACTCAAGAACAATTTACTTTGGAATTGGAATATAATGCATGAGCTTACTTGATGTCAATTTGCCCTCCTTCTTGTGGTTTGTTTAGGCTAATGGTAAGTAGTTTGCATTCCCTGAGCACACATGAGAGAGCACAGAGATACAGGACTCCACATTAAAAGGGAGGGGAAAGTTAGGTTAGAAGAAAACAAAATTTAAAATGCTTCTGAATCAATTTCATGTTGCCGTGGCTAAACACAAACAGACGTAAAGCATCTGTGATTTCCTCATCGTAATTCCAAAGTTGTCGCATTTTCACACATTCTTGCTTTTTGATGGTTGGACTAAGATGTTTTTCTAATTTGATTTGTGTCCTTTTGCAAAACTGTTAAGAATGCTCATCAAATGGGGACTTGCAACTTTCCCACATAAACTTCTTCCAATAATGGGGAAAAAATGGTGAGAAGACAGGAAAAAGGCTAGGGAAAAAAAGCTCTAAATTAAAGGAAACCTAAAAACAAACAGCACTAACTTACTAAATTTTCTAAAATACTTTCTTAATTCCAATGGTATATATAATTTGAAATTAAAGTCAGTATTGGGACAACAGCTTCCTGGACACCGTGGGACCTATGTAAAATTTCAATTCACTCCACCCTTTCCCATTTCATTCTCTATGCTCTGTGTTGGTTTTTCTTATTAGCAATTGTTATTATCTATCACTTGTTGTGTTGTTACCTACCATTATGTCGGCCCCAGATGCTTGGTGATGCCATCCATGAACAATGGAAGGCAACACTGCTTGGTCCTGTGCTATCCTTAATCGGTAGGGTTTTCATTACTGATTTTTGGATATAGGTTGCTAGACCTTACTTCTAGTCCATCTCAGTCTGGAAGCTCCACTGAAACGTCTTCAGTATCATGTTGCTGTTGTTAAGTGCCGTCGAGTCAGTTCTTACCCATAGCAACCCTGTATAGGGCTTCCGAGGAGCAGCTGGTGAGCTTGAACTGGAAACCTTGAAGTTCAAACAGTTTTGCAATCTGGCACATTAACCCACAGAGCCACACCAGGACTCACTCTCCATAGTCAGAAAAGTAGTGGCTGCGCATAAGATGCATTAGCCAGGAATCAAATAAGGGTCTCCTATACATTTATTTTTATCTTGTTTATGTTCTCACTCCCTCACTAGAACATAAGTCCTATTCAGAGACAGGTTTTGTATGTATCCCCTCTATCTAGAACAGTGTATTGAATACACCCATATCATTGCCTTTGAACTGACTCCAACTCATTGCTACCCTATAGGATAAAGTAGAACTGTTCCATAGGGTGTCCAAGGCTGTAAGTTTTTATGGAAACAAACTACCACATCTTTCTCCTGAGGAACAGCTGGTGAGTTCCAACCACCAATTTCTCCTTACCAGTTGAGTACTGTTAATGACTGTACCACCAGGACTCCTGTGTTGAACAAAGAAGCTCTTTATAAATTTAATTACAGAATGAATTCTAAATATCTGTGATCATTGTTTAATTTTTTTTCAACTCAGAATTGTTTTTATCATCAATTTTCCTTACACAGAGTTTACATTTCTACTATGAATAGAAATTCAGATTCAATCTAATATAGGTATATACTCATAAAATCAGAGTTAAGCATGGTGGTAATGCTGGTGGGCTGTGGAGTCGATTCCTACTTGTAGCAACCCTCTATAGGGTTTCCAAGGCTGTAAATCTTTATGGAAGCAGAAAACCACATCTTTCTCCCATGGAATTGGTGATAGTTTTGAACTGCTGACCGTGAGGTTAGCATCCTGACTCGTAACCACTATGCTACTAGATCTCCTTAGAGTTAAACGTTGCTGTTGTTGTTAAATACTGTCGAGTTAGTTCTGACCCATAGCAACCCTGTATAGGGTTTCCAAGGAGCAACTGGTGAGCTTGAACCACTGACCTTGAAGTTTAAATGGCTTAGCAGTCTGGCGCATTAACCCACAGTGCCACACCAGAACTCCCGGAGTTAAACATAGGGGAGATAAATTCAAAGCTTGACTTTAAAAATATATGTGTAATTGTCAAATTTTAATATATTAAATAGGGTTATCTTGATAACTATAGCTGTCAATTTATCATCACAGTAAAATAAAGCTATGTCAACTGATATATTCATGTGTCATTTAGTGAATATGTCACTTCTAGTCTTAGACTCTCTAACTTCCACTGAATGACTCTTTTCCTGAAGGACCTGGTTAAGAGAAGGTAGGAGATGATACTGATGGTATGCTGTGCTTTGGTTGTGAATGATAACACCCTTCATTGTGATTGTGAAAACTTGGAGTGCTAACATGAATAAAGAATGAGCTACCTCTGTCAGGGACCTGCCTCGACAGGGAAGTTTGGGTCACGAAGTAGGGAGACCTGGCAGCGAAAGAAATAGAGAAAGAATACACACAAAGATGCAATGAAAGAAAAAAAGAGATACCCCGAGACCAGAGTGGATGCAAAACTGGCAGGCAGACCCTGCATGGCAGGCAGCATCGCACTGCAGGCAGTAATGCATGCAGGATTCAATCTGCATCCGTCTTTTATTTCAGGGAGGGATTTTGCACAAAGGAAGAAGGTGATCATTAAGACAGGGTACAGAAATGAAATGTGACTAATCATTCAAAAGAGGACACAATGATTTACAGGAACGAATTCTAAAATATACATCACAAGTTGTCTTAATAATCTAACATTCTTAATTTTCCAAAAATTCAAGCAAACTGTTATAAATTACTTTTTAGGCTTAAATCCTAAGGCAGCGACTTGAGGTTTCTCAAGGCTAATTAACATACCTATAGCACTTAATCTCTAATGGGAAAAGGTGAAAAGGATTTAAAGGGTCTGAAGGGAGTCAAGCTGTTTCAGCTACCTGGCTTAAGCTTTCAGGAGGAAGGAGGACATCCAAGTTAATGGGTTACACCTGGGGACAGTCTGAAGGGGCTGCCACTATTATTCCTTAAACAATACTCCCAGAATTTACCAATCTACTTTGAGTGGATACCCTGGGTGAATTCTCTCCAGAGCCTCCTTGTGTAATCCCAACTAACCTGCCTTTGGAACTTTTACAGTCTTGGCTTTAGAAGGGGTTTTGGTTTTAATATAGTACATGGATATCAAGAGCTCATGTATTAAGTTAATATCAAACATAACTGAATAACTTGATAAAGAGCAGTTTGGACATGCTTGCCAGGTGGCCAGAACTTGATCCTCAGAGAGATTTGTTCCCAGGACCCTACGCACTGCCAACACAGTGGAGACATTAAGAGAGGCACATAAAAAACCATTTTCTCAGAAGCTACAATTACTGGAGTTAGAATCATAGAATGAATAATAAGACCAAAGAAAATTATACAGAGGTAGCCCACCAGTGAGTTTGCAAAAACCAATGAACCCGGGACGTCAGGAGGTCACTTCCTTTGGCCTTCAGGGTCCCTGGCTAGCAATCCTGAGTGGGATCTTCGTGTTGGATTTTCGTCCATGACACAGGGCCTCAGCATCTCAATGCTTGCAGTCCCCAACACACCTCAAAAGCAGGAGGGAATTTCACTACTAACAAGGGAGAACCAGGAGTGGAGTCCGTTCTCTGGCACCTGAACATTCATCCATGTGCATTGACACTCCCCATCCAAGGACACAATGCTGCAACACCAGACAAGCAGCAGAGGAGCGACAGAACAGCATCAGTAGCAGAACCAAGAACCAGAACACGAGATAGAGCAGTGGGTTTCCCAGTCCATGGAGTGAGTAAAGATGAGTGACTTTGGGCAGGAGTCTTGTTTGCAGAGTGGCATACCTCCAAGCCTTTAATTGGCAAAGTTATGTTTGGTGGTGATTCATGCAGCTAAAGTACCTTCATGCTGAGGCTTACAGTGACATGGAATGCCCTCTGGTAATTTATCAGCAGTCCTAAAAGAGCTTTGTAACATTGCTTTAGCAAGGTGGAGGCCAGACCAAGGGTCAAGGATCAGAGAGAGGCTCACCTGCAGGCATGACTGGGTAGAAGTTGTCCTGACTGGGAAAATTATGATCTTCATCAATAGTAACTCTATCAGAATAACAACTTCTGGTGTGGCACTGTAGGATAAATACTGAACTGTGAAGCACAAGGTCAACAGTTCAAACCCACCAGCTGCTTCTTGCAAACCCTAAAGGGCCATCAAGTTGGTTCAACATATAGTGACCCTGTATAGGGTTTCTGAGGAGTGCCTGGTGAACTTGAACTGCCAACTTTGCAGTTCAGATTGACCTTACAGTCCAGCACATTAACCCACAGTGACACACCAGAACTCCATATATATACATATATATTATACGTATAAATTTTATGTATGTTGTTGTTATGTGCAGTTGACCTTGTGGTTGAGTGCTTATCCTGTAGTGCCTTATCAAAAAAGCTGTCAAATTGATTCTGACCCATAGCGACCCTGTATAGGGTTTCCAAGGATCAACTGGTGGGCTTGAACCGCCAACCTTGCAGTTCAAATGGCTTTACAGTCTTGTGCATTAACCCACAGGGCCACACCAGAACTCTCTCTCTCTCTCTCTCTCTCTCTCTCTCATATATATATATATATATTTATATACTGCAAAGTTGGCGGTTCAAGTTCACCAGCCACTCCTCAGAAACCATATATACATATATATGTGTGTGTGTATGTGTGTTACTGTTTTGAAATGCACATTATCAAGCAGTTTATATATATGGAGCCAAGATCCCTTATAGAAAAGGCAGCTTTGAAAATATGGCCTAATTGTGGGGTAAGATGCTAAACAGTGTCATGTGCAGATAAAAGGAGGTGGTAGTTTCATTTTTTATCCTGTACTGGTCAGAAACTATTTGAACTTTTATTTTTAAAGACTTATATTTTAAATGAGGTTGGCCCAGGATCGGGCAGTGTTTCATTCTGCTTTGCATAAGGTCACTATGAGTCGGTACTGACTTGATGGCACCTAACAACAACAACATTTTAAATGGATCACTGACAAATTAGAACATTTACTGGGTAAATTAACCAGGATGGCAAACTTTCCAGAAGTCATTTTAAATAAGAAAGAATATAAGAAATTAGGGAGGTTAAGCATGGAAAATAAAAGATTTGGGTGAGAGAAAAATAAAAAAATAAGTATCTTCAAATAATTGCATATTCATCAGAAGGAGAAGGATGAGGCTTTTTGCTCCTGCAAAGACTTAAAAAGCCTTGGAAACCCTATACAGGGTCACTATGAGTTGGAACTGATTTGAAGGCACTTAACAACAACATCAACGGGACTGGAATTTGTTTTTTTTATGTTGCTCTCAAAGTCTCAGAAGAATCCATAAATTAGTTGAAATTACTTATAATTAGACTAAAGTTTACTATATCAAAGAATTTCTTGGCAATTTAAACAGTTCACAAGTATAATGCTTTATATTGGAGCCCTGATTACATAGTGGGTTAAGAGTGGGCTGCTAACTGCAAGGTCAGTAGTTCAAATCTATCAGTCTCTCCTCAGTAGAAAGATATGGTTTTCTCCTCCCATAAAGATTTACAGACTCAGAAACCCTATAAAGGGTTGCCATGCGTTGGAACCGACTAGGCAACACACAGCCACTACCACCACCACCAGTATGTTGTACTGTGAAGTATAAACCTCCAGCCACTGGAGGAATACAAACTCCATATTGGGAATATCCTGAGGATGATGGTTATGTTTTATTGACTTCTAGATCTTTAAGATATTTAATGTTTCTATGTGGGAAAGACGTACAAGTTGCTCAAGAGCCTTTGGTTGAATGGATGAATGGACAGATGATATTTGGAGAATTGTGACTATTTTTGAAGTCCTGGTATGTTGCTATAGGATAAGCACAGGACAGCTTAACCACATGGTCAGCAGTTCAAATGCAGCATCTGCTCCTTGGAACCCTATACAGGGCCACTATGAGCTAGAAATGACTTGACAGCACTTAACAACATGACAATTTTCAGGTTTCTGCAAGGTACAGTGTATCTGAGTAAAGAATACTGGAAAATTTGGTAAAAGGATGATTAAGTAGAAAACATGTTTTACAAGGGAGAGATAGTGTATAAATAATAAAGGCTTACCTACCTTGAAACCATTTGCTTACATTCCAGGGGCATAAAAACTTAGAGGCCTTACTTTCCCCTCCCCACAGAAGATTTGTTTGCATTCCAAAGTGAAATACTTTCTCTTTCTTTTGGGAGGCAGGCTGGACCCATTTGCCAGCTTTCCTATATATACTTTGAGTTTCATAATTTCATAAAGATGATCTCTTAAAATGAATGAAATATACAGAAAAATCACTTGGTTTAAATATTTTCAGACCAGACTCAAGATATCACTGAATTCTCTTATGAACAGAAGAAATTATGAAATCTCTTAAACCAAAGATTCTAGAAACTTCATGTTCATTATTTTGCTGTCATTGTGGGTCTCAGTAAGAGATTTAGTCAAGTGAGCAACTCTTCAATGTAACTGTAGGTAGGCATTTAAACAAAACATCATTTAGTTTTTCTTTCAGGACCATAGTGTATAAAGTGATTCATGGAAATCTTAGAAAGGATTGATTAATGCATGTCAGGTTTCTATAGTTAAAACATTATAAAGTTCTTTATCTTCCTCCCCTCTCCAAGTTTCATGGTGATTCCCCTTAAAAAATCTTTCACTGGCAGAAACACATGTTAGATACATTTATGCACTCAAAAGAAACACCACAGAGACCAAAATATTATGTTACTAAGTTAATGATATGCATATCTCATAGAATTTTCTGTAATTGATATCTGTGACCAAGTTGGTCACAGATCAAACAATGCCCTAGATCAAATCCCTAGTGAGCCCCTCCTTTGAGAGCTTCACCCACTGATCATTAGAGAGTTCACTATATGGTTCACCTTCAGACAATAATTCACTGCCAGTGTATGGTCTCGCTTCAGCTACCGTGTACATATTTATATTTGGGGTTTCTCTTTGCTAAACATCATATGCTTATCCATATGCCAACAAAAGCATCACATTACATACATTGCATTCTTCACTTGTAGAGATATTCTTATATTTTTCAGTCATCTAGTGTTCTAGGCAAGAATTTTGTAGCCCAACTATGAGACGTGAAGATGGTAGAGACTATAAAACTTGCTAAACCTAATACTCTGTCTTTGTCTGTCTGCAGTAAAACATTTTCAGAACAATTTCACTGGCATTATTTTACCTGATTCTTAGAAATACAGAATAATGTGGCTTCTGATTCTCAATATTGCAAAGTGTGAGGGGACAGGACTCCTTCTGAATGACTCCAGAAGATAAAAGTTCAACCAACAAATGAAATCTGAAAGGTTTGCCTTGTAGTTAGTGTGTTTCTTATCAATGGAAATGTACCTGCACAGTTGGCACAAGTGATAAAAGGAAGTCAGATATCCATTGAATCATCATATGGCCTTTCAAATGTCTTCAAATGTTGGGACTCTGGGAACATACAGTGCAAGTCCTTTAGTTAAAGATTGGCAGTTAGCTTGCTTTCCTTCAGATCCAAAAGGGAAATATATCAACCCTCTCTTTTCTTCCTATAGTCTTCAGTACCGCTGGACACATGCCCAGTTACGATGAAGAACAGTTTAACCATGGGCTGCAGCTGCTGCGTGGCTAATGGAAAAGGAGCCCAGGAATGCATGCTCATTCTGTGTCTGTTCCGTGCCAACAGGCTCGGCTGATTTGAACAAAAATCCAGTCAAGCTGCCTGCTTGGCACTGTACAGGCAACACATCTGGGTGCCTCACAAGATTTTGACTGAACTGAGGGGCTGTTTTCAAAACTGTGTCAGCCCAACATGAAATGCTCTTCTCCCCACTGGGCTGTGCCATCAGCCAGTGAATGTCTTGGAGCAGCAAAAGCTGTCAGAGGTTTTATTCAACATTTCTCAAAATGTGTTCCAAGGAAACACTACCCCGGTAAAGGCTCTGTGGGTGCAAAAATGGCTCTGAGATCAAAGAAATTAAAGAAATACTACATATTTATGTCTTTCTAGAAGATGCGCAATGCAAATGTATATTAAATGTTCTGAAATGATTTACTGTGAAGATGGTTTGGTAAACATAGATCTGACCAACCAAGTTTTGTGGGTTTATTATTATCATCTTCTTTCCTTGTGTGGTGCCCATTAACATTCCATAGAAAACCCACTGGGAAATAATGATATTTTAGTACCAAATTTGAACTTTTCCATAGGAAGAAACTTAGATTAAGAGAAATAAAGTGATTTTCTAAGGCTGAATACATTGGCATTGTTGACTAGAACTGGAGGTTTCTTGCTCCTAGACAATGTTTGAAGGATTGTCATAATCTATTCATGACTTTTCTATTGCCCTTTTCCACGTCCGGGTCAGATGTCTATCACTAGACTGATCAGTATTAGCCAGCTATATATCTGGGAAATGCCCTAGAATCAGTACTTGCCTGAAGTCCAAATCCACTGGCATTAGGAGGTAGGGTCATATACAAAATAGAAACTATATCAGGATGAAGAGAAAGATATGGGAATTAGTTGCAATCATAAAGTCACCCTCTACATTGCATCTGTTAGCTGCCTGAAACACATGTATTTCCTCTTCTTGATACACAATACCTTATGAGCCCTTCCTTGTGTAATATAATTCATCTGCCCCATATACAACAGTCACTCCAACTCAAAAAAGACAAGTCAAGACTGCACTAATGACTGTCATTAAGACCCACAGTCATTAAGACCATGGGTGCTATTTAGACACTTGAGTAGGCCCCAAAATTGATTAATAAGGACCCCATCTCCTACTCTAAAAACCTTGGTGATAGCTATTAAATATTGTAGACTTCCTTTGCTAATAAACTAACAAGAAACTTTGTGGTTTATCCATGAATGAGTTCCCAAAAATCTCCCCAGTTCCTTACATATTTCATAAAAACACCAGTCTGGAAGCATAAATGAAAAACAATAGACTGAATTAGGGCAACTAAAAGGTTTTATCTATAAATGTATTTGCTCTAGATCAATGCTGTACAATTACATTTGCTGCAGTGATGGAAATGCTCTTATTTGGGTAGGCAGATTCCTGGTGTGGCACTGCAGGATAATGTACTGGACTTCAAGGTCCCTTTGAACTGCGAGGTCAGTGGTTCAAACTCAGCAGCCACTCCTAGGAAATACTATACTGAGTCTCTATGAGTCATAACCAACTAGATGGCACTTAACAACAACAACAAATTCACCTGTGGCTATTAAGCACTTAGAATTTGTTGTTGTTGTTGTTAAGTGCCGTCGAGTCGGTTCCGACCCATAGCGACCCTGTACAGGCTTTCCGAGGGTGTAAATCTTTATGGGAGTAGAAAGCCTCATCTTTCTCCCACGGAGCGGCTGGTAGTTTCGAACCGCTGACCTTAAGGTTCGCAGCCCGATTCGTAACCACTACGCTGCTACCAGAGCACTTAGCATATGACTAGTATAATTGAGGAATTGAATTTTTAATTTTAATTCATTGAAATTTGGATAGCCAACAAACATATGAAAAGATGTTAACATTATTAAGAAAATGCAAATTAGTATCAAGATAAGATACTACTTCACCCACACTAATATGACTCTGAGTCCTGGTATGGCACTGTAAGATAAGCAGAGGACTACAAGGTCAGTTTGAAGGTTGGTGGTTTAAACTCACCAGCTTCTCCTCAGAAGTTCTATACTGGGTCTGTGTGAGTCAGAACCTACTCAACAGCACTTAACAACAAAATATATGTTATGGTTGTTAAGTGCCATCCAGTCCATTCTAACTCATAGCAACTCTGGATAGGGTTTCCAAGGAGCACCTGGTGAGTTTGAACCGCTGACCTTATGGTTCAAATGGTCTTTGCAGTCCCATGCCTGTCCTACAGCTCCAAATCAGGCCTCCACATATGTATGTATATACATACATACAGAGAAAAACCTATAAAAGCTGAATCATGTATAAGGCAAAAACCTGTCAGAGAAGAAAACTAAACTGTTTCCCAACTAAAATGAATGAAAGAAAAGTCATGAGATTTTATACTGTCAAATGTGGAAAACTTGCAAGACCCAGAAAAGAAAGGCTGTCTAGTCAAATTCCAGCTCTCACAGGTTTCACTATATATACAGGGAGCCTTCAAGGATCTGTGGTAGTGTAGTGGTTGCGAATTGGGCTGTGAACCTCAAGGTCAGCAGTTCAAAACTACCAGCTGTTCCGCGGGAGAAAGATGAGGCTTTCTGCTCCTGTAAAGATTTACAGCCTCAGAAACCCTGCACAGGGTTTCTATGAGTCAGAACCGACTCCAAGGCACATAACAACAACAACTTCAAAAAGTTAGTGGAAAAATTCCAGTATCTAGTACCTTTTAATTCCATTTTCCACAAGCCTTCTGAAACCTCCTTTTGTATTTCATGTAATAGCATGTTACTTACTGTATCCTTTTTGAAAATCAACCAGATGACTCCTTTGGAATCCCTAAAACAGGCACCATCACAGCCAATTATTAATTCCTCTGCCTTGAGTTGAAGTGGCCTAGCAGATCCCCCAGAAGCTACTGTTTTAATCGAGTATGTTTTTGAAAGTACCCTAACAAGACTAAGACAAATGCATTAGTAAAATAACTTGTCTGCAGTCATGCACTAATCACAGAGACATATTTAAACATGTTTTATTTTAAATCAACCTGTGCATGTATGAACTGCAACCTTAGTAATGTTGTTGTTATTAAGTACCTGTATAGGGTTTCTGAGTCTTTAAATCTTTGTGGGTAGGCCAAATCTGCTGACCTTGTGGTTCCCAGACCAGTGTTTATCCTACGGAGCCACTGTACTAAATATATAGGTGCACACACAAACACACACGTACACACATATATATGTACATACATACATACATATATCATCACAACTGGACCACTATGTAACAACATGATAAATGGAGACAAAATTGAAGTTGTCAAAGACTTTGTTTTGCTTGGATTCACAAGCAATACTCATGAAATCAAACTTCATATTGCATTAGGCAAATCTGCAGCAAAATACCTCAAGAGCAAAGATGCCAGTTTGAGGATTAAGGTGCACATGACCCAACCCATGGTATTTTCAATTGCCTCATATGCATGTGAAAGTTTGACAATGAATACAAAAGACTGGAGAAGAATCAATGCATTTGAATTATGGTGTTGGCAAAGAATATTGAAAGTAACATGCACTGCCAGAAGGACAAACAAATCTGTCTTGGAAGAAGTATAGACAAAATGCTCCTTAGAAACAGGAATGGCAAGACTTTGTCTCTCATAATTTGGACATATTGTTAGGAGGGAACAGTCCCTGGAAAAGGACATGATGCTTGGAAAAAAGGAGGAATATTGAAAAAGCAGAAAACTCCCAAAGAGATGGGTTGATACAGTGGAATCAACAAAGGGCTCAAACATAACAATGATTGTGAGACTGGTGAAGGACAGGGCAGTGTTTCAGTCTGTCCTGCACAAGGTTGCTATGAGGTGGAACTGACTCAATGGCACCCACCAATGACAACAGTATACACAAGGATACTTCAAAAAGCTCATGGAAAAATGGAATCAAAATATAGTGTCATTTCCCCCATAAATTTTTTGAAGTTTTCTCTCTCTCTCTCTCTCTCTCTCTCTCTCTCTCTCTCTCTCTCTTTCTCTCTCTCTCTCTCTCACACACACACACACAGTAACTTCAGACAGTTTGTGTGGGGAAAGTCCATTATCATATAATTCCATTTTTCCCCACAAACTTTCTGTAGCTCCCTTGTGTGTACATACATGTGTGTGTGTACTTAGGTTTCACTTACTACTTTAGACATGTTATCAGTCTCTGAAGAAGAACATCGTGCTTGGTAAAGTAGAGGTTAAGTAAAAAAGGAGTACCTCAATTTGAAGGATTGACACAGTGGCTGAGACAATGGGCTCAGACACACCTACTACTGTGAGGACCGCACAAAACTAAGCAGTGTTTTCTTCTGTTATACATTGTTCTTGTTAAGTGCTGTCAAGTTGGTTCCCACTTGTAGGGCCCTGTATAGGGTTTCTGAGGAGCGGCTGGTAGGTCTGAACCATTGATCTGTGGTTCCAGCTAACCTTGTGGTCTATGCATAATTCTACAACACCACACCAGAACTCCTCTTATACATAGGGTCACCATAATTTGGAGCCAACTCTATGGCACCTAATGATAGCAACATGCCTTAAATTACTTCTTGTTGTTAAGTACCGTGGCATTGGTTCCAACTCACAGTGACCCTGTACAGGGTTTCTGAGGCTGTAAATCTTTACAGGAGCAGAAAGCCTCATCTTTCTCCTGTGGAACGGCTGGTAGTTTCGAACTGCCTACCTTGAAGTTAGCAACCTGATTCATAACCACTATGCTACCAGAGCTCCTTTTAAACTACTAGTTGGAAGATACTAACTCTTGAATCTTTGAACTAAATCCATTATGTTTTATTTCGTATTAAGAATAGTTCTGATGGCAATTTGGCTTTCTAAATGGTTTGATTTCAGGGACAGATGTGCTATTACATTAAAAATGTATTCCAATTCATTGGTCCATGTGATAGTCATATTATACATTATCCTCTTGTAATTTTTGTCAGCATGTGTAAATATCCTTTACATTAGTAAACTGTGAATATTAGCAAGATAACTTATATGGGACAGAAAATTGGAAAACTAATAAGATTTCACTATGAAAAATGCCAACCTGAAACACCACATAGCAGTTAGCCAGCCAATTGTTTTTCTGGGAATAATTGAGCAGAACATAGGCTGAGCTGACTCAAACTTCCTTCCCACCCTTCTCCCCTTCCTCTTTATCTTCTTTTCTGTCTTCCTGTTTTCCTTCTGTTTCTATCTCTTTCCTGTCTCTTCACTTTCTCTTTTCTTCTCTCCTTTTCATAAATATCTGTTGAGAGTTTTCTATGTGGCAGGTACTTGGATAGGTATGAGAGATGTAGCAGTAAGCCTTCAAAATGTTTCAGGCCCCATTGTCTTACATAGTCTTTATGGTTAATTACGTTAAGGATAAAGCCACATGGGGATAAAACTTGCAGATCAGTACTCCTGTGCCGCCAGAGGTATATTTAAGCCCATTGTGATCAGAAGAATAGGAAAGAGAGTTATCCTCTGTTCAATCCTAAATTACTGTCTTTAATCACAGTTACCTGTACACAGCAATTATTATGAAAAAATCCACCAGAAATACAAAACAGTGCATCATCAGTGTCTATATTTGTATACTTTAAGACTATTATATAACTTTGTTATATATCATGTGCCAGCAGCTTTAAGAGTGTTACAAACATCCTAGAGCATTATCCTGTGTTAGCAGTGCTTTAAAACACATGCTAGTTCATATACTACTTATGGGCAGGAATAGTATTTTATCTCCAATCCTTCCTGTACTTCATTTAGCCCAGTAACTTCCCAATACATGCTGAACACAAACTGAATTATAACCTAGTAATTCCAACCAAACTGAAGAAGAGTTTTAGGAAAAAAAGAAACAAAAATCCTCTCTTGTACTCTGAATGTTTTAAATATACATGACAATTAGAGCTTAAATATTTTTCTCATCTCAGATTCCAAAGAGTTATACATTCTTAATTTTTCCTTAAATAAGAAACCCAGTTTCTTTCATGTAGAAGAATATGTATCTGCAAAATATGTCCTTCTTTCACATACATATTCAATACAATATTATGCCAATTATTTCTACCTTCTTCTTTGTGGCATAATTTCTGATGGTGGTGGTAGTGTGCCGTGTAGTCAGTTCTGACTCATAATGACCTTGTATAGGGTTTCCGAGACCGTTAATCTTTACAGGAGCAGAAAGCCTCATCTTTCTCCCGTGGAACAACTGGTAGTTTTAAACGGCTAACCTTGAGGTTAGCAGCCTGACTTGTAACCACTACATTACCAGAGCTCCTAATAATTCCTGATAGATGTGTGTGTTATTATACATCTTGTCTATCTATGCCCATCTTATTTTCCTCATCACCTCCATATCTGGGAAGGTCCAGCCAATTCTACTTGTGTGGCATGGGAGAGATGAACATTCTTCAGTAGAATGAATTATGCAACTGAGCGTACCAGTGATAACTGTGGTTTAAGCTAAACTGAAGGGTAGCCAAAAAGCAAACTGACCAATTTTTCAGTCCCATCTTGACCTTACTTGAACTTAATACATCTGTGACAAAAATTTTAAAATTCTATAGTATTCAGTGGGGAGTTTAGTGGCTCTGTAGGATAAGTGCTGGACAGCTAACCACAAAGCTGGCATTTTGAGCCCACCAGCCTCTCCACAGGAGAAAGATGAGGACTTTCTGCTTCTACTAAGATTTATAGCCTTGGAAACTCTATAGAGGGTTGCTATGAGTCACTTAACAGCAGAGTTATCGGTAGGTAAAATCCAGTAAGAATGAGACACTCTTCAAAAGAATTCAGTGAGTTAGACACTAACTCTTCCTTTCTAACTGGATTTTGATACAAATTTGTCACCAAAGGTCTAAAAGAGGCTTGAATGTTTCTAGAGAAAACTTTTTTTGCATAAACATTATATCCAGTTATGGGTCAAATATTCACTAAAGTCTAGTACAATTGCTAAAGCAAAAGAGTGCAAACATAAAATACATCTGGAAAAGAAGATAAAGAAGAAAACATGGGTGGTCACTTTCCCAACCTATACTCTCCCCAATAAATCAGAGAGTGTTTTTATACAAAACTAATATATTGTCTCTCACATCTTGAAAGCTGCTAGAATCATTTCATGGAAAAGTGGCCTAATGCCTAAACCATCTCCAGTCAGTCCAAGAGCTTCCTGAAACTCAGGGAATGACACCTGTTTGCAAAACAACGTTGATGAGCTCCCTTGCACCACGTGGGTTGATCACCACCATTCACTAGAGTTTGTGCATGACAAAATGTTCTCCTATCTCTCCCTTATTTATTTCTTTTGAATTGGACTTTTTCTTTTATCCTTTACATCTTTGGCTGAAACTCTTAGAAAAATCTTCCTGTGAAGTGCGTTTTCTTCCCCCCCCTCCCCAAATCTCTTAGCTGTGCCTTGAATATCACTCCAAATAGGAGATTAGATCAAAGTCAAAATGAACTGTTTTTATCTGTGATATGTGTAGCCACATCCCAAATCTCACTTGTAATACATTCATTGTTGTTGTGCCATTGAGTCGGTTCCAACCCATAGAAATCCTGTATTGGGTTTCTCAGGAGTGACTTGTGGGTTTGAACAGCTGACCCTGTGGTTTGCAGTCCAGTGTTTATCCTACAGTGGCACAATGATATAATAATTTACTTTACTTTCTCAAAGGGAGAACACTCTTAAAATAGCCGTACTTTGTAACTCCAGTTGCTAGTGGTGATAATGGTCCAGCAGGTTAGCAGGGGACGATGATGAAGGTATTGACCTTCTTGCTCATAACCTACCCCCTCCCCCAGAGAAAAAAATCACATCAAAATAGGCAATTTAGCTTATACTCAAAATGTGTGATTTGAGTGGGCTGTTTTCAGAAAAACAAGCGAGAAGAGATGAATAATAATCACTAAAAAAGAACAAAAAACTCTCCCTGACTTCTTGTTGTTAATTGCCATCAACTCAGTTCTGACTCATAACAACCCAATATAGGATTTCCAAGGAGCAGCTGATGAGTTTGAACCACTGACCTTGTGATTCAAACTGACCTTGTGGGCCTGCGCTTATCCTACAGCATCACACTAGCAGTCTTTCTCTGTGTCTCTGACTTATGCGAGCCTAAATCTCTCCCACTGTGTGGATTGAATTCGCCATATTGAAAAAATGCTTATGCAATAACAGCTTCAGAGTTTTGTTCCATGTTCCACACAGTGCAACAGAATGTACATGATTTTATGCACCTGAATTGTTTGTTCATTTTCTGTGCATCTTTTGGGAGGAATCCAAAGTCTGCATTGATCCTATACATATTCAGAAGCCCTGGGAAAAGCAGCTCTTACATGAAGACTACCCTGCGTTTAGAAAACGATACATATTAAAACAATGTTGAATTTCAGGAATGATCGTTGAATGAATGTGTGTTTGTATGTACATAGTCCCTACATTATAATGGGGATTCAAATATTTGGTGGAAAAAAACCAGTATCCTTCAGTTCCATTTTGCCATGAACTTTTAGATGCCCCCTAATATATATGACTTAACTGGACAGTTCAGTGAACAATAACTGCTGATTCTTATAAAAAGAGGATGTTGTGTCTTTCATTTTGGACACACATGGAAAAAGTTCTTAAACTGCTTTCTGGTTTTATCATTAAATGTGGGAATATACCTAAATACCACAGAAAAGCTATGCTACATGTGTGGTCTGACATCTATCACTTTTTCCTACAGAAATAAGAAAATTCACCATTTAGGCTTCCATGGTAAAAAGTAATAAAATCACTTTGAGATCAAATAATTCCTACAGGGTATATTCTATCAATAAAGTAATAATCCTCATATTTAAACTTTGCATGCTTAGAAACTTTTAATTAGAAATTTGATTTTGGAAATAAAAATTTTTAAATAGCCTATTTTTCTATATTTGACAATTAAAGAAAATGTGCTGAAACAGTTCAAGACAGAATTTTCTCTTGTATTGACAAACTAATAGGATCCTTCCTCTGGGGTGGGGAGAGGGGAATGCCTAATCTTATTTCTAAAATAAACAAATTGGAGTATGGAATATAGGAGAGTGGAAGAAATTTAACAAGAAACATTTAAAAAGATTATAAATAGATAATTTTGAGTGGAAATTTAATTCACACAAACTGCCATTTGTGAGATTTAGCAAGAGTTTTATGATTACTCCAAATTGAATGCTGGATGCTGTGGGTATGTGCTGGACTGAAAGCTCACCAGCTGCTCCTCAGAAACCCCATACAGGGTTGTTATGAGTTGGAACTGACTCAATGGCACTCAGCAATAACAACCTAACTTCCTGACTAATTCTTACACTGCTTTTACTGTCAGAGACTCATGCCCGCTGCTCTGGTCATACAAACCAAAGAAGTACAATTTCAAACAAAAGAGACTTCTCCTTAAGTCCAAAAAGATTGTTTTAAGTCCTATGACTTAGAATGCCAATCAGTCAAAGTTTTTTAACCTACTGTACTTGTTTCTTCATGCTGACATTTTGTCTGTCTACTGGGTAATATTTTCTAAAAGAGTCTTTTTGTCTACTTTGAAAATCAATGAGGTAAATTACTCTCTCTTTGACAATCTTCCCAAAAGTTGACTAAAACTCCTCAAGCTCTTTTTGTGCCTAACACAACCATGGTTTGTGGTTTCAATAAGCATCAGAAACATGTAGCAGCTCCAAAGCACTGGATGCAGACCAACCTGACCACTATGTTTGCTACTCATCCATCTGCTGGTCCCCAGAAGTTCAGAGAACATCTCGCTCATCATTTTCTTAAGGAAGAGACTTAAATATACCCTAACAAAAGACAAAGAAAAGATTGTAGGCAGATGTTTAATGTTGTTTTTAAGTGCTGTTGAATTGGTTCTGACTCATTCAACAGCACTTAACAAACAGTGATCCTGTTTCCAAGAAGCAGCTGGTAGGCTTGAACCACTGATTTATCCTATAGCACCTATAACCCAGTATTTATCCTGTAGCACCACACCAGGCCTCCAGAGATTAATATAATCACTGTCAATAAATTGTACAACTGCTGGTGTGGCGCTGCAAGGATCAGCACTGGACTGAGAACCACAAGGTTGGTGATTCAAATCCACCAGCTGCTCTTTGGAAATCCTGTACAAGCTTCCTATAAGTCTGAACCAACTCAACAGCACTTAACAGCAACATCAAGAAGTTGGAACAGCAAAACGGTTGCTAGTAGTAGCGTAGTGGTTAAAAATCGGGCTGCGAACCTTAAGGTCAGCGGTTCGAAACTACCAGCTGCTCCGTGGGAGAAAGATGAGGCTTTCTACTCCCATAAAGCAATGTTTGACTTTCTTTACCCTTCTTTGTTCTGGATGGGGAGAAACTAATAGTTGCACCTTAAATGGCCACTAACAAGTTTTTAAGATCCCAGTCACTACTCACTGAAGTAGGATGTAGAATATTTTCTTTGTGGACTATATTATGCCAGTTGACCTTAATGTCTCCCAGGACTATGGTCTTGAACCTCCAGGCTTAGTCACCAATTCTCTCAAGGTGTTTAGTTATGACTAAAAGTTTACATACCTTTGTTGCTTCTGTGCTTTATTATATACACATATATTTACATCTATGACAAGAAATTTGGAGGATAGCAACCTGGCCAACTGATTGGAAGAGATCCATATTTGTGCTCATTACAAAGAGAGGTGACCCAAAGGAATGAAGAAATCATTGAATAATACCATTAATATTACAACCAAGTAAAAAATAATAATAATAATAATTTAAAGTTTTATTGTGAATTGTGTGACAGTTTACATGGGAGAACATTAGTTTTACTTTCATCCTATCATATATTGTTTTATTGCCATCACCAACCACTGAAAGTGTACATCCTACAAGCCTGTTCCCCACCACCTCCAGTCGTTAGCACACAGGCCCTCACCCTCCCTGGGTCCAGGGTCCCCAGCTGCTCCAACTCTCCACATCATCATCTCTGCCTCCATCTCAGGGATCACTGCTTCTCTGGGTAGGTTCCTGCTCTCCGCTCTTCTCCATGGTTCCAGGGACCTCCACTCCTAGACTGTAAAGTTAATCACTACCCTCCTTGCCACAAAATGTCTACTTTTACATTTACATCCCTCACAATCAGTCCTGTTAACAATTATTCACCATTGTATCACTAGAGACCTATCTGCATTTCCTTTCATAAATCCCGCCTAGACAGATTGGACACTACTCAGTGGAGATTCTACCTTCCTCCACACCCTCTGGAAAGCTTGTAAGCCAGTTACTTCTTGCCTTTGTAGCCCCCCCTATTTTGGATAGCCAAGGTCCAAGTTTCCCATCCCTGTCCACTCTGTGTATGGAGGGGGTGGGAATGATCCTTCCTGTAAAGATTTGTTCCCTCTTTTGAGCTACTGCATCTATAGGTGTAGGTCAAGTTCAGATTACTTTTTTTTCCTCTTCTTTCTTCTTCTAGTTGAGCTCTGATCATCCAGTCATTGAAGCTAGGTCAAATGGGTATAATCTGCCAGTTTGGGTGCTCTTGTGGATATGCCCTCTCTTCTTATCAGCTAGACACTTCACTCTCCACTCCAGTCCTTTGTGGCTATGTCACTGACTCTGGGCCCAAGGGTCCCCAGCTCTTGCCACACTGCTGACCAACCAGGTCTCCACCAGGGTTCACAGGAGTCTATTGAATGTTGTAGGGCTTAGTTCGCAGCCTCATAGCTGTTTTTCCCTCTCTTCCCCTTATTGGTAGCGAACGTGGTCACCAATCAGAGCGTGTATTCCCATTGAGTCTTAGTCTTGGAAGGGGGTTTTCTCTGAGGGGACCTGACCCCTTGCCTTGATGTCTCCTGGGTGAGCAACTTGCCTGTTCTTGTAGTAAACAGTCTGTCTGCCTCTATTGTTTTGTATTTTTCCTGTCAGTTTTTCTTTCAAGAAGTTCCTTCTGTTCTTCTAGCTGCTCCAGGCTGGTCTGCCCTTCCTCTCAGGTGGAAATTTCCCACCTCTGAAGATTCTGGGTCCTGTTCAGGATTCCACCTACAGTCTTATGTAATGCAGAGGCTCCACAGGCAGCCTCCTTCACTGGGCACGTTGTATCTCCATTTTAGGTATTCCAATCAGTTATAGGCAGAAGACGGACTTATAGGCTTTCTGTGGTGATGTTTCTGGCTTTTTCTTTCTCTCCCCTTCCAGTATATTTTTTAAAATGTCATGCAAGGAAAACCAAGATTCAAAAGACAGCCAAGCAGCTTGACATTATTTCCCTCTTGTTCCCCATTCCAACCATGTCTGAATCCCTGTACCCTAGAGCCCTGTTGTTCCAAGGTTGTGCATGCATCATTATTTACCTCTGTCCCATTTAGCACATGTGAAACTGCCTACTTGTTCTCCCATCTGTTTTGTTCTTCCATTTCCCTCTCCCTTTTTGTATATTGCCCCCCTCCCCAGCACATAAACTGTCCTGAGTCTATTCCCTGCCCTGTGCTCTATCTTTCTGTCCTTCCCCTCACCCCACCCCCCACATCCCAGCAACCAGCAAAAAATCCCCCGACCCCCCTTTTCTATGGATTCTTTTTCTTAGTCTTTTACAGTAGTGGTCCTATGCAGTATTTCTCCTTTTGTGACTGACTAATTTCACTCAACATAATGTCCTCAAAGTTCATCCATGTTAAGTGGTGGTTGGCAGCTTCCTTGTTATTCTTCAAGGTAGCATAATATTTCATTGTGTGCATGTACCACAGTTTGTTTATCCATTCTTCAGTTGATGGGCACTTTGGCTGTCTTCATCTTTTTGCTATCGTAAATAGTGCTGCTGTGAACACTGGTGTACATATATCTACTCGTGTTATGACTTGTATTTCTTGTGGGTAAATACCAAGTAGAGGAATTGCTGGATCGAATGGTATTTCTATTTTCAACCTTCTGAAGAAATGCAATATTGCTTTCCAGAGAGATTGGACCATTTTGCAGTTCCACCAGCAATGCAGGTGTGTCCCAGTCTCTCCACATCCCCGCCAGCATTTATTGTCCTCTACTTTTTTGATCTTTGCTGTTATTGCTGGTGTGAGATGGTATCTAATTGTTGTTTTGATTTGCATCTCTGTAAAGGTGAGTGATCATGAACATTTCTTCATATGTTAGTTGGCTGCCTGCATCTCCTCCTTGGTGAAGTGTCTGTTCATGTACTGTATCCATTTTTTAATTGGGTTATTTGTCTTTTTCATGTAGAGTTGTTATAGTTTCCTATATATTTTAGAATTGAGTCCCTTGTCTGATGTGTCATTGCAAAATATTCTTTCCTATTCTATGGGTTCCCTTTTTACTCTTTTGGTGAAATCTTTTGATGTACATAAGTTTTTAATTTTTAGTATGTCCCACTCATCTATTTTGTCTCTTTTTGTTTGTGTACTTTTCAAAAGGTGTGGTAGTCTGTATATGCCCTGAATTAGCGCCCTCACATTTGTGCCTATTTTTTCATTGATGATCTTCATAATTTTGGGATTCACATTTAGCTCTTTAATCCATGTTGAGTTTGTTCTTTATAGAGCGTGTGGCAAAGGTCTCTATATCAGTCTTTTACATATCGCTTTCCAGTTCTGCCAGCACCATTTGTTAAAGACACTGTCTCTTCCCCATGCAATATGCCTAGTCACTTTGTCAAAAATAATTTGGCTATTGTGGTTAGGTTAACTTCTGGATTCTCGATTCTATTTCATTGATCAATGTCTCTTTCATTGTACCAGTACCAGGCTGTTTTGACCACTGTAGCCTGTAGTAAAGTATGAAATCGGGGAGTGAGAGACCTCCAACCTTGTTCTTCCTTTTAAGCAGTGCTTTGCTTATCCTGGGTCTCTTTCCTTTCCATATAAATTTAATAATTGTCCTTTCCATCTCTTTGAAGAATGTTGTTGGAATCTGGATTGGAATTGCATTGTATGTGTAAATTACTCTGGGTAGTATTGACATTTTCATGATGTTGAGTCTTCCTATACAGGAACATGGTATGTTCTTCCACTTCTGTAGGTCTCTTTTGGTTTCTTGGAGTAGTGCTTTGAAATTTTCCTTGTATAAGTCCTTTGTTTCTTTGGTTATGTTTATTCCTAAGTATTTCA
>NW_006408651.1:3612562-3613676 GCF_000296735.1 Chrysochloris asiatica
CCATTTACAATATCCACCCAAAGTATGAAATATCTAGGAATAAATGTAACCCAAGAAACAAAGGACCTATGCAAAGAAAACTACAAGACACTGCTACAAGAAACCAAAAGAGACTTACAAAAATGGAAGACTATACCATGCACCTGGATATTAAAACTTAACATTGTGAAAATGTCAATACTGCCCAAAGAAATTTACACATATAATCCAATCCCAATCCAGATTCCAACAACATTCTTCAAAGAGATGTAAAAACTATTACAAACTTTGAAAGGAAAGGAAAGAGACCCAGGATAATCAAGGAACTACTTAAGAAGAACAAGGTTAGAAACCTCTCACTCCCTGATTTCAAAATGTACTACATGGCTACAGTGGTCACAACAATCTGGTACTGGTACAATGAAAGATACATTGATCAATGAAACAGAATTGAGAATCCAGAAATTAAGCCATCCACATACAACTAACTTATTTTTGACATAGTACCTAAGCATATTGCATGGAGAAGAGATAGTCTCTTAAACAGATGGTGCTGTCAGAACTGGAAAGCAATATGCAAAAATTGAAACAAAACCCTTTCCTCATGCATTGTACAAAAACCAATTCACCATGGATTAAAGACCTAAATGGGAATCCCAGAATTATAAAGGCTATCAATGAAAAAATAGTGACACATGTGAGAGCTCTAATATAGTGCCTACACAGACTACAAAACATTTTGAAAACTACACAAACAAAAGTAAACAAAATAGATGATTGGAACATACTAAAAATTAAAACCTTATGTACACCAAAAGACTTCACCAAAAGAGTAAAAACGGAGCCCACAGACTGGGAAAAATCTTTTGCAATGACACATCAGACAAGGGGCTAATTTCTAAAATATATAGGAACCTACAACATCTCTATAAGAAAAGGACAAATAACCCAATTAAAAAATGGGCACAGAACATGAACAGACATTTCACCAAGGAGGACATCTGGGTAGGCAACAAACATATGAAGAAAAGTTCATGATCACTAGCCATTTGAGAGATGCAAATCAAAACATCAATGAGATCTTACATTGAACATCTCACACCAGCAATAACAGCAAAGATAAAAAAAAAAAAAA
>NW_006408651.1:3613776-3622335 GCF_000296735.1 Chrysochloris asiatica
TTTGGTTCTGTTGTGACTTCACCCATGTGGTTTCTAATGCGATTTATTTGTGTCCTCTCCCTCTTTTCTTTAGTTAGTTTTGCCAATAGTTTTTCAATTTTATTAATCCTTTCAAAGAACCAGCTTGTTGTCCTGTTGATTCTTTCTATAGTTTCTTGGTTTTCCATCTCATTTATCTCTGCTCTTATCTTTATTATTTCCCGTCTTTTGGTGACTGTAGGTTCCCTCTGTTGGTCTGCTTCTAATTGTTGAAGATGCTGTGTTAATGTGTTGATTTTGGCTCTTTCTTCTTTTTGGATGTGCACGTTTATCACAATAAATTATCCTCTCAGGACTGCTTTCTCCACGTCCCAAAGATTTTGGTATGTTGTGTTTTCATTCTCGTTTGTTTTTAGCAACTTTGTGAATTCACATTTAATTTCTTCTTTTACTCATTCGCTTTCAGCAGGGTGCTGTTCAGTTTCCATGTATTCAACTTTATTGCTTTGATATTCTTATTGTTGATTTCTAGTTTTATAGCATTGTGTCTGAGAAGAAGCTCTGTAGAATTTTGATGTTTGTAAATTTATGGAGGCTTGCTTTGTGACCTAACACATGGTCAATTCTGAAAATTGTTCCACGTGCACTGGAGCAGAATGTGTATTGTGCTGTTGTCGGATTGAATGCTCTGTATACATCTATGAGGTCAAGTTGGTTAATTGTGTTGTTTAGTTCCTCTGTAGCTTTGTTGATTTTCTTTCTGGTTTTTCTGTCCCTTTTCGAGTGGTGTGTTAAAATCTCCCACTATGATTGTAGATATATCTATTTCTTTCTTCAATTCTATTAAGGTTTGCTTCATGTATCTTGGTGTTCCTTCATTGGGAACGTAGATATTTATTATGGTTATGTCATTTTGCTCAATTGACTCTTTGATCATGAGATAGTGTCCTTCTTTGTCTCTTATGCTGGTTTTTATCTTAAAGTTTACTTTGTCAGAGATTAGTATTGCCACTCCTGCGTGTTTATTGTTGCAGTTAGCTTGGTAAATTTTTTTTCTGTCCTTTAACTTTTAGTCTGTTTTTGTCTTTGTGTGTAAGGTGTGTCTCTTGCAGGCAGCATATTGATGAGTCTTGTTTTCTTATCCATTCTGCCACTCTCTTCACTTTTGCATTCAATCTATTGATATTCAATGTAATTATCAATAGGTATGAATTGATTGCTGTCATTTTGTTACTTTTTTGGTGGTGCTGTTTGTTCTTTTGTTCTGCATTCCATCTTGTGTTGGGTTTGTGTTTTTTGTGCTGTTTCTTGTAGGCTTCTTCCTAGTTTCCATGTTCACTTGTTCTGCTTGGGAATTCAATTTTATGATCTGTTGTGGAGTGTTAACTTTCTTTGGGGTTATCTTGGAGTCTACTAACTTTTCTCTGCATTTAGGATACTCCATTGTAACCTGTAATTTACCTGGCATCCCCACCACCTGGGTCTCTGTTGCTACGTTTGTCCCTTCTTTGACATTGATATACTTTTGGTCTTCAGTTGATCTCCCAGCTCCTTTGAATTTATTGTTGTAGTCTTCTGTTCCGGACTCTACTATCTGTTGATTGTGTTCCAGGTGATGTTGCCACACCTGTCAATCTCTGTTTGTTGTCTGTTCTTGTTGGTTTTTAATCCATAGAACTCCCTTTAGGATGTTTTAAAGTGCTGGGTTGGTTTGGATAAAATCTCTCCGATTCTGATTATCATGGAATGTTTTGATCACACCATCATATTTGATTGATCGTTTTGCTGGATAGATGATTCTTGGTTGACAGGTTTTTTCTTGTCAATATGTATATATGTCTCCCCATTGCCTTCTTGCCTGCATGATTTGTTCTGAGTAGTCTGAGGTTAATCTAATTTGCATGCCTTTGTAAGTGATATTTATCTTCTCCCTGGCCACTTTTAGTATTCTTTCCTTGTCTTTGATTTTGGAGAGCATGATTATTACATGTCTTGGAGATTTTCTTTTGGGGTCTATCCTTCCTATGGTATGTTTGGCTTCTTGAATGTTTATCTTCTCATCTTTCAAGTTGTTAGGGAAATTTTCTTCCAGAAGCTCTTCAACTATCTCCTCTGTAGACCTCTCTGATTCTTCTTGTTCCGGAATGCCAATAATTCTTACATTATTCCTCTTCATGTTATCCAGTATGAATCTTAAACTCTCTTCACATTATTTTATCCTTTTTAGCTGTTTGCTCTTTTGTCTTGGCAGTATTGAGAGATTTGTCTTCCAGCTTGCTAGTTCTGGCTTCCATCTCTTCTATTCCATTCCTTTCCCCTTTCAGCGTATTGTCCATTTCTGATATCTTATTATTGATCATCTGGACATCTTTTTGCAGGTTTTGAATTGTTTCCAATGCTGTGTCAATCTTATTTGATTATTCCTGTAGTAATTTCCTTACTTCTTCCTTATTTTCCTTGATCCTGTTTTGGAGCATTTGAATTTGTTTCCTTATCATTCTTCTGAATTTCCTCTCAGGCATATCCAGACCCCGCTCTTCCTCCTCTATAAAATCATTGTATGCCTCCAGCTCATTTGCATCAACTACTCTCTTCTATTTTTGGACATGTTTCTATAAAATTTGTTGTCTCTTATTCATCATTATTATTTTTGTTATTATTATTATTATGATCAGGAGATAGGCTTCCCTTATCGCCTGTAATGTGTAGCAGGTGTTGTTAGGTCTTGTCTCAGTGGTGGAGTATTATGGGGTATGCTTATAGCTTAGCTATATGGCCATGATTGCTGCCTCTTCTTAGGTGACATAGGGAGGAAAAGCTCCCACCTCCAGGAAAGATGTGTGATGAAAAGGACCAAAAGCAGAAGTAATATGAACACATAGACAAAAATCACCACTGTGGAGCAGAGATGCAGTTGTGGTCAACTGTCCCGTGCTATGCCATCGTGTGTGCAGATAGAAGCCTTCCGCATGGGGTGGGGATGACCTCTCTCTCAGGCCTTTCCTCTAGCCACTATCATATAGGTGGGTAGATATATATTGGGGAGTTAATGGGAGAAAGAGCAACCACTATTTTTGTCTCTGAAGGTCAGTTATCTGTGTGTGCTCAGCTCCAATCTCAGGATGGTTGAGTCCTGTTCTGTTGGGGTTTTATAGATTCCTTTGAGTTTGTCCTGCACAGAGAACTCTGGCAGCACGGCCGCCACATGTTGCAAGGTCAATAGCTGGAGATTCCAAGCTGCTCCCTGGGAGAAAGGCGAGGTGCCCAGCCCCAGCTCAGATGCACAACCTCAGAACCCTGTTCAGGTTGCTTTCAGTAGGAACCTATTCTGTGTTTCATTAGTGCTGGAAGTTCTGGTGTGCAAGTAGATATTGGAGAGTTAATTGGAGAAAGATCATGTACTATTTTTGTCTCTGAAGGTCAGTTATTTATCTGTGTGTGTGCAGCACAAATCTTGGGATGGTTGAGTCCTATTATGCTGCAGTTTTACAGATTGCTTTGTGTTGGACCTACATGGGCAAGTCAGGCAGCACAGCAGCCATGGATTGCTAGAACAATAGCTGGAAATCCCAAGCTGCTACCTGGGAGAAAGGCGAGGTGCCCCACCCCCAGCTCAGATACACAGACTCAGATTTTGGGCTCACGGGTGACATCATAAGTTGCCACCCAGCTCCCTCTCTCCGTACTATGGAAAAAGTGTCCCATCTGATGTCTGGGCTGAAAAATGAAGTTGGGACAGTGAGAGGGAGAGGGAGAAATGTGTAGTGTCCCACGGGTCTCTCTCTCTCTCTCTTTTTTTTTTTTTTTGCTGAAAATGCTACTTTCTGAACCAGGCTGGCTTTAGCCCTGACCTCTAAACTGTGCCAGGGTGGGGTTGTTGCCAAGGCAGTCCAGCCTCCAGATTCCTAAGATGCCCGTATTTTCCTTAATATCATGGATTTTGCACATGTAAGTTTGGGAGACTGACATTCTGGATCTTATGGTAGATCTGGAGCTCTGGAGTTGTTCTTTGAGAAATACCTTCATGAGATCCCCCTTTCTTCTCACTGAAGCATACCCTACGTGGTTTCAGTGGCTGCAGCCCCCAGCCAGAAGTCCCAGCCAAGTAAAATTTTGCTAAAGATTATTAAAAACCACCAGCAACAGTACATTGATAGGGAACTGCCAGAGATTCAAGCCAGTTTCAGACCAGAACGTGGAATGAGAGGTATCATTACTGACATCAGATGGATTATGGCTGTAAAATGTTTACGTGTGCTTTATTGCCTATGTAAAGGCACTTAACTGTGTGGATCATGACAAGCTATGGATAACATTGCGAAGAATGGGTTTTCGAGAACACTTAATCGTGCTCGTGAGGAACCTGTACAAAGACCAAGAGGCAGTTATTCAAACAGAACAAAGGGATGCTAAATGGTTTAAAATCATTAAAGATGTGGCCAAGATTGTATTCTTCCATCATAGTTTTTCAATCTATATCCTGAGCAAATAATCTGAGTAGCTTGATTATATGAAGAAGAATGTGACATCAGGATTGCACTCATTAACAACTTGCCATATGCAGATAGTACAATCTTCCTTACTGAAAGTTAAGAGGATTTACAATACTTACTGGTGAAAATCAAAGACCATAGCCTTCAGTATGGGGTGCACCTCATTGTAAAGCTGTGGTATTTTCAGTATCCTCATATGCATGTGAAAGTTGGACAATGAATAAGGAAAATTGGTGAATTTTAGCTATGTTGTTGGGTGAGAATATTGAAAGTACCATGGACTGCTAGAAGAACAAACAAATCTGTGTTGGAAGTACAGCCAGAATGCTCTTTAGAAGCCAGGATGGCCCAATTTTGTTTCTTTTACTTTGGACATGTTATCAGAAAGGACCAGTCCCTGAAAAAGGACATCATGCTTGGTAAAGTGGAGAGTCAGTGAAAAAGAGGAAGATACTCAATCAATGAGCTAGACTGGCACAGTAGCAGCAGCAATGATCTGAAGGGTAACAATGGTTGTGAGGATGGTGCTGGATAAGGCAGTATGTCATTTTGTTGGACATAAGGTTGCTAAGAGTTGGAACCAACTCAACAGCACCTAACAATAATAAATATTTATAGCACATACAAATATATATGTACAAATATCATAGTTATGTTACCTTTTTCAATGTAATCTTCCTCAACACCACTTTCCACAAAGCATTTATATTCTCAAATGAACTCCAAAAATTTTAAAAATTAATATTAAATCTTCAACTTTAGATACTAATCTTCTAGCATATATCTAAAACCTGAAGCTTTTCTGCCACAGTCGTCACCTTTCTTCTTGAAGGTACATTGTCAAATGTATAGAACCAATGGAGCTGCTATCTTGGATTAGACTGAGTGAGGGAAAGATAAGAGCAACCATGAACTAATGTCTGATGGAAACTTAGAAATAAAGGTGTGGACATTCTTTTTATTTTTTATTTTTTTACGATGTTCATTGGTCTGTCTGTCTGCACATCTCCATCCTGGTGACTAGAGGGGGTGCCTGAGCTAGTAGACGCTCCACCGCCACCCAAAAGGTTCTACTACACACGCACATGGATCTCCTCATAATTTAAAAGAACAGTTGCCACTTAAAGCCAAATGGAAGTGCAAAACAGCCACAGCCAGCATTGAACTGATTATCACTAGGAAAAAAAGCCAGAATGGGGAGTTGTGGAGTAGGGGAGACAGTCAAAAAGTGAAACAAGCTGAAAATTAAATCCTGAGTTACATCATAATGGCCAACAATGGCATCTTTGAAATTTCTCAGGCATAAGGCAAGAAGCTGAAAAAGGGTATTAAAGTCATACTCATATTAGGCTACATTTTTTTTTTTCCTTCTCTCTTTTCTGTGATTATAGTCTACAGTATCCAGTTTGTCATTTTTGCTGCTGCTGTTTTGTTTTTTGGTCCCCTTTACCTTTAGGGAGTTCATTCTCTCCCTAAATAACCCAAAAAGAGACAGAAATTGCAGTCATATAGTCAAGCTACAATCACATCCTATAAATCCCCACAATCTAGGAAAGAACCAATACCAGCTGCCATACACCAGGTAGGCAGCCAACACCTGTGGCAGTTATTCTTAGTTAAGTAATAAAAGAGTGAAAAGGGAAGCCCATCTCCTGATCACGTCTACCTGGAGGCAATCAGAAAGCATAAAAAATACCAACACATACACCCACTTAAGGATTAAGGCCACAGCTAACAACTGAATATGCCCAAGAAACAAACAGATGACCATATCAGCACATGTCCAGAAACAAAAAAAAAGTTACTGAGACAAATGATCTGGAGGTAGACCTCAACTCCGTTCTGGAAGGAGGGCAGTCTTTGGAAATGCCTGAGAAGAGATTCAGAAAAATGATTATAAAATGTATCTAAACAATTTACAATGGAGTTGAGAAAAATAAGAAAGAAGCCAGGAAAGCACTACTGGAGCAATCAAATAAGACAGCTACAGCATTGGAAACAATTCAAAACATGCAAAAAGAAGTCCAGATGATTAATAGTAAAATAATATGGCGAGAAATATATAAAACCCTAAATGAAAAAAACAAAACAAAACAAAAAAACACTGCCAACCAAGAATTGTATGTCTAGCAAAACTGTCAATCAAATATGATGGTGCAATCTAAATGTTCCAGGATAAACAAAAGCTAAGAGATTTTGTCAAAGCCAACCCAGCACTTCAAAACATCCCAAAGGCAGTTCTTTGGAATGAAAACCAACAAGAACAGACAACAACCAGATAACGACAGACATGGCAACACTACCTGGAACTCAGTCAACAGAATGCAGATTTCAGAACAGGACAAAATTACAACAATGAATTCAGAGGACCTGTAAGGCCAATCAAAGATCAAAATATTAACAATGTCAAAGAAGGAGAAAATATTGGAACAGAGATCCAGGTGGTGAGGAGGACAGGTAGATTGCAAGATACAATAGACTGTCTTAAATGCAGGGAAAACTTAATAGACTATAGGGTAACTCCAAAGAAAGTTAATACTTCACAACTTACCATGAAAATGAAGATCCAAGTAGAACAAGGAAACATTAAAACTAGGAAGAAACTGACAAGAATTAGCAAAAAACATGAACACAGCACAAGAAGGCATGCACAACAAAGGAATGAACAGCCCCACAAAAAATTAACATAATGACAAGAATTACTTCATACCTATCGATAATTACACTGAATGTCAATGTATTAAATGTACCAGTGAAGAGACAGCGAGTGGAAGAATGGATAAGAAAAGAAGACCCTTCAACATGCTCCCTGCAAATGACACACCTTACACACAAAGATAAAAACAGACTAAAAGTTAAAGAATGGAAAAAGTATACTAATCTAACTGCAATAAAAAACAAGCAGTAGTGGCAATACTAATCTCTGATAAAATAAATTTTAAGGCAATAACCAGCATAAGAGATAAAGAAGGACACTATCTCATGATTAAAGGATCAGTTGAGCAAAATAACATACCCACAATTAACATCTACACTCCCAATGAAAGAGCACCAATATATGTAAAGCAAATCCTACTAGAATTGAAGAAAGAAATAGATAAAGTAGAGTGGTAAATTTTAATATGCCACTCTTGAAAAGGGATAGAATAACCAGAAAGAAACTTGACAAAGTTAGAGAGGAACTAAACAGCACAATCAACCAATCTGACCTCATAGATGTACAGAGCATTCAACCCAACAATAGTGGAATACACATTTTTTTTCAAGTGCACATGGAGCATTCTCCAGAATTGATCATGTGTTAGGACACAAAGCAAGCCTCCATAAATTTACAAGCATCAAAATACCACAAAGCATCTTTTTTACCACAATGCCATAAAACTATGAGGACCAGGAAATTGAAGTGAATACATGGAAACTGAATAACACCCTGCTGAAAAGCGACTGGATAATTGGAGAAATTAAACGTGAACTCACAAAGTTCCTAGAAACAAATGAGAATGAAAACACAACATACCAAAATCTTTAGGACACGGTCTGCTGAGAGGATAATTCATTGCGATAAATATGCACATCCAGAAAGAAGAAAGAACCAAAATTAACATATTAACACAGCACCTACAACAATCAGAAACAGACTAACAGAGAGAACATACCTAAAGAAAAGAACTAATAAGGATCAGAGCAGAAATTAATGAGATGGAAAACTGAAAAACTATAGAAATAATCAACAGGACAGGAAGCTGGATCTTTGAAAGGATTAATAAAATTGACAAACCATTGGCAAAACTAACTAAAGAAAAGAGGGAGAAGACACAAATAACATGCATTAGAAACCATATGGGTGATGTCACAATGGAACAAAAGTAAACCCAAAGAATAATAGCAAAATATTATGAAGAGTTGTACTCCAACAAATTTGAAAACTTACAATAGATGAATACATTTTTAGAAAATCACAACCTAACTAAACTTACACAGAGTGAAGTAGAAGGCTTGAACAGACTTTTAACAAAAGAAGAAATTGTTCAGGTCATCAAAATCTCCCAGCTAAAAGAAGTACAGGCCCAGATGGCTTCACTGGTGA
>NW_006408651.1:3625754-3631672 GCF_000296735.1 Chrysochloris asiatica
GTAGTTTCAAACTGCTGACCATGAGGTTCGCAGCCCGATTCATAACCACTGCACTACAGTAAATGCTGGCGAGGATGTGGAGAGACTGGGATCCTCCTACATTGTTGGTGGAATTGCAAAATGGTCCAACCACTCTGGAAAAAAAATATGGTGCTTCCTCAGAAGGTTGGAAACTGAGATAACTTATAATCCAGCAATTCTTTTACTTGGTGTTTATCCACAAGAAATACAAGCCATAACATGAGTAGTTATACGCACACCAGTGATCTTAGTAGCACTATTTACAATAACAAAACGATGGAGACAACCTAAGTGCCCATCAGTAGAAGAATGGATAAACAAACTTTGGTACATACATACAATGGAATATTATGCTACCTTGAAGGAATGCTACAAGGAAGCTGCAAGCCACCAGCTAACATGGATGAACCTTGAGGACATCATGCTTAGTGAAATTAGTCAGTCACAAAAGGAGAAGCAATGCATAGGACTATTATTGTAAAAGATTAAGAAAAAGTACCCACCCAAAAATGGGAAAGAAAAAAAAAAGCTTTGTTGGTTGCCTGGGGTATAGGGGTTGGGGTGAGGGGAGGGAGGGAAAGGTGGAACACAGGGTAGGGAATAGATACAGGATAGTTTGGTAGCTGGGGGGGGGGTGATACACTAGAATGGGGTGGGGAGAGGAAGAACAAAGCAGATAGGAGAACATTTAGGCAGGTTTGCATGGGCTAAATGTGACAGAGGTAAATAGCGATGTAAACACAACCTTGGAAAAATAGGGCTCTGGGATACAAGGACTGAGGCATGGTTTGAATGGGTAAATGTGGGGAAATTATGTTAAGATTCTTGGCTATCTTTTGAATCTTGGTTTCCCTTACCTATTGTAGTAAAATAGACACTTGAGGAGGAGAGAAAGGAAAAGCCAGAAACATCACCAGAGAAAGCTTGTAAGTCTGTCTTCAGTCTATAACTGATTGGAATACCTAAACTGGGGCTTGAACTTGCCTAGTGAAGGAGGCTTCCTGCAGAACCTTTGCATTGCATAAGACCATAGGTGGAATCCTGATCCCCATCCAGAATCTTCTGAGGCAGGAAATTTCCACTTGAAAGGATAAGCAGACCAGCCTCTAGCAGTGAGAAGAACAGAAGATATTTCTTGAAAGAAAGACCAGCAGGAAAAACCAAAAACAATAATGGCAGTCTGATTGACTACTACAAGAACAAGCAAGTTGTTCCTCCAGGAGCCATCAAAGCAAGTGGTCAGGTCTCCTCAGGGCAAGCTCCCTTCCAAGACTAAAACTCAAGGGGAATGCATGAGCAGGTGTGTGATCTTGTTGTTGACCACGTTGGTCACCAATAAGAGGAAGTGGGGAAATACAGCAATGAAATTTTGAGCTATGTCCGACCACATTCAATAGACTCTTGTCAATGTGGAGTGAGACTTGGTTGGCCAGCAATATAAAGAGACTTAAGGACTCCTGGGCCCAGCGACAGAGACATGGCCACAGAGGACTAGAGCAGAGTGTGAAGCATCCAGCTGTTATGAAGTGAAGGGACATGCACAAGAACACCCATACTTGCAGATAGTACCCACTTGACCTGGC
Source organism: Chrysochloris asiatica (assembly GCF_000296735.1). Lineage (NCBI taxonomy): Eukaryota > Metazoa > Chordata > Mammalia > Afrosoricida > Chrysochloridae > Chrysochloris > Chrysochloris asiatica. Next base: position 3,627,359 of record NW_006408651.1, read on the forward strand.
TTCAATGGATGGGTGATCAGAACTCAACTAGAGGAAGAAAGAACAGGAAAAAAAGAGCAATCTGCTACAATTTGATGAGCTTGACCTATGCTTGTGGATGTAGTAGGTCAAAGGTAGGAGCAAATCTTGGCAGCATTCCCACCTCTTTGATACATAAGGTCCACAAGGATAGGCAACTTAGACATTGGCTAACCAAAAATGTGGAGCTACAAAGACAAGAAATGACTGGGTTACACGCTTTCAATAGGGTTTCCAACCTGTCTGGATGAGGCTGATGAAAGGAGATGGGGATAAGACTCTTGTGGTTCAATAGTGAATAATTGTTATCAGGACTGACTGTGAGTGTTGGAAAGGTACAGATAGACGTTTTGTAACAAAAGAAGGGGAGTGGTTGATTTTGCAATCCAGGGACCATCAAGGGAGAAAAGCAGAGTGTGGGACCCTACCCAAAGAAGCAGTGATGACAGAGATGGAGGCAGAGACGATATCGTCGAGAGAAGGAGTGGCTGGGGACTCTAGACTCAGGGAGGAAGAGGGGCTGTGTGCTGACGGCCGGGGGGCAGGCTTGTGGGGTGTATCCTTTGGTTGTTTGATGATGCTTGGAGGGGATTGTAATCATTGCAGTGAAACAAAATAAGATAGGATGAATGTAAAGCTAATGTTCTCCCATGTAAACTATCACATAATTCACAATAAAAACTTAAAAAAAGAAAAGGAACAAATTCAGAGAATCTGGGAGGTCAGTCTATGATCAAAACAATTACATGGCATTCATTGTAATGAAACAAGGTGTATGATTTGTTGAATGTAAAACCAAAGATCTGCCCTGTAAACTTTACTCAATCCAAAACAAAAACCATTTTTTTTTTAAAAGGCATTATGATTGATGAAGTAGAGGGCCAGCCAAAAGAAAAACAACAACAACAACAACAACAACAAGAAAAACCCTGAAGGAGATGGACTGACAAAACAATAAACTCAAACACACCAGCCATCATGGAGATGGCTCAGGACTAGGCAGTTTCACTCACGTAAGGACATCATAAGGCATAGCCAACTTGATAGTAACCAATAAGAACAACCTAAAGGGTAGAAAGAAGCTGGCCTGTGAAGAACAAGGAGAAAACCTTCAAAGCATGATAGTCTGCAGCGGTGAAGATCCTACTATAGAAATCCTTTAGAGTGCTAGAAAAACTGGGAGTACTGATGCAGCACTGAACTTCTAACCTCATGGTCGGTGTTTCAAACACACCAACTGCTAACTGGAAACCATATACAAGGTAGCTATGGGTCAGAACCAACTCGACGGCACCTAACAACAACAAGAAGTTTAAAGTGCTGGTGGTGCTACGCAGATCAACCCTAGACTGCTAACCATACGGTCAGTACCTCAAACCCACCAGTTATTCTAGAGGAAAAGGATAGGCTTTCTGCACCCTTAAAGTTGTCAGCCTTGAAGACCATATTCTAGGTCTCTAGGACTTAGAACCAACTCTGTGGCACCTAACAACAACACAACAAGGTTGAAGTAGGTGTGAGATACTTCTATGTATTTATTTATGCTGAAGTAGCAAACAAACTCCAAATTTCAGTGATTTACCAAAAAACAAAACAAAACAAAAAAAGTCTTATTTTCATGCATGCTGTGGTTCAACATGAGCGTTCCTTGTTACCTGACTCTCCTGGAAAGCACTCCTCCAAGTGATGATTTGGGTTTATCCAACTTGTGACTCCACCTTTCCATTGGTACTGAAAGTCTCTCCATTCTGCTCATAAGCATGAAGGTTTGTGAAGGATATTTTTATAGGTCAGTTTAAGCAATTGCAGATATGATGGCCACTACATTACACTGATCAAACTCAATAACATGACCCATCCTAATACAAGAGAGGCTGGGAAATGTAATCTAGTCATGATTCCTGGAGACAAAGGAAAGGGCATGGAAGTTTTGCAATAATATTCTGAGGGTAGCCAGGTAATCTATTGGAAATAAATTTTGCAGCCATTCTTTCAAGTAAACTTGAACAAAGTAGAATAGCATATGTCCTTGTGTGACATTTGCAATGGTCTAACCACGCATTATGAAAGAGATTATAAAAAATGGGCTCTCCTTCCTTAAATCCCCAAGAGGATGGGAAATTTCATTTGAGAAAGAAGGTATATTCTTACACAATCTAAAAATGTTGCAAAAGAACAACAAAGGAAGACAACACAGAACAGTACATAATTAATTTCCTAAAAAAAATGAGGTAAACAAAATAACATATTCAGGAGAAGAATATCACAAACTAACAAGATTTTCTAGAAGAGAAAGGATTTTAGGTGGTAATGAAAAATATCTAATATTGCTCAGTGGTAAAAGAGGAAAATAGTTTTTTCTTAGGGCAGAGAAATGCATAGCTAAAAATGAAATATTTCAGAATTTATGTTAGCTGGATTTTGTCATATTTAGCAGTATTTCAGGATCAATAGATTTAAATTAGCCAAATAAGTATTCACAAACTCCCTACTAGATAACTATATTCAAAATCATGCCTATGAGGTTAAATGTAATTCTTCCTTTTCAAATAGTTTTATGTAGACAAGCTCAGCTTCAATTGCTAAACTGAAACGGGCTTATTCATTTTTTTGAGTTCAAATCTGTATGACTCATGTTACTCGGTCTCCTTGATTTACACAACTCAAGGTATGAGTTGTCAGGGTTGCCCAGAGTGGCAGGTTAGTAGTTAGTTGGCCTCAGAGTTTCTACAAGTTCTGTATACACAGATTTCTAATTGTGTGAGGATTGGTAGAAAAGTTGAGCAACTAGCAGCAGAAATAGAGACAAGGAGAAAGGGTGTTTTGTTGTTGTTGTTGTTGTTGTTAGAGACAGGAAAAACTTATTTCAATTGCTCTGCCTACAATTAGGGTCACTGCCAAATCAAGGAATCAGACTCAGAAGATGGGGCCAGGTCTGAAGAAACGTAATCATTCACCTCTTGGAAACTACCTGAGGCTCGATGTAAAATAGACTAATGATGATAATGTTAATAATCATCATCATCATAATAATTTGCACTTTCTTAGTAGCTTTAATGCTGCATTTCCAAAGATTTAATAAGCATTAATTAATTAAGGCCCACAGCAGCCCATAAGGTAGCTATTACCTGTATTGTGTAAATAATTAGCCAAAAGAAAGAAAGGCAAAATGAACAGCCTGGAGTTACAGGAAATCAAGGCCAGAGAATCAGAGAGAAGGTTGCATTTTTAGCCACAAATTTGGCTAATTGATGTGTAGACCACTGTCCTTTCTTTCCTTGGGAAAGGAAGCTAATAGTTTGCTGCGTAAATAGTAGCTTATCATGGAAGGAACAAAAGGCTGAGGTCAAGGGGATCCAGGAGCTGGTTCAGAATTTCTCTGAAAAGCAGTAATCCAATATGGACGTGTCCTTGAAGTACTGATGCTCCTAAGCATTGCTGGGATCACCAGCCTAACTAGCCTCCTGGGCAGGCTCCTCACGTCACACAACACTTCTAAATGTGGCAAGCCAGTTTCCTCACAGGAAGGCAGACAAACATCAGATAGAAAAGGGACAATTAACTATGATTCCCCAACATCGAACACAGTGTCAGGCATCTCATAGATGTTCTGTAAATGTACTTCGAATAAGTAAATGCATAACAAAAAATTTTGAGAACATCTCCTGAGTTATAAAAATCACTGTGAAGTGTGACAATTCCAATAGAATTACAGGCTGATGAAGTAGGAAGGGAACTATGATACAGCACCTGAACAATCATTGATGCTTAACACTGAACTTCAAAGACTTGTCTGAATTTGGATTGTGACAATTGACCCTCTCAATCTCAGTTTACTTAACAATAAAAAGTAAGCAATAATACCAACCTCTCAGTTGTTAAATCATAACTAGTTGTCACTGAATCAACTCTAATCCATAGTAACAATATTTGTCACAGTGGAAAACTGTGCTCCATAGATTTCAATGGGTGATTTTTCAGAGGTAGGTCACCAGATATTTTTGTTTTTGAGGCACCTGTGTAGTTGTTGTTGTTAGGTGCCATAAAGTCGGTACCGACTCATAACGACCCTATATGCACAACAAAACAAAACAGAGCTCGATCCTGGGCCAGTCTCACAATTGTTGCCAAGCTTGAGCCCACTGAACTCAAAAGCATTAATTCTTCTACCGTCTGTCTTCCTTATTCACTGTCCAGCTTTCTCATGCATATGAGAAATGTAAATACCATGGCTTGGGTCAGGTGCACCTTAGGCCTCAAGCTAACATCTTTGTTCTTCAACGCTTTAAAAATGTC
>NW_006408651.1:3631932-3632411 GCF_000296735.1 Chrysochloris asiatica
CAAAATAGGATTTGAAGAGAAATTCGTCAACATAATCAAGAGCATATATACAAAACAAACAGCCTACTTTACTCTCAATGGAGAGAAACTGAAAGCCATCCTTCTGCGAACAGGAACCAGACAAGGATGCCCTCTGTTACCATTTCTATTCAATATTATGCTTGAAGTCTTAGCCAGTGCTGTATGGCAAGATAGGGAAATTAAAGGCATACAAATTGGCAAAGAGGAAGTAAAACTCTCTCTATTTGCAGATGATATGATCCTATACATAGAAAACCCAAATAACTCAGTAAAAAAAGACACTAGACCTCATTGTAGGATTCAGCAAAGTGGCAGGGTATAAGGTCAACATACAAAATCAGTTGGATTACTATAACAGTGGCAGTGCTTAAAAGGACTAATATTAGCCCCTTTCAATACTAAGAGTCAATGGGAATACACAAGCAGACATGTGCTCTGATTGGTGACCACGTTTATCA
>NW_006408651.1:3632511-3633602 GCF_000296735.1 Chrysochloris asiatica
CAGCAAGCAAGGCTGTATGTATCATCTGCATATCGCAGGTTGTTAATGAGTCTTCCTCCAATCCTGATTCCACGTTTTTCTTCATATAACCCAGCTTCTCAGATAATTTGCTCAGTATACAGGTTGAATAAGTATGGTGAAGGAATACAACCCTGTCTCACACCTTTCTTAATTTTCTGGGTAGACTCAAATGTCCAGCCTTTCCTTTAGAAGCTGAGTGTATTAATTATTTACACTCCCAGTTTTTACATGGATCAAATGAAGTAAAAGAAAATATATACCAAATCTGTACTCATTTACTATGGCTGTCGTAAAAACTACCATAAATTGGATGGCTTTAAAAGAACAGAATTCTAGTCTCTCACAGTATTTAAGCCAGGAGTTCTAATTAAGATGCTAGTCTAGTCAATGATACCACACAAATATTTAGTAGTCCCAAACATTCCTTGGTTTATAGCAGGTACAGGGAACATCCAGCCCACGCAGCTGTATAAGACCCACAAAATCATTTGTTCTGACCTTACCAAGGCAACCACAGATCTAGCCATCATATTAGGGATGAGTTAAATAAATGCTTGACTAAATATAGCAGGCTAATTTTTAAGTTGATGGTATTGCAAGTCCCCCAGCTCTGATTTATAGCAACATAATTCCACATGGCTGTCTTTTTTCTGTGTCTATTTCTCTGAATCTCTTCTAGTTCTAAAGGCAAGAACTCTTAAGCAAGGTAAATCATCTATCACTGGACCATAGTACATTCACAACAAATATTCATGCTCTTCTTCCTTTTTAAAGTAAAAGTATGCCAAGTTGTCATAGTTGTAAATATGAAAAAATAATGTTCTTATGTCTGTGTTGAAACATTATTTCATCTGGTCTATCCCTTTTCAATGTGGCATCAGGATTGGAGGAAGACTCATTAACAACCTGTGATATGCAGATGATACAACCTTGCTTACTGAAAGTGAAGAGCACAACCTTCGGTATGGATTGCATCTCAATGTAAAGAAAACGAAAAACCTCCCCAAAGGACCAATAAACAACATTCTATCTACAGAGAAAAGATTGAAGTTGTCAAGGACTTCATTCTT
>NW_006408651.1:3634148-3635871 GCF_000296735.1 Chrysochloris asiatica
TTCTGCTGTGCATAAGGTCACTATAAGTCTGTACGAAACTGATGGCACTTAACAACAACAACCCTTTCTCAGCAAGTTTAAAGGAGAGAAATTTAGGATAAAGTTCTGGTACTGGACCACAAGGTCAGTTTGAACAACTAAAACGTCAGTCGTTCAAACCTACCAGCCTCTTCTTGAAAACCCTATATAGAGTCTCTAAGAGTTGGAACCAAGTTGGTAATATTTAAAAACAGGAACAGTAATGTTATATAAGAAAGTAAAGACTGGAACAACACTGAAATTCCACATAAGTAGCGCCATCTTAGATAAGTGAGAAAATGAATGGCCACTAATTTACCTGATATATATACCATCCCAGATTAACTTGAGGATCTCACTTATCCATTTAGGCTACTTATATTAGCTCAATTTCAGTGTATAATTACAAAATAAATTTCACTAAAGCCTGAATAGTCTATGTTTTAAGATTTAAAAAAATTATGAAAAAAAAATTAGCTACAGAATAGTAGACTAACAGCAGTGGTAGGTATAGAGGCACATGCTCAGGATACATTGGGGCCCAAAAAAAGATGAAAAAAAAAAAGATAATATACAGACTATACACATATTCATCCACACACAAACACTCACATACATATATTCAACTGCATTTAATTTACAGTAAGCACTGTAGTTGTAACTACAAGGTTAGAAACTTGAAGCCACCAGCTGTTCTCAGAAGCCTTATACAGGGTCACTGTGAGTCAGAACTGACTCCACAGCATACAACAACAACAACAATATGGTGAGGATCGGGAGTCACTGAGTGGTGTAAACAGTTAAGTACTTTTATTACTATCTCAAAGGTTGGCAATTGTAATCTATCCTGAGGCACCATAGAAGAGAAGCCTGGTGATCTGTTTCAGAAGGTCACAGCCTTGAAAACCCTGTGTAGTTCTATTCTGCACACATGGGGTGTCTATGAGATGAAATTAACTCAGTGGCAACTAGTTTGGGATTTTTGGGGGGTATGGTGCGGTTCAAAGCAACAAAAAGTGAGAAGTGGCTCCGAATCACTTCTTACATTGACTTACTCCATATGACTAGGTCTTGAAAAGTTAGTTTATATTTCTATTTCCAATAGTCTTGAAGATAAACCAATTTACAGTGAACACTAGACTAGTAACCACCACGTCAGCAGTTAAAATCCACCAGCTGCTCTCACTATGAGTTGGAACTGACTCCATGGCCCACAACAACAACAGCAACATGGTGAGGGTCAGGAGTCATTAGGTTGTACAAGCAGCTTTCAAAGTTGAAAAGATGGTGAACTTTTCTTGTAGACTCTGGAAAATTCCTCTGTAGATAGTAGTGTTTAATCTTTGATTTATATTGAACTTGGGGCTCTGGTGGTGCTGCAGGATAGACATTGGTTGACACTGATAACCACAAGGTTGGCAACCCAAACCTACCAGATTCTCCATGGGAGAAAGATGAGACTTTCTGCTCCTGTAAAGATTTACAGCCTAGGAAACTCTATATGGGGTTTCTATGTTGGAATAGACTCAGTGGCAGTGAGTTTCTTTTGTTGTTGTTTTTCTGTGTTCTTAGCTTCCACTCCTTAAGTGTCATGTAACTGAGCTAACTAGGGGTTCATGAGAGGAAAATTAAATTTAATTAGAGAGGGCATGGAGGGAGATGCCAAGAAAGCTCTTGGGAACCTAGAAGACAGATTTTTATGCTG
>NW_006408651.1:3637143-3637950 GCF_000296735.1 Chrysochloris asiatica
GACTGAAGTGACTAGAGGAGGGGCGTGAGCGAGCAGATGCCCTCACTCACTGCTGGAGGCTTCTACCTTGCACACACACTGCCTGTGTAGCATGGAACAATCAACCACTGCTTCATTTCTGTTCCAAAGTGGTGGTTTTGTCTCTGCATTCATATTACTTCTGCTTTTGGTCCTTTTGATCGCACATATTTCCTGGAGGTTGAAGCTTTTCTCCCTGTGTTACCCAAAAGAGACAGCAGTTGTGGCCATATAGCCAAGCTATAAGCATACCCATAATATTCCACCACTGAGACAAGAGCCAACAACATCTGCTAAGCATTACATACAAAAAGGGAAGCTTATCTCCTGATCATACTCACCAGGAGACACCCAGTAAGCTTAATAAAAAACCACAAACATCCAAGTAAGCTTTAAAGAAATAAAGCATAGCTATCAGAAATAACGAATAAAAAAACAACAAACAATATCAAAATATGTCCCAAAACAGAAGAGAGTAGCTGAGACAAATGAGCAGGAGACAGACAAAGGCTTTCTAGAGGAGGATGAGAAGGGTTTGGGTATGCCTGAGAAAGAATTCAGAAAATGATATGGAAACAAATTCAAATGCTCCGAAAAAGAACGGAGGAAAACAAGAAAGAAGTCAGGAACGTACTATGGGAGCAATCAAATAAGACTGATACAGCATTGTAAACAATTCAAAACCTGCAAAAAGAGATCCAGATGATTAATAATAAGGTATCAGAAATGGACAATACACTGAAAGGGGAAAGGAGCAGAATAAAAGAGACAGAAGCCAGAACTAGTTAT
>NW_006408651.1:3639339-3640624 GCF_000296735.1 Chrysochloris asiatica
TTGAGCAAGATGACAAAACTATAATAAATATCTATGCTACCAAGGAAACAGCACCAAGATACATGAAGCAAACCTTACTAGAATTGAAGAAAGAAATAGATAAATCTATAATTATAGTGGGAGATTTTAACACGCCACTCTCCAAAAGGGACAGAACAACCAGAAAGAAACTTAGCAAAGTTACAGAGGAACTAAACAACACAATCAACCAACTTGACCTCATAGATGTATACAGAGCATTCAATCCAACAAAAGCACAATATACTTTCTTCTCCAGTGCACATGGAACATTTTCCAGAATTGACCATGTGTTAGGTCACAAAGCAAGCCTCCATAAATTTACAAACATCAAAATTCTACAGAGCATCTTCTCAGACCACAATGCTATAAAACTAGAAATCAGCAATAAGACTAAGGAAATAAAGTCGAATACATGGAAACTGAACAACACCCTGCTGAAAAGCGACTGGGTAAAAGAAATTAAACGTGAATTCACAAAGTTCCTAGAAACAAACGAGAATGAAAACACAACATAGTAAAATCTTTGGGACGCAGAGAAAGCAGTACTGAGAGGACAATTTATTGCGATAAATGCGCACATCCAAAAAGAAGAAAAAATCAAAGTTAGCACATTAACACAACATTTCAACAATTAGAAGCAGAGCAGCAGAGGGAACCTACAGTCACCAAAAGAAAGGAATTAATAAAGATAAAAGCAGAAATAAATGAGATGAAATCCCCAAAAATTATAGAAAGAATCAACAAGACAAGAAGCTTGTTCCTTGAAAGGATTAACAAAATTGACAAATCATTGGCAAAACTAACAAAAGAAAAGAGGGAGAGGACACAAATAACTTGCATTAGAAACCACATGGGCGATGTCACAATGAAGCCAAAAAAAAATCAAAAGGATAATAAGTGAATACTACGAAGAATTGTGCTCCAACAAATTTGAAAATGTAGATGAGATGAATATATTTATAGAAAAACATGACCTACCTAAACTTAGAATGAAGTAGAAAATTTTAACAAACCTATAACAAAAGAATAAATTGATCAGGTCATCAAAAAACTCCCAACCAAAGAAGTCCAGGCCCAGATGGCTTCACGGGTGAGTTCTACCAAACATTCAGGGAAGAGCTGTCACCTATTCCACTCAAATTATTCCACAATATAGAAGAGGATAGAAAACTCCCTAATACTTTTTATGAAGCAAGTATAACCCTCATATCAAAACCAGGGAAGGACATCACTAAAAAAGAAAATTATAGACCAATATCCCTCA
>NW_006408651.1:3642046-3643384 GCF_000296735.1 Chrysochloris asiatica
AGGGCATATACAGCCTACCAAACATTTTGAAAAGTACACAGACTTCAAACTACAAGTATGGCAGTTCAAACCCACAAGCTACTCCTCAGAAACCCTAATTGGGAAATGACTCAATGATATTTAACAACAACAACAGAAGATGTAAAAATAACTTAATTTATTACAGTGAGGTTTATTTCAGAAAACATATGAAGTTTATTTGTTAAAGTGAATATATAAGGAAGAGAATTTAAGGCAAACACAATAATATAAAATGGGCTCACAAATTAAATGCTATGCTTTGCTCTTCAAAATCATAAAATCACTTTTTTAAAAGTTCCTAGTTAGTTGTTCCATAATGTGTTTAATGGCTTCTCCATTCACCAGGATATACATTTGTATGATACTTCCTATTCTGAGACAAAGCATCTATTTATAAATGATATAATTGATCATGATCTAGAGATGTACTAAAATTATTGAAATCAGTCAAAACTAAAGTAGTAACATATTGGCAAACAAGTCTGATAAAATTAAGACACAAAGCGATCAGGACAATAAAATAATAATCATAGTAGTTGGATGGTAAGACTGAGTTTTTTGAAAACTGCTTTAATGACTTTGTAACAATTTTGACCTAAATAATGTAAAGATTATTGTTATTGCTGTGTGCCTTTAAGTTGATTCTGACTCATCATGTCAGAATAAAACTGCCTCACAGTGATTCCTAGGCTGTAACCTTACAGAAGCAAATTGCCAGTTCTTTTCTCACATGGAGCCTCCTGAGGGGTGTTCAAATGATTGACCATTCAGTTCACAACTGAGAGCTTAAACATTGCACCACCAGGTCTCCTTAAAGATTAATTTCTGTCAGTTTGTCATCTGTCCGTTTGTCATAGTGTGGTGGCTTCTGTGTTGTTAAGATTTTGGAACTATGCCATCAGTATTCTAATGAACAGCAGGGTCAGCGTAGTGAATAGGTTTCAGCAAAGTTTCAAGGCTAAGACACTTTAGGAAGAAGGAGAGGCACACTACTTGGCAATGGCTAGTCAATGAAAGCCATATGAATAGCCGCAGAACATGGTCAGATATAATGTCAGAGATGAAAATATTATGAATAGCTATGGAACATTGTCTTATATAGTTTTAGAAGATGAGTCCCTCATGTTGGCTGTTGTTGTTCGGTGCCATCGAGTCAGTACAGACCCATAGTGACCTTATGCGCAGCAGAACGAAACACTGGCTGATCCTGGGCCAACCTCACTACTGTTGCCACGCTTGAGTCCATCAGTGCTGCCACTTGGCCAATCCATCTTGTTGGGGGTCTTCCTCTTTTTCTCTGACCCTCCACCTTACCAA
>NW_006408651.1:3644564-3648996 GCF_000296735.1 Chrysochloris asiatica
TCTTCCAAATTTCTCGGATTGGTAGGCACTCAAAATATGACTGGAGAAAGTTGCCTCCTCAAATTGCAGTTGATCATAATGACGTGAATGGAGCAAAGCTTTCAATACCTTAATTTACTGATGGGGCACAAGTCTAAATAAGGAGAAACAGTTGCAAGCATCCATTAATAATCAGAATAGGGACAACACAAAGTATAAATCTAGTAAAATTATTGTTGTTGTTATGTGCCATCAAGTGGGTTTCAATGCACAGTGTGACCCTATGCATAACAAAACTTGTCCTGTATCATCCTCACAATCATTGTTTTACTTGAGTTCATTGCTACTGTTGGTGCTAATCTATCTCATTTGGGGTCTTCCTTCTTCTTCACTTATCTTCCACTTTACCAACCATAAAAATAATGTCCTTCTGATATTCTCTCCAACACTATAACTCAAATGTATAAATTTCTTCTACGGTCTTTCCTATTTATTGTCCAGCTTTCACATGCATGAGGTTACTGAAAATACCATGGCTTGGGTCAGGCACACCTTAGTTCTCAAACTGACATCTTTAATCTTGAACAATTTAAAGAGGCCTTGTGCAGATTTGCTTAAGGTGATATGGTATTTGATTTCTTGACTGCTGCTTCCATGAGTGTTGATGGTGGATCCAAGCAAAGTGAAATCTTTGACAACTTCAATCTTTTCTCAGTTTATTTGCTAAGTATAGTAATTGCAAAGACACAATCCTGTCCTCATCTTTCCTGATTTTATACTATTCATTATCCCCTTGTTCTGTTAAAACAACTGCCCCTTGGTGTATTTACAGGTTCCTCATAAACACAATTAAGTGTTCTGGAATATCTGTTCATCAAATGTAGTTAAAAGATTGTCATGAGCCGCACACTCGAAAGCCTTTGCACAATCAGTAAAGTACAGGGTAAACATCTTTCGGGTATTCTTTACTTTCAGCCAACATCCAGCTAATGTCAGCAATGATATCACTACTTCCGTGTCCTCTTCTGAATCTGGCTTAAGTTTCTGGAAGTTCCCTGTTCATGTATTATTACAGCTGCTTTTGAATTACCTTTAGCAAAATTTTACTTCCGAGTGATATTAATGATATTGTTCAGAAATTTCTGCATTCTGTTTTGTCACCTCTCTTTAGAATGGACACAAATATGGATCTCTTCCAACTAGGTAGTCTGGTAGCTGGTTTCCAAGATTTTTTGGCTTATATGAGAGAGTGCCTCCAGTGCTATAGTAGTTTGTTGAAATTTTTCTATTTGAATTCCTCCAATTTTTGTACCTTGTTTTTATTTTTTCATGTTTTTGTTTTTGCCAAAGCTTTCAGTGCATCTTAGGCTTCTTTCTTCAGATGGTTCTTGATCATATGTTACCTCTTGAAATGGTTGAACATCAGTTATTTCTTTCTGATTCAGTGACTCTTTGTATTCCTCTATCTTCTTTAGATACTTTCTGCATCACTCAATATCTCATCCAGAGAATTCTTCAACATTGCAAGTCAAGTTTGAATTTTTTCTTCAATTCTTTCAGCTTGAGAAATACTGAATGTCTTCTTCCCTTTTGATTTTCTAATCCAGGTCTTTGGACATTTCATTATAATACTTGATTTAGTCATTTGGGGCTGGCTTTTGAAAGCTGGTGTTCAGCTATTTTGTTTCTTCATTTCTTCCATTTTAATTAGCTTCTCTACTTTCAAAAGCATTCATTTTTGTTTTTTTTCTTTCTTTCCTGTCTTTTTAGTGACCTTTGCATTCTTCCCATATAGAGTTCTTGATGCCATCCACAATCTGTTCAAAAGATAGTCTCCAAATTTAGGGATTTATATAAGTTCATATTTTGGCTCTCATGGACTTGTTTCACTTTTCTTGAGCTCCAACCTGAACTTGTTGTTGTTAAGTGCTGTTGAGTAGATTCTAATGCATATGACCCTGTACAGGATTTCTGAGGCTTAACATCTTTGTGGGGGCAGAAAGCCTCGGTTTTCTCCCACAGAGCAGCTGAAAAGACTGAAAAAAGAAAAGAAGAAAAGCCTAAACTTGCCTATGACAATTGTTGTTCTGTCCCACAGTCTGTTCCTGGCCTTGTTTTGGCTGATGATATTGAGCTTTCCCACCGTCTCTTCCCACAGAAGTAGTCAATTTGATGATTCCTGTGTATTCCATCTAGTGATCGCCATGTGTATGTTGCTATTGTTGTTGTTAGGTTCCATTGAGTTGGTGCCAACACCTTTTATGTTGTTTCAAAATGGTATTTGCAATGTGTACATTTTTGATCTTGCAACATACTGTCATGTGATCGCCAGCATAATTTCTATCACAAAGGCATATTTGCTAACTACTGATTCTGTTTGTTTTTTTATTTCCAACATTCACATTCCAGTCACCAGTGATTCTCAATACATGTTGGTTGCATTTTGATAAATTTTGGACAGAAGAAGTTGGTTAATTCTTCAATTCCATCATCTCTGACTTAACTTGTCACTGTGTAGATTTGAAAAAAATAATGGAATTAACTGATTTTCCTTAGATGAGTATGGATGTTATCCTATCACAGACAACATTGGAATTCATGATAGATCTTGAAATGTTCTTTTAGACAATCAGTGACATCATCCTTCTTTAATTTGTCCTTCCTGGCATAGTACACTATATGATGGTCGGATTCAAAATGGCCAGTCCCAGTCCATTTCAGCTTACTAATGTCTATATCTATCATTATACATTCCATTTTATTTTTAGCTTTTTCTAGTTTTGCTACAAGGAAGACCAATTAATACCACTATTATTCAATGTTCACACCAACAACTAAAGCCAGTAATGATGAAATTGAAGAATTCTACCAACTTCTTCAGTCTAAAATTGATCAAACATGCAATCAAGTTGTATTGATAATTGCTGTTGATTGGAATGAAAAGGTTGGAAACAAAAAGGAAGGATTAGTAGTTGGAAAATGCGGCCTTTGTGATAAAAATGATACAAGAGATTGTATGATAGAAATTTGTAAGATCAATGACGTTCATTGCAAATGCCTTTTTAAAGCAACGTAGGAGATGACTACACCCACTGACAAGGAGTCCTGGTAGAGTAGTGGGTTACGAGCTGGGCCACTAGCTACAAGGTTGGAATCTACAGTCACTCTGTGGGAGAAAAGTGAGTCTTTATGGTCCTGTAAAGGTTTACAGCCTCAGAAAACCTATATAAGGTTACTGTGAGTCAGCACTGACTAGGTGACACACAAGCACCACCACCACCCTACACATTGACATCTTCAGATGGAACACACAGAAATCAAATTGACGGAATCTGTAGGAAGAGACAGTATATAAGCAAAACATGGTCAGGGACCCACTGTTAAACAGACCATCAATTACTCATATGCAAGTTTAGGCTGAAGCTAAAGAAAATTAAGAAAAATCCATAAGAGCAAAAATACAATCTTAAACATATCCAACCTGATTTTAGACATTATCACACAAACGGATTTGATGAATTAGACACTAATGACCAAAGACTAGAAAGGTTGTGGGATGGCATCAAAAATATTATTCAGAAAGAAGGAAAAGGGTTATTAAAAAAATGAGCAAGAAGAAAGACCAAAATGGATATCAGAAGACACTCTGAAACTTATTATCCAGTATAGAGATGCTAAAGCAAATGTAAGAAATGAGAAGGTAAAATAACTGAACAGAAAATTTCAAAGGATAGCTTGAGAAGACAAAGTCAAGTTTTATAATGAGATGTGCAAAGACCTGGAGTCAGAAAACCAAAAGGGAAGACATGCTCAGCATCTCTCAAGCTGAAAGAACTGAAGAAAATATTCAGTACTTAATGTGGAATATTGAAGCATTCTGTGGGCAAAATGGACTCCTGGCATGGTGCTATAGGATAAGCACTGGATTGTGAACCACAAGATTAGCAGTTTAAACCCACCAGTTGTTCCTTGAAACTCTAGACAGGGTCACTATGATTTGGAAATGACTGGATGGCACTTCACAACAACAATGGGCAAAATATTGATGATGCAGAAAGCATCAAAAGAAGATGGAAGGAATACACAGTCACTGTACCAAAAAGAAATAATCGCTGTTCAACCATTTCAAGAGGTAGCATATGATCAAGAGCCAAAGATACTAAGGGAAGAATTCCAAGGTATACTGAGTGCATTGGCAAAGAACAAGGCTTCAAGAATTGATAGAATACAAACTGAAAACTTTCAACAAACTGATTCAGCCCTGGAAGCACTCACTCATCTATGCTAAGATTTTGGAAGATGTTGCCTGGTCAACTGATAGGGAGAGATCTATATTTATGCCCATTCCAAATAGAGATGAACCAATGGAATGTGGAAATCATTATATAATATCATTAATATCACATGTATGTAAAGTTTTGCTCAAAATAATTCAAAAATGGCTGCAATAGTA
>NW_006408651.1:3649611-3660129 GCF_000296735.1 Chrysochloris asiatica
TATCAACACTCATGGAAACAGCTGTCAAAAACATTAAATAACGTATTAGGCAAATCTGCTGTACAAGAACTCTTTAAAGTATTCAAGAGCAAAGATGTCAGTTTGAACACTTTAAGTGTGCCTGACCCAAGACATGATATTTTCAATAGCCTTATGTGCATGTGAAAGTTGAACGGTGAATATGGAAGACCATAGAAAAATTGATGCTTTTGAGTTATAGTGTTGGAGGAGAATATTAAAAGTAGCATGAACTGCCAGACAAACAACTAAATCTGTGTTGGAAGAAGTACACTCAGGACGATGCTTAGGAGACAACTATGTTAGACTTCTTTTCTCATACTTTGTACCCATTGTCAGGAGTGACTCATCCCTGGAGACAAATACCAGGCTTGGTAAAATGGAGGGTCAGTGAAAAGAAAACCCCCATAGGGATGGATTGAATAAACGGTAAAAGCAATGATCTCACATGTAAGAGCAATTGTTAGGATGGCTCAGGGTAAGACAGTATTTCATTCTGTTGTGCATAGGGTCACTAGTTGGAACTAACTTGATGGCATATAATAGCATAACAAAGTTATGTTTGTATCCATCAAATAGTTTATAACTGTGACTTTTCCCACATCTGAGTTCTTGTTCTGTGCACACATCCTAAATAGAGTGGCATGCTTTATTTCAAACCTGTCAAAAGGCTGAAATCCAACATTTTGTTGGTGATCTTGTCTTTTCCTGTTGTATGTACATATGGTTTGCAGGTATCATTTATACAATTTTTCACGAAGTTAAATGTGTCAAGTATGTGAGCGGTAATGGATATTAAAAACAGTTGCTTCTCTGAAATTGTTGCCAAATGTTGTTCAGCGAAATAGGCTCCTAGGAAATGTTGAACATTTTGTACAAACACTTTAAGGCACTCTGGCATAAAAACAAGAGGGTTAGCTAAATGAATTGTCCAGCTTCCTCCTGATTCTATGAATTTCCAGTTGTTTTCTTTTCAATTTGAAGATTTCTCAGTAGCATTATTTTTCTTGCTCATTTAATAGCTGATGATATTTAATTAGGGGTGGGGTGGCCCATTAAACACTTTAAAATACTTTTCAACTTGCTCTGCATTCTACTAAATGCAATGACATGTGGGTTGCATGTGAAATGTGTAAATTCAAATGAAAAAGATCTTAGGTGGAAAGTAGGGTAGGAAATTGTAAGAAAGCTTTCCTAACATTTTTTTAAGCTACTGTGCTGAATTCAATAAGTTCATTTCTCATGGATCTTTACAAGTAATCTAAGATATGCAAATGATAAAATCGAGTTTGTGTTAGTGACAGCAACTATAATTAAATTTAATGTTTAACTGGAAAAAATACGTGAAGATAATAATGGTTTCACTGATTTGAAATCTAAATTAATTATCTCACTCTTCTTGTGAAAAATGTATCCTTAGGTTGGAAAATGAGCATAAAGGTAAGAAAGTTGTGATTTCAAAAGATAGTGTTACTCAAAATTTCTTTGAGTAAGTCACTTAGGTTTCAGTGCCTCTTTTACATCATATTGTGAAGTGATTTTCTATCACTGTACTGTTAGCTGCTGTCTAGTTGACCCTGACCCATGGTGGCACCATATACATTATTGTTTATGGATCTGATCGTGACCATAGGGTTTTCATTGGATGGTTCTCAAAAGTAGGTCACCAAACCTTTCTTCCTAGTCTTAGGCTAGAAGTTCCACTGAAATCTGGACAGCGTAATGGGAACATGTAAGTCTAGATTGACAGACAGGTGGTAGCTGTGCATTGAGGAACAAAGACCAGGAATCAAACAAGGGTCTTCCCTACAGAATGCATGAAATTTACCACTACATCACTCCAGCCCGTATATGACAGTCTCCAAAATTCTTTCCAGTTTGAAACAGTGTGATTCCATGTGGATTATTGGAAAACTAAAGAAAATTTTTCCCTAGTAATGGCTTAAAACATTTCATATGAGTGGTCAAATTGACAGCAAAAGTCATTCAAGCAATCTATACTGAGATGATGATCAGAATAATGATGTCATCACCAAGTGTTCAATTGCCATGAAAATGCTTCTAGAACTTGTGTTGGAAACTTGTGATTCTTGTGACTAGATGCACTTATCATAGTAATTCTTGAAGGATCATTTAATGCTAAATCCTTGCTAAGGAGTTTTGGTCACACAGTGGTTAAGAGCTCATGTGTTCTGTGTACACATCCTAAGTTGAGTGGAATGCTTTATTTATAAGTGAAGGGTTGGCAGTTCAAATCCAGCAGCTGCTCCTTGGGAGAAAAATGTCTTGGTCTGTTTCAGTAAAGATTACAACCTTGGGAACTCTACAGAGGAGTTGTCCTCTAGGCTCACTATGAGTTGGAATTGACTTGATGGTAACAGCTAATGGGAACACCTTGCTAGTCAGCAATGACAGGGAGACACAGTCTTTTCTTGTGCATTGTACAAAGTCTAGCGTGTACTAGCATAGTGGTTTACAAGCTGGTTGGTAACAGCAAGTTCAGCAATTTCAATCTACCAACTGCTCCACAGGATAAAGACTAGGCTTTCTGGTCCCTCAAAGATTTGTTGTTTTTGTTGCTGTTAAGTGCCAGCAAATTGTTTCTGACTCATAGTGACCCTGTATAGAGCTTCTGAGGAGCAGTTGGTAGATTTGAACCACTGACCTTGTGGTTCACAGTCCATTACTTATCCAACAGTACCACTCCATAAGTTACAGCCTGGCAAACCTATATATATATTGGGTTGCTGTGAGTTGGAACCGACTTCACACACACAACCACTACTAGCACCAAACCCTACAAGCTAACTGCCAGTAGCATCCTCAAGTTTCAACAATCAGATGTGTCTCCAGATATTACCAAACAGTCCCTGAGAGGTATAATTGCCCCAGTTGAAAACCACCATCTTAGATATAAGAGTAAGTGAAAAGGTATTTCCACTAGGGTTCCAATTTATACATGCAGGCGTCTTTTCCCAACAAATCATCCTTAAGCATGTCTCTGTGATTAGTGGATGGCTGCAGAAATTCTTTCTCAGTAATACATTTATGTTAGTCTAATTATGGTGCCTTCAAAACAATGCTTCATTCAAAATAGTGGCCACTGAGGGGATTTTCTGGACCAATTCAATTCAAAGCAGAAAGGTTTGCTCAGTAGGTTATGGTGACTGTTTTGGAGGCTCCCAAAGGGGTAACATTGTTAGATTTTTTTTTTATAGGACATGGGACAATCATGGGGACTTACTAAAGAGAAGATTTAAGAAAATTTAAAACTTCACTGGTGAGAAAAAGACGAGGGAAGTCGCAATACTTTACTTTCCATCACAGTAATGCACCTGCTCATTCTTCAAGGGTAGTAAACTTAAAACTTTTTAAAGTTTTATTGGGGACATTTTATAAATCACAATACAGTGAACTTCACCACATGAGTCATGCTGGTGAGTCACTCTGTACATCCTACAACCTTGATCGCTCCCCTTTGGACTTCCTTTTGTTTCTCAAACTCAAAGAACCTTTCAAAGTAACATATTTCAAGTCCCTCAAAGATGCCAATTCTGCCATTTTAACAATGCATAAATCAAAGACACAGAATTCTTCAGGGAAGAGTTAGAGAGATGGAAACACCACCTTCAGAAGTGTAGAGAGCTAGACAGAGGCAATGTCAACAAACATCCACTTCACATTTTGATATTTTTGTTTAATAAAGATGTCTATGATTTTGTAGCAATACTTTTTTACTTTTCCTTGTCCCTTACATTACAAAGACTTTGACAATACCTGTGGATAAGACTATTCTTGATTATCTCAGGTATCACTGGTTGTTTCCAAATTACTTCACAGCCCTAAGAAGTCTGAGCACTCTGTCTAGTCAACAAAACTGAAATGAAGACATTATACATACAATTAAAATATCAAGAACTGATTTTGAATGAGTTTCACAAAACCCAAAGAGCACCTTACTATTACAAACCCATCAAAAATTCCAGTTTACCTTAGTCTAATAGTAAATTAATATTTAATTGTTAAATGGTTAGCCATTCTCTTTCATAGGCAGGACTCCCCTAGGGAACTAAACTGTTCACAGAAAAGCCCTAATAGGGCACCTCTGGTTCCTTCCAGTTCTGTCTCTGTTCTGACCCAAATTCTCTGTCTCTAGTGGGCTCATATTATAGTATTTGGAAGTCTCAAAAACAGCTAGTTTTGTCCTGGTGTAGCGCCATAAGATAAGCATTCCACTACAAGGTCAGTCTGAACTGCAAGGTTGGTGGTTCAAACTCATGAGTTGCTCCTCAGAATCCCTGTACAGGGTCGCTATGTGTTATAGTGTTCTATGATATATATAGATATACATGTTGTTTGTTGTTAAATACCGTGGTGCTGGTTCTGACTCATAGTGACCCTGCACAGGGTTTCCAATGCTGCAAATCTTTATGGGAGCAGAAAGCCTTATCTTTCTCCCATAGAACAACGGGTAGTTTCGAACTGCCAACTTTGAGGTTAGCAGCCCAATTCATAACCACGACATATATATATATGCATTCTTTTAAAAATACATATAGTAATCTTTATAGGAAAATTAGGGGAAAGGCAAATTGGAATTTCCTTTGTCCTTCTTTCCCAATACTGTTCATTTCTAATGTTAGTTTAGATGTGCTCTACTTTCATCCATTCTTGGAAAGTACAAATATAAAAAAAACACAGATTTCAAATTTCCTTTACAATATATGCCACGTTGTTAAGTGCCCTTCAGGCTTCCAATAGCAGAAAATATTCATGACTCTTTGTTTGTGACATTCAGGGAGGGGAAAATAATGTTTTGGCTCTTCTGAGAGAGAAAAGGCTTCTGGAAAAATGCTAGCAAGTGTTTAAATAATTATGATCACACACACATGAAATTAAGCGTTCTTAGAAATGCATTATGGTGCTTTTTTTTTCACTGTAGGGTAAATAAGGAACAGATTTTTTTTTAAGTTTTATTGGGGACATTTTATAAATCACAATACAGTGAACTTCACCACATGAGTCATGCTGGACAGCTGCCATCCTCAGTTTGCCTTTGAATTCAGAGAGCAGCTCTTGGCCCATGAAAACATCTGGGGTTCAAAGTTTTGGAAAGAAACAGTGCAGGGGCCTTCAGAAATGCTCTCCCTATGGAGGGAACAGGAGTGTGCACACACTTAAAAAGGATCTTGGAGTACCCACTCACCAGAGGCACTGGCTTAGAGCTCTGGGACCTGGGAAAAGCAGCGTGGGCCTGCAAAAACATGTGGCAAGAGCCCTCAAGAAATCATTCCGTGGGACTCAGGGAACCGGAATTATGCTTAGCATCTCTTTTCCCTTCTTTTTCTTTGGGGTTTCTTAGATGAAACTAGTGTCTTGGAAGCTGGTAGATACTGAAATTCTCCTATAGAAATATACAGGTAGGACCTTGAAGACTCACACAGAGGAGGCAACGAAAATCAGGTTGCACACACAAAGTGCTGCCTGGTGAGTTTGACAGTGGTTTTAAGGCAGAGAGCATAGAGGTTACCAGGTTAACAGGTGAACTGTCACGTGACAAAAAGTGATCTCATAAACACCGTACTGGCAACTCTCTAAACTACCAGAAAAGAGTTCCCATAACTCTGGACTTTGACTCATCAGGTTCCAATAATGGAATCTCCTGTTCCTTGGAGGAGAGGGAGAAAACAGAAAAGGCAAGTGGGAAGAAGTGAGCACACACACACAGGAACATATATATTTATATTTAGCAAGTATATTTTCTTTCTGACTCATTCAGGATGCCTTACGATGAAAAGAGATGCTAGTCATTAAACATAATTACCCAAATGATTTTAATTATAAATCATTAGGAAAGAAACTGGTATCTTTTCTTACAAAATGGGGCACTTAAGAAATCTTGTGCCTTTCTTTGATCTTTTGCAGATTACTCAATGGGCAAGTTAAGCACAGGCTTACTTGTGCTTACTCACTAATCTGTAGTGAATAATTCACATAGGTTTCATTGTAGAAAAAAATATGAAACTGTTCATTATAGATAAGTAATTAAGCAAAAGTAAGCTCATGCTTTCCTTGATTATTGGACAATTCGTATTTGTCAGGGATGATACATTTTAAAAGAGGCTTAGATCCTGTAGCAAGATGCTTTGGGGTTGGGAAGGAGAAAGGTATCAGCCATATCTAGAAGCAGAATCTTTGATATAGTGAATAAATATGAAATTGTTCACTACATATTAGTAAGTAAGCACAAGTAAGTCCATGTTTACATTTCCTACTGGGTAATATGACACTGGATGAAACTATGGATGTCCAATAGTATATAAAGTTAACTTACATTACCAGAAAGATAAGTTACATTGGCTCACACTAGTCCTCTGTTTTGAGAACAAAAGACCTATGCCAAGAGCTCCAAGCCTAGTCTTTCTGAAAGTGCCCATGTTGCATAGGCCACTTACCTTTTTTCCTATCCAAGACTCTACTACTTGCTAAGTCAAATCTGGGTCTTTTGCATACAACACCATCCACCACTTTTGATGCCAGAATTGCTTTATAGTTCCAAAGCTATAATGTGACAGTGCCTCAGTGCAATTCTTAATGGCATTGCAGCTGGTGTCTGACTTACTGGGTATTGAGTATCTTGACCCTCTTTCTGGAGCTCAGAAAATTTCATTACTGAACTGTTGTTATTGTTGTTAAGTGCTATTGAGTTGGTTCTGACTCATGTTTTGATTCATAGTGACACTGTATATGGTCTCCCAGGAGTGACTGGTGGTTAGCAGTCCAGTGCTTATTCTACAGTGCCACACCACGACTCATAAAATGCAGTTGTTGTTGTTAAGTGCAGTCAAATCAATGCAGTATGTTTCTCTTTATACTAGAAAAAGATAGCTACCTTGTATTCCCAATAAGTTATGCTGAGTTGAGTAGAAAGCACTCTTTTTCTTTTATTTAACCCTTATTTTGTCTAGGACTTTGTGAGACTTTGTTGGGTAACAAAGAAATCGACAGATACTGTGCTCAAAACCTCCCCTCCCTTGAGGAATCTTTGCCCATGATCAGTCTTTTTCAGTGAGCGCCTTGGTAACTCAAACAAATAGACTTACGGAAAACGTCTTACCAGGGTCCTATTGTGGTGCAGTAGGGTAAACAGTGGACTGCTAACTACATGGTTAGCAGTTCATACCCACCAGCTGCTCCTTAGAAACCTATACAGAGTTGATATGAGTCGAGACTGACTCAATGCTATTTAACAAAAACACCAGACTTACCAGGCCGCCGGGCAGATCAAGGTAACAGAGCTTGGGTTCAAGCTGGCATCCCCAACTCCATGAATGTTTGCTGTACTATGAAAAGATTTCAATCCATTCTATCTATAAAAAAGGGGTCCTAGTGCAGTAGGTAGGAGTCCTGGTATGGCCCAGTAGGGTAAGCACTGGACCACAAGGTCAGTTTGAACCACAAGGTCGGCAGTTCAAACTCACCTTGTGCTCCTTGGAAACCCTATTCAGAGTTGCTAAGAGTCAGAACTGATTTGATGGAACTTAATAGTAACAAAGCACAGTGGGTTAAGCATTGACCTTCTAAACACAAAGTTGGTAGTTCAAACCCACCAGAAGCTCTGAGGGATTAAGATGAGTTTGTCCTGAAACGATTTGCAGTCTCAGAAACCCTAATGAGCAGTTCTAGTCTGACCTATAGGAACATGATGGTTGTAGTGGTGGTGTTTCTTCGAATCGGTTCTGACTTTTAGCAGCCTTGTATAGGATTTCTGTGGTGTTAGACCTTTATGGAAGCAGTAAGCCTCATCTTTCTCCCATGGAGTGGCTTGGTGAAATCACACTGCTGACTTTGTGGTGAGCAGCCCAGTACATAACTATTATGCTACCTGATCTCCTTTATAAGATCATAGGATCATAATATTGGAATCAACTACATGGTGTGGTGGCTGTGTGCCTTGGAGTCAGTTCTGACTTATAGCGACCCTGTACAGGATTTCCGAGGCTGTAAATCTTTACGGGAGCAAAAAGCCTCATCTTGCTCCTGAGAAACAGCTGATAGTTTCGAACTGCTGACCTTGCGGTTCATAGCCCAATTTGTAACCACTACACTACCAGAGCTCCCTTAGACTTATTTTATCTGCAAAATGGAACCAAACCCTCAAAAATAGAACTGTATCCTATATGTATAAAACCTACATAACTTACAATAAGAGAAGTGAACAAGAATTAAAATGAAGAATTATCTACCTTTCCAATTATGCTTTTTTAAAAACACAAAATTGCTTTTCTTACTATTGTTGTTTGTTGTTATTAAGTGCCGTCAAGTCAATTCCAACTCATAGTGACCCTGTATAGGGTTTCCAAGAGGCTGCCAGTAGCTTTGAGCTGCCAACCTTGTGGTTCACAGTTCAGTGCTGATTCTACAATACCACATCAGGAGCTAGTATTAACTAGGGTGTAAGTGTTCGTATTTACTTGTGATATAATGTTCCATCTCTAGCCAAATAGCAGACTAATAAGTTTGTAACTAAATGAATTTGAAATTTGTCTTATTTTCTTCCACATTGACTTATATAAGTCATCAAAGATCAAGTAGGTCCAAAAGTTCACTGGTATTATGGGATTTTGCTGTCTTCATTATGTAGTTAGTAAATTTTAAGATATATAAGCAAATGTTGGTTCTTCTGGTATTCTATTATATAGAATGTACTTCTACCTATCTATAGAGGACAGACTCCTGGTATGACAATGTAGGATCAGGACTGGACTGCTAACCATAAGGTCAGCAATTCAAATCCACCAGCCTCTCCTTGTAAACTCTATATGGTATTGCTACGAATCGGAACCAACTCTACAGCACTTAACACTACAACAACATCTATACAGTACAAGTTAAATGAAGTTTAAAATGAGGACCCCAAGGTACTATAAGACCATCTAAATCATTATTGAATGAATCATGTTTACCTAAGTTTCAGTGTATTTTAATGCAATCTGCTTTTTTGAAATTGGAGATCCATATTAACATACATGATACTTATTGTTATTGTTAAGTGCCATCAAGTTGGTTCCGACTTACAGTGTCCCTGTATAGGGTTTCTGAGGAACAGCTAGTGGGTTTGAACCACTGACCTTAGCACTTAGCACTCCAAAGCTTATCCTACAGCAGCAGTCAAATATCCCATATGATGCATAGGAACTGCCTGTGAAATCATCTATTTGAATAATTGGGTCAAAATCCCTAAAATATGACACAATTTTCTGTGGTCTCCTTATCGTACCACAGATGTGCCTATGGCCTGAAGTATAAATATATTATCTTCCTTGATCATTAAGCCACAAATGAATAACAAGTTCTGGCTAGCTTTTAGGTGGTCATTTATGAAATTTAGCCTGTTAATAACAGCAACCAAAAATCCTTTGATAACTGAGTAGCTAAAACCCTTGCCTGCCAAGATGGTTTTGATAAAATTTAGGAATGACTTTTAGGAGTTGTCACTGACATTTCTGATCATCTTTTCATTCTGAAAAGAACAATAGATACATGTGTATGATATTACATCCTACTCACCTGCAATCTCACGAAAATGCAAAAGTCTTCTAGCCTTGTAGAAATCTGAGAAGACATATTGTGTGTGTTCATTACATTTGATTCTATTTTAAAACCCAAAACTCATTTTAAAAGTCAAAATGTCATTGATATTCATGTCAATAGTCCGTGTGTAGAAGTCCAAAGCCCAGACTTTGAGCTCATGTGTGAGGAACCTGGATAGAGGGATATGAAAAAGACATGAGAGCTTCTTATACAATTCTACCAAATTAAACTTAAAATGAGGGGACTAGACATTTTTAAGGAGAAAGAGCCAAACTAGCTAACATTTTCACATTAATGGTGTTACTTAAAAGAAAACTACTATAAATATGGTTATATGCCATGGAGTCAGTTCCAACTCATAGCGACCCTGTACAAGAATTTCCGAGGTTGTAAATCTTTTCGGGAGCAAAAAGCTTCATCTTTCTCCCGCAGAACAGCTGGTAGTTGCGTACTGCTGACCTTGGGTTCGCAGCCCAATTCGTAAACACTATGCTACCAGAGCTCCTTACTATAAACATAGACAACATAAAGAATAGTGTTGAGGAAATCTGTGAGCTATGAAGCTTTCCCTATCTCCACTTTTTTGGACATTTCTGATGTTCTTGGAAATGTATGGTTATTGCTCCATGCTTATTAAAACAGCTCTCATTCCATATAATCAAATATAAGTGAATTGTTGTTGTTGTTGTTGTTGTTAGGTGCCATTGAGCCAGTACCAACTCATAGCAACCATATGCACAGCAGAACAAAACACTGCCAGATCTTGGGCAACCTCAATACTGTTGCCACGCTTGATTCCATTGATGCTGTCACTTGGCCAATCCATCTCACTGGGGGTCTTCCTCTTTTTCTCTGACCCTCCACCTTACCAAACATGATATCCTTCTCCAGCAGTTTGGCCATCTT
>NW_006408651.1:3662119-3665564 GCF_000296735.1 Chrysochloris asiatica
CAAGATTGGTGCCTCAAACTCACCAGTCACTCCTTGGAAACCATATACAGGATCACTGTGGGTAAAAACTGACTCTACATTGCTTAACAACAATAGCAAAAAAACCACTGACAGAAAAATCAAAGAAAACAAGGAAGAATTCAGAAAAGTACTACAGGAACAATCAAACAAAACAGGCAAACAGAGACAATACAAACCTGAAAACAGAAATTCAGAAGATTAATTCTGAAGTATCAGAACTGGACAATATACTGAAAGGGCAAAGGAATAGCGTTGAATCAACAGAAGCTATAATTAGGGAGTATGAAGCTAAATCTCTCAATACAAGTCAGCTAGAAGTACAGTCAGTAAAAAGAAAGAAAATATCTAAAGAAAGCCTAAGATTCATGGAGGACAAATGAAGAGGAATAACCTAAGGGTGTTCAGAATTCCATAATAGGAAAAGACAATGAAAATCACAGAAAAGGTAGTTGAAAAGATGTTGGAAGAAAATTTCCCCAACTTCATGAAATTTGAAAAGATAATTATTCAAGAAGCTGAATGAACCTCAGGCAGAATAGACCCCAAAAGAAAATTACCAAGACATATTATAATCAAACTTTCCAAAATCAAAGACAAGGAAAGAATCCCAAAAGCAGTTCAAGGAAGGAAAAAAAAAAAGCTACCTTCAAAGGAAAACCATAAGATTAAGTTATGATTTCTCAGCAGAAACAATGCAGGTAAGAAGGCAATGGAGGACATATAAAAAAAAATCTGAAAGAAAAAATTGCCAACTAAGAATCATATACCAATTAAAGTTGTCCCTCAAATATGATGACAAAATTGGAACACTTCCAGATAAACAGAAATTAAAGAGATTTGTAAAAATCAAGCCAACTTTACAAGAATTATTAAAGGGAATTCATTGAACTGAGGATCAACAAGAGCAGACAACAACCAGAGATTGAAATATACAGCAACAACACCCAGAATTCATCCCAGATTATGATAAAAGTACAGGGCTGAAAATAAGGTATCAGAGATGTCAAACCATGATCAGTTCAACTGCAAAACAAAGGTAGGGAAAAGTATAGTCACAGAGTTCCGGATGGTGAATAAGTCAGATAGAATTCAAGATAAAACAAACTGTTTTAAAATGGGGAAGAAATTAATAAAGTACTGGGTACCTCAACGAAATTTAATACATCTCACATCAAATCTAAAGAAAAACAATCAATGAAGATTTTGTAAGCATTAACACAATGAAGAAATTGACAATAAAAAAAACATACAAAAAACTAACTCAGCACTGGAAAGTATGAGGAACAAAGAAACCAGCAGCACCACAAAAAGCACACAGCAAAATGACTGTAATCAATTCATACCTACCAATAATTACACTGAAATTCAATGAATTACATGTACCAGCCACGAGAGAGTAGCAGAATGGGTAGGAAAACAGGATCCTAACACACAAAGAAAGAAATAGATTGAAAATTAAAGGATGGACAAAATACACTAATGGCAATGAAAAACAAGCAAGAGTGGCAAAATTCATCTCTAATAAAATGAACTTTAAGGCAAAAGTCAGCATAAAAGACAAAGAAAGATAATATCTCATGATTAAAGGGTCAATTGAACAACAGGATATAACCATAATAAATATCTATGTTCCCAGCAAAATACTTCAAAATACATAAATCACACTCTAATATAATTTAAAAAGAAAGAGACAATGCTACAATAATAGTGGGAGATTTAAATACACAACTTTTTGAAAAACCAGAAAGAAACACAAGAAAACCACAGAGGAACTAAACAACACGATTAATCAACTTGACCTCATAGATTTGTCCAGAGCACTCAACCCAAACAGCACAATACACATTCTTTGCCAGTACACATGGAACATTCTCCAGAATAGACTATGTGTTAGGCCACAAAGCAAGTTCAATAAATTTACAAACATCAAAATACTGCAAACCATCTTTTCTGATCACAAGAATATAAAATTAAAAATCAACAACATGAAGATCAAGGAAACAAAATCAAATACATGGAAACTGAATAACACCTTGTATAAAAGCTACTGGGAAATAGAACAAAATTAAAACATTTCTTGAAGCAAATGAGAACAAAAACACAACATACCAAAACCTCTGGGACACAATAAAATCAGTTTTGAAAGAGAAATTTATAGCCAGAAATGCACACACTCAAAAAGAAGGAAGAACCAAAATCAACACATTAACACAACATCTCCAACAACTAAAAAGAGATCAGAAAAGTAAGCCTACAGTCACTAGAAGAAAAAAATCAATAAAGATTAAAGCAAAAATAAATGAATTAGAAAACAGTAAAAAATAGAAAGAATCAATAAAACAAGAAGTTGGCTCCTTGGAAATATTAATAAAATTGACAAACTATTGGCAAATCTAATGAAAGAAAAGAGGGAGAAGACATAAATAAAATGTATAAGAAATGGTATGGGTAATATCATTACAGAACCAATGGAAGAGTTGTGCTCCAACTAATTTGAAATTTTAGAAGAAATGTATACATTTTTTAAAAAACACAAGCTACCTAAACTAACATAGAGTGAAGTAGAAAACGTAAACAGGCATATAACAAAAGAAGAACTTGATTAGGGCATTAGAAAACTCCCAAGCAAAAAAAATCCAGGCATAGATGGGTTTACTGGTGAATTTCCTCAAACATTCAGAGAAAAGCTGACACCCATCTTACTCACAGTATCTCAGAATATAGAAAAGCATGGAAATTTTCTGAATACATTTTATGAGGCAAGCATAACCCTTACCAAAATTAATCAAGGACATCTCTGCAAAAGAAAATTATATAGTAATCTCTCTCGTGAACATAGTTGTAAAAATCCTCAACAAAGTCCTATGCAATAGAGTTCAACTACATATAAAAAAAAAGAATACATCATAACCAAGTGGGATTCAACCCAGAAATGTAAGAATGGTTCAATGTTATAAAAGCAATCAACCTAATTCAGCAAATAAATAATAATAAAAGAAAAGAACCACATCATCATACTGATTGATTCAGAAAGGCACTTGACAGATGCCAATATCCATTCCTGATAAAAATACTCAACAAATAAAGAATTGAAGGGTAATTCCTCAAGATAATTAAGAGCATATGTACAAATCTAACAGCCAGAATTACTCTCAATGGAGAGAAACTGAAAGCATTCCCGTTGTGACAGCAATTAAACAAGGATGCCCTTTTAAACAACTCATATTCAATATTGTGTTGGAAGTCTTAGCCAGAACTATAAGTCAGTATAGAGAAATTAAAGGCACCCATATTGGCAAAGAAGAAGCAAAACTCTCTTGATGTGCACATGATATGATTCTATACATATAAAACTCAAATACTCAGCAAGAAAATTATTGAAACTCATTGAAAGATACAGCAAAGTGGCCAGTTACAAGACCAA
>NW_006408651.1:3669366-3671239 GCF_000296735.1 Chrysochloris asiatica
GATGCTTACCATGATATTAACAAGGATCTTATGGTACTTGAAAATGGTTCTGCAAAATGAAGTGATGTATTAACATTCATTATAATGAGCATGCAGAGTCCTAGTGTGGCACTACAGGATAAGCACTGGATCACAAGGTCACTGTGGACCACAAGGTCAGCAGTTCAAACTCATCAGCTGCTCCTTGGAAACCCTATACAGGGTTGCTATGAGTTGGAAATGACTCCACAGCACTTAACAACAACAACATAATGAGCATGCAGTTCTAACCTGATTTAAGATCCAAACTCAAGTCTGTGAAAAAAAATATACTAATTTGAAAGTTTTCTAAAATAACAAACATTTCATTATCTGATTCCTGGAATTTGTCTAAACTTAAATTTTCAAAATTTTCATGTAATTATTAAAATGTTTTTGAAATTGGGAGGAAACACTTTATTTTGAGAAAATTCACAAATGATTTACAAACTAATAAAAGTAAAAATTGATAGATTTAAAAAAAAAAAGAAGTGATGTGTATATTTATATGAACCAATCTGAAAATAATGTCTCTTCCTCTCTCAAACTAGTGAGTTTTCTTCATTTACATTTCTTTTTGATTTTTGATATATTACTTTTTTTGTCTATGTATCATGCTGTTTTCTATGCTTTGATACATCATAGAGCCTTCTTCTACATTGGTTAAATCTTAAATTCAATTTCTTTCTCTTCTGATTGAAAGAAGTATACTCTCTATTACTTTAGTGGTTGCCCTAAAATTTTACCATCAATATTTTATTTAAAAAGCACAACTTTGATCAATTATCTCAGTCTTCTTCTCTAATAATTCAAGGAATTAAGAACATATGTACTTTAATCTACTTCCTATCATTTTATATATTATTCCAGACTAGCATTTTAGTTCCACCACATACACACTTTTATTATTTTATAATGCAACCTTTCTTTCATATTTAATCTTAAATTTACCTGTCTCTTTGATTATGTAAATAAAGTCTTCCTCCTGGAATTATTTTTCTCCTTTCTGAAATGCATCTTTTGTAAATACCTCTAGTAAGAGTTGATTGATGGTAAACACTTCCTGTTTTTGCTTGGATATACATTTATTTCATCACTATTATTGAACCACTGTTAAAACTGATGGCTCATTCTTAGCTGATGGCAATTTTCTCTCAGCAAACTAAATAATTAAATCTACTTTCGACTTCTATTGATGCTTTTGAGAGGACAGTTGTTGTTAGGTGCCATTAAGTGGGTTCTGACCCATAACCACCCTACGCACTACAGAATGAAACACTCCCTGGTCCTGTGCCATTCTCACAATTGTTGCTAAGCTTGAGCCCACTGTTGCTGCCACTATGCTGATCTATCTCATTGGAGGCCTTCTTCTGTGTTGCTGTCCCTCCACTTCACCAAGTATGATGTCTCCTCCATGCATTGGTCCCTCCTGAATAATATGTCTGAAGAATGAGAGACGTAGTCTGGCCATTCTGGCTTCTAAGGAACATTCTGGCTATATTTCTTCAACACAAATTTATTTGGTCTTCTGGCAGACCATGGTACTTTTTAACATTCTTCAACACCATAACTCAAATGTATCCATTCTTCTACAGGCTTCTTTATTCACTGTCCAACTTTCATGTGCATATGAGGCTATTTAAACTATGATAGCTTGCATCAGGCACATTTTATTCCTCAAACTGATATCTTTGGTTTTGAACATTTTAAAAAGGACTTGTGCAGCGGATTTGTCTGATGTCTTGACTTCTGCTTCAATGAGTGTTGATGCTGAATCTGAGCAAAATTAACTCTGACAACTTCAGTCTTTTCTTCATTTATCTTGATATTTCTTGGTATAATGGTGAGGATTTCT
>NW_006408651.1:3671339-3680887 GCF_000296735.1 Chrysochloris asiatica
ATGCAATCCCAAGCCAGATTCCAATATCATTCTTTAAAAAGATAGAAAAAATTATCACAGACTTTATATGGAGAGGAAAGATACCTCAGATAAACAAAACACCACTTAAGAAGCAGAACAAAGTTGGATACCTCTCACTCCCCAATCTCAAAATTTATTACATATTCACAGTAGCCAAAACAGCCTGATACTAAAAATACGTACATCAATGGAACACAATTGAGCACTGAGAAGTAAATTCATCTGTATATAATCAACAAATCTTTAACAAAGGATCAAAACACATTAAAAAAGAAAGAGATAGTCTCTTCCACAAATGATGCTGGAAAAACTGGAAATCAACTTGCAGAAGAATGAAAGATAACCTATAATTCACATCATATACAAAAATAACACAAAACTCTACAAGAATTAAATACATAAATGCAAAACCTAGAATAATAAAGATGATCAATGAAAAACTAGGGACAAACTTAGGGGCTCTAGTGTGTGGTATACATACACTAACATACATTTTTTTAAAATGCACAGGCATAAAAAACAAAATAGATGACTGTAACCTCCTAAAAATTAAAAACTTATGTACATCAAAAGTTTCACCAAAAGAGTAAAAAGCAAGCCCACCAACTGGGAAAAAAAATTGTTTTGCAATGACATATCAGACAAGAGACTAATCGTGGAAATTTACAGTAAGCTACCACACCTTTGCAAGTAAAAGACAAACATCCCAATTAACAAATGGGCACAGGACATGAACAGACACTTCACCAAGGAAGACATCCAAGCAACATATATATAAAGATATGCTCATGCTCATTAGCCGTTGTTGTTGCTAAATGCAATTGAGTTGGTTTCAACTCTGTGTAGGGTTTCCAATGAACAGCTGTTTAGCCATCTAAGGTGCAGCTATTTGTCTTTCCATGTGCAGAAGAAAGAAAAGTGATGAGAACTGAAGATGCTTGGAAACAATTAGTCCAATAGATTTATTGTTTTATTGTTGTTAAGTGCTATCGAGTCAATTCTGACCCATAGCGACCCTGTATAGGGTTTCCAAGGAGCAGCTGGTGAGCTGGAACTGCCGACCTTGCAGTTTAAATGACATCACAGTCTGGCACATTAATCCACAGTGTCTGTCACACCAGGAGTCCTAACAGAGTAACGAAACATGTGAATATCAGTCTCTATGACTCTAAGACCAGAAGAATTACATGTTGCCAAGCTGCTACTACCAACAACTTTGAAATGGATCACATTAGAGGGTCCTAAATAGACTGGCAGAATATGTGGAATAAAACTCAAAATTATTAAACAAAACAAAAAGAACAGGCTTACTGGTCAGAAAAAGCCTAGAGAAGCCTGAGACTATGACCCTCAAACACCCTTCAGCTCTGGAAAGGAACTTACCTCATGGCCCAACTTTCAGTCAAGTAGTAGGTAGGGGTTTAGGGGAAACAACATCACTAGTAAGGCATGCTTACTATGAATGATGGAATGGTCAATCATTCAAAGTCAAAGTGGCAACATGTACCTAAAGACAAAAGTGAGAAAGAATGGGAAGTTAGGTGGAATGGAAATAGAAGCCACAGTGAGAAAGCAGGATAACTGTTGTTCCCTGGAGGAGATTGCAATTATTGAGATGAAACAAAGTGTTTTATTTGTTGAGTGTAAAACTGATGCTCTTATCTGTAATCCTTCACTCAATTCACAATAAAATATTTTAAATGGGAAAAAAATAAAGATATTGGAATTTTCCACCATTAAAAAAAAAACAAAAACAACCTTCTTGTATGCTCCACTTAAAACATTTATTGATGAAGATCAAAGAGCCCAACCTTTGGTATGGATTACATCTCAATGTCAAGAAAACAAAAATCCTCACCACTGGACCAATAAACAACATTCTTATCAATGGGGAAAAGATTGAAGTTGTCAAGGACTTCATTCTTTTTGGATCAACTATCAACACTCATGGAAGCAGCAGCCAAGAAATCAAATTACGTATTGCATTAGGCAAATCTGCTGCACAAGACCTTTGTAAAGTGCTGAAGAGCAAAGATGTCAGCTTGAGGACTAAGGTGCGCCTGATCCAAGCCTTGGTATTTTCAATAACCTCATGTGCATGGGAAAGCTGGACAGTGAATAAGGAAGACTGTAGAAGAATTGATGCCTTTGAGTATGGTGTTGGAGGAGAATATTGAAAGTGCCATAAGCTGCCAAAAGAACCAATAGATCCATTTTGGAATATGTGTAGCCAGAGTGCTCCTTAGAGGCCAAGATGGCCAAACTTCATCTCTCATACTTTGGACATATTGTCAGGAGGGAGCAGCCGCTGGATAAGGATATCATGTTTGGTAAGGTGGAGGGTCAGAGAAAAAAAGGAAGACATCCAACGAGATGGATTGGCCAAATGGCAGCATTGATGGACTCAAGCATGACTACAGTAGTGAGGTTGTTCCAGGATCAGGCAGTGTTTCGTACTGCCCAGGATCAGACAGGAAGTCGCTATGAATTGGTACTCAATGACACCTAACAACAACAACAGCTCCACAAGGATGTAGCCCTTGTCTCTTTTATTTATTGATGTACCTCTAGTACAAGTGTATCTGGCACATAATAATGCTCAATAAAGTTTTTATGACTGAATCAGTAAGAGGGTACATTCTATAATACAAGTTACCTGTTTGTAATATTTAATATTCTTGATGAAGACTTGACATTTTTCCCTCTGCATCCATGTTGCCAAGCTAATACCCTTTCTTAGTTCGCTTCCTACCTCTTTCACAACAAATGCTTTTGTTTGTTTGTAGCTTTCCCAGCATTTTTCTTCTGGACTCCTTTATCTACCAATTTGTTCTTACTCTTAGTGTTCAAATCCATTTTTAATGAATTCATATTAAGGATAAATTCCAGCCTGGCCCTGTTTCAGGGAGGAACTTTTCTGCAATGCAAATTGGCTTCAACCATTGTTGTTGTTGTTAAGTGTTGTCGAGTCGGTTCCAACTCACAGTGACCCTGTATAGGATTTATGAGGTGAGCTTGAACAGCCAACCTTGTGGTTCAAACTGACCTTTCAGTCCAGTACAGTAATCTACAGCGCCACACCAGAAGTGGGTTAAAATGGAAGAAATGTAATGATTCATTAAACTGAGACCCATAGAAGTAGAGTTAGTCCCAAGCACAGATAGATTCAAGGATCTCTGGAACTGATTGTATGTCAAGGCTGTGTGGTCAACCCTGGCAGCTTCAGAATTACTATCTACTGATTCCCAATCCAACTAGAAGACAGAATCTTTTGTGATATAATATACACAGTGGCCTGAAATGATAGGTTTAGTGTAGGTTGCAGGATCTATCCAGAAGCAGTCATTTTCAACTTAAATACATGGGCTGAGAGTGGGGCGGTATTATCCTCCCAAAGTAAAATCTGTAATGCCTGGATTCCCAGCTAACAACTTTCAAGAGATGTTCTAACTAGGCTATGTAGTTCACATGAAGTCCCCCTGGGTGGTTAACAACCTCAAATGCTAACTGTAAGTTTGAAGGCTCTAGTCTATCCTGACATTCCTCAGAAGAAATCTTGTTGATTTCCTTCTAAACATCAGTCTCTGAAAAATCTATGGAGCATAGTTCTATTTTGACACACATAGGGTCAGCAGGAATTGGTATTGGCTTGATGGTAATTAATTTTTTTAATATAGTTTACTTAGACATTAAAAAGAAATTAAAGTGTTTTAAACACTGGCTTACATCTCATAGTTTCTTACCTATAGAGAGTTACCACTTGCTGAAATATCCCTAGCTTCTCTCTAATTTTTTGTGTTTGGTTTTTTTTTTACCCTGATTTTTGAAAAAAGAGTGGCTTATCTGATTGATTAGTTTAGAAGAGAATATATAAAACTAAATATCATCTGAAGATAGAGAGCACATTTACAGCCCTGGGACTGCTTTATTCAATATATGTCAAGACATTTATGAGTGAATGAATATCATTTGTGAAGGCCAAGGAAAAGAAAACAAAAGTCAAGGATGAAGCTAGCTGACCCCAAGACCTTAGGACATTCTACCCTAGAAACTAGGTTTGATTAATTATGGTTCATGGGCCAAATCCTGTGTAATACATTTATAAAATTTTATTGGACTGTAGCCATGTGCATTCCTTAATATATTTTCTATGGTTGTTTTTACAACCATGGCAGAGTTGTGATAGTATCATATGGTACTCAAATTATAAAATATTTGTTTTCTGGTTCTTTCTAGAAAATATTTTCTGTTCCCTGCTGTAAACCATCAGCTGGAACCTAGCCATTTGTTTATTGATTCATATTCATTGGTTCACTCACTAGGTCTTTGCTAGGCATATATACTTAGTTTAGCCAGAATCTATGCTAAAAATTGAGGCTATGATAATGAGCAGCAAAGATGAGGTTTGTGACCCTGTGAAGTATATAGATAGATTAGTGGGTTACTCTAATTAGAATACCCAGCTGCCAAATAAATGCTCTAAACCCCAAAATGAAGGTTTGTTTGGAAACTTTTAACAGATTTTGTACTTTTTTTTTTTTTTTCCAAAGCATCTAAGGACTAATGTAAAGGACCAACACAATGGCTTTTGCCATTCAATTTGAAAAGAATGGGCTGCTGCTTTAGAAACAAAACATACTTTGAAAATGCACATGTAGCTACAATCTCTTATTCAGCACAATAACCTGGAAATTAAGCAGTTAATAACATTTTCCTTCCTTGATTGTTAGTGGAACATGTTATGCTATAATCAATTTGTTCTTCAAAGGTAACTGTTTTCAATGAAACATGGTATTAGAAAGTTCTTATTCTCCAAATTAAACCAAGCTGAAAAAAAGTTTTCAGGTCATTTAACACATGCTTCCTATCCACACGATGACATTCAACTAGGGGGAAGGGGAGGTTATTGTGCAAAGTAAGGATTTGGCTATTAATGTTATTGCTCAAATGTTTTAAAATTTGCAATATAGCTAGCTAAAGAACTATTTTGATTTTGTACCTTTGATCCTGCTAAGGTTGTGAAAAAATGATTAGAAACATTAAGTGACCCTGAGGTCACATATGCAGCTTCCATTGCACATGAGAAAGACACACACTATAGATTCCATGGCATACTCTCTAACACTCGTAGTGTTTTCCATATGCTCCAAGCATATTGGGGCCAAACCAGGTTGTAATGAGGGGTGTGTCCTCTGCATTTGCTCCCCACATTGCAACCTTTATTCAGAAGTTCCTTTTAAAAACTCAGTGAGTTGAATGTCACCACTGTGAATGATGATCATCCTGGAACACTATGGGCTCTGTTTCATGAAGACATGATACCTACAGTTAAATTGGGAGAATCGGGGAGGGGCAGGAGGCTGAGAAAGAGAGGAGTGTTTTTAAATGTAAAGAGTTTTTTTCCCTCTACAACAAAAAATAGCATTTTTTTTCCAGTTGTACTTACGTCACTTCAAATGAACTAGATATTGTTAGCTGCTGGTGAGTTGGCTCTGAATCACAACACCCTTATAAACGACAGGTAGAAACAGTGCCGGGTTCTGTGCCATCTTCAAGGATTGTATCCATTGCTGTGACTATTTGGTCTGAAACCAAATAATTCAAAAAGAGAATGGTGGTGGTGGTGGTTGTGTGCCATGGAGTTGGTTCCGACTCATAACGACCCTGTACAGGGTTTCTGAGGCTGTAAATCTTTACGGGAACAGAAAGCCTCATCTTTCTCCTTCGAAGCTGGTAGCTTCGAACTGCTGACCGTGAGATTAGCAGCCTGATTTATAACCACGATGCTATCAGAAAAGGATACATTCTAAAAAATAAGTCTGTCGTGACTGTGGCAGAGAGGAGAGTCAGCGACATCTCTAGGAACTCAAACACACTTTCACTCTAGTCATTTTGGGGAAACGGCACCAACAAGAACCTTGCCACAAATTTGGAAATTCCAAGGAAGCAACAGAAAAAAATATGGTGTTGTCTACTTAGATCTTATTTCTTATTCATTCTTTGTGGACAGTGACTGGTATGTTGTTGTTGCCATTATATGCCTTTGAATAGATGCGGACTCATAGTGACCATATATGACAGAATACAACTGTCCTTTAGGACTTCTTTGGAGTCCTGGTTTGGCACTACAGGTTAATGTGCTGGACTGCAATGTTGACTTGAACTTTATGGTTGGTGGTTCAAGCTCACCAGACACTCCTCAGAAACCCTATACAGGGTTGCTATGGTACTTAACAATAATAACAACATACGGTTTCTTGGAGTCCTGGATAAGCATTAGACTGCTAACCAAAAGGTCAGTGGTTCAAACCCACCAGCAGCTACTTGGAAACCCTACACAGGGCTGCTGTGAGTTGGAATGAACTCCACAGAACTTAACTACACCATAGGGTTTCTTAGTCTGCAGCTTTTGCAGGAATAGATCCCCAAGTCTCTTCTCTCAAAGAGCTATTGATGGGTTCAAACTGCTGACCTATATGACTAGGATATGTAATACAAGGCTAAGTAAAAAGCATTGCTACTGAGGCTTCCAGTTTATACACCTATAGATTCATTCTAAATATAATGTGATAAATATGTCTCCCACACAGTGCTGCAGACAAGTTGCCTCAATAATATTCTTGCTTAGTCTTATTTGTTTGTTGTTGTTGGGGTACCTCAAAGAGGGCGGGGGAAACTTTCATGACATGTTAGAAGTGAGTTTGAAGTTGAGATTAGGGTTAATATCAAACTTCGACTAAAACTCAAATGGGCATCTTCTGAAGTCTTTGAAGCTTTGCAACAAGGTGACAAGAATGCTGGTCCACATAAAACAACAGTTATTAGATGGATCAAGCATTTTAAAGAAGGTCAAGAAGACCTCAAAGGTGAGCCAAGTGGGAAGATAGCCAACCTTGACAAATGAAGAAACTGTGGCTGAAGTTCAGAAACTGATAGAAAACCACCTTAGAATTACCATTGATGCAATAGCTGCTGAAGTTGGAATATCACATGGTGCAGTGTTCTCAATTTTAAGTGAACATCTTGGCCTCAGCAAGTTTGTAATTCAATGCATTTCAAAAATGGTAAACCAAGATTAGCCAACTCAGAGAGGTGATCTTTCCATCAGTCTTTTACGTAAGATCGAAGCTAATGAAGAGGATGTCATGGAATTAATTACAACCAGGGATGAGTTTTGTATTTACCAGTAAAATCCAGAAAGCAAAATCCTCCAATCAAAACACTGGCTTCCAAGGGGATCTACTGGGCCAGTTAAATTCAAGGCAGAGAGATCATCTCAGAAGGTTATGATAACTGATTTTGGGACTCCAATGAGTAATCTTGATAGATTTTCTCAAACACACAGGATGATCATACAGAATTATTATGAAGTTTTAAGAAAAATGAAAGCTACATTAATGAGAAAAAAGCCAGAAAAGTTGCACTGAGTAATTTTTTCCCCATCACAATGAAGCTGCTCATTCTTTGAGGGCAGCAAGGACTTTTCTGCAAGAATTTCTTTGGGAAGCCTTATCCCATTCACACTACAGCCCTGATCTTGCCTCTTCAGAATTCTTTTTGTTCCCTCAGCTCAAGGGATATTTTAAAAGAAATTGAGCTAAGTGTCTTGAAAATGCCAGAATTGTGGGAAAAATTGTGGTGTACATCAGATTTCAGAAGTTTTACAGAATGGTTTAAACAGATGGAAACACTGCCTACAGAAGTATAGAGAGCTATATGTTGAGAAGCAATAGCTTCATATTTTCATATTTTTATTTAATAAAGGCTTTAATGACTTTTTCGTAAACATTTGATTTTGAATTATGTGAAGGTTTGCATAACACATGAATTTCCATTCAACAATTCATATCTATCTTACTTCATCTCATTGATTTCAATCCCCAAAGTGTAACTTCACTCATTCCACTTCTTTGTGCTTTCTGTTTTCATTCCTCTTTCTTTCCTAACCTTTTTGAACTGTGTCTTTGGGTAAATGCTGCCATTTTGATCTCAAATGGTTGGCTATTCTAAGATGTTACTTAGTGTTACATATGGTAACATTGTTTGACTGAAAATTGAGACACAAGGGTGAGCTTACTTCCGAACATGAAGGGTGATTAAGCGTCCTGGTTTCCAGGGTTCCACGCCTCAATCTGACCAGTAAGCATGGTGTTTCTTAGGATTTTGTGTTTTGTTCCATATTTTCCCCCACTCTATCTAAGACTTTCTGAGGTGATTCCTTTCAGAGAAGTTGGTAGAGGTTTTTATGATTTTGTACCAATACTTTTTTTGGTGTGTGTTTTATTGTGAATTATGTGGTAGTTTACATGGGAGAACATTAGCTTTACATTCATCCTGTCGTCTATCATTTCACTGCCATTGTTACAATCCCCTCCATGCATCATCAACCAACCAAAGGGTATATACCCTGCAAGTCTGTCCCCCAGTTGTCAGCACATAGCCTCTCTCCCTCTTGGGTCCCCAGCTGCTCCATCTCTCCACGTGGTCATCTCTGCCTCCATCTCTGGTGTCACTACTTCTCTGGTTAGGGTCCCGCACTCTGCTCTTCTCCCTTGATGGTCTCAGGGACCTCCACTCCTAGACTGCAAAGTCAATCACTCCCCTCCTTTTGCTACAATATACCAATACATTTTTACTTACTCTTAACATGTTAAATTAATTAGGCAAGAGCTCTAATTCTGTACTGGCCTCATTGGTTAAGACTATGCTTGTTTTTCCCAATTAATATAGTAAGATACATTTAATTATATTCATATTATTTTTTATATCTTTAGTGGTATAATTTATTATAAAAGTTATTATTGAATATGTTCTGAGTCATGCACTCTGGTTCATTATTTTGTTGAATCCTCACAGTAGGTGTAAGAAGTTAAGTAAATTCTATTATTATTTCCATTTTATATATAATTTACACTGAGACATAGATTGGCTAAATAATTTGCCCATAGCCACACGATAGATAAGTAAATAGAAATAATACTGTGTATATTTTGGTTAATGCTCTCGGCTGCAAGGTTGGTTTGAACTACAAGGGCAGCGGTTCAATCTCACCAGCCACTCTTCTGAGACCCTATACTAGGTTCTATGAGTTGGAACCGACTCAAAGGTACTTAACAACAACAGCAATTATTTAGGTAGATTTAAAAAACAATACTTTTCTCTTTTTTTCTTCTCACTGATAAATTTCCTCCTTTTCGTGAGAAACTGAGACATAAAGAGGTTATAAGACATTTACAATCAAAAGTAGAGAAATATTTAATTACAGAAATCCCAAGCCTTAGCCCTTTACTTCTACAGGAATTGTTTTCGTATTTCCACATTGGTACTTTCTGTGTCTGGATGCTTAAAGTTTTTCTCCTGTTAAAAGAAGTGATGTGTCAGAGTAGACAGGGATGGGCAACTTGGACATTGGCTACCCAAAATGGGGGGCGGGGGGCTACAAAGGCAAGAAGTGACTGGCTTACAACCTTTCAAGAGGGAACCTAGATCCAGAGGGCCTGGAGGAAGGTAGAATCTCCAGTGAGTAG
>NW_006408651.1:3685161-3691331 GCF_000296735.1 Chrysochloris asiatica
TATTGATTAATATTGTTTCTCAAATTTCTCATTTCTTTCTGGAACTTTAATTGTATCATTGTAATCTCTGTTCATATTTTCCATCTCTTAATCTTTTCTTCATATCTGTTGTCATGATTCCTATTCCTCACTTGTTGGTTTTGCCTAATCTATGATTTGGAGTCCTGGTGTGGTGCTGTGGATTAATGCACTGGACTGCAAAATCGGTTTGAATTGCAACATTGGTGGTTCAAGTTCACCAACTGCTCCTAGTAAACCCTATACCCGATCACTATGGGT
Source organism: Chrysochloris asiatica (assembly GCF_000296735.1). Lineage (NCBI taxonomy): Eukaryota > Metazoa > Chordata > Mammalia > Afrosoricida > Chrysochloridae > Chrysochloris > Chrysochloris asiatica. Next base: position 3,685,441 of record NW_006408651.1, read on the forward strand.
CGGAACTGACTCAAAGGCACTTAACAACAACATAAGCAACAATGTGATTTAAATCATCTGTATTAATCTTATTCTTTCATTAACTTTATTTTTGCTTTCAGAGGTAGCATTTATGTCTTTTAAACTTCTCCCTGCTATCTTTGATAATATTCTACTTCATTTTTATTTCTTAAGCATTTGAACATACCAACATATATACTGTGTATAGATAATTCCATTACTGGAAGTTCATTGTAGTCTAATTCTTCCTGGTTTGTTTCTGCTTAGTTGTACCTGTGGTGTCGTGATTTATCATGAGTTTAATATTTTGTGATTGTAACTTCATGTTCTAATGAGCTTTAAATGCAAAGAATGCTGTGAAGTCTGCTTCAAAGGCCTTCCAGAGAGGATTTATATTTGCTTTTGTTAGGTACTAGAGAACATAACAAACACCAGATTACTTTAAGGAGAGACCTGTGTTTCCAGAAAAGACTTTCTGCACTGAAATCTAGACAGAAAAGTTTATTTTGCTGAAGATTCTGCCACCACTCCACAAGCACAGTATTCTTGTATCTTAATGACAAAAAATTCAGAAGTTCCAGGGTTATTTGGGAGGACTTTAAGTTCCAACTCATCATTGTGTGCTGACCAAAGATTTTATTTAGTGTTTCTGAGTGACTCTTTAAATCTAAATATCTGGGTTGCAAGATTCAAACTTATTTCTGGTATAGTAATGAATTAAACTGACACTTGTCTACTACAATTTCCTGCTGCCTTTTGTTACTGTTGTGTATTGTCCCCTTATTTTCTTGAGAACTCAGCAATGCATTATAAAGGAATTTGTTATAGTTTTCTCAAAAATTTTATGTGCTTCATGGTATGAGAGTTTTCAAGCTTTCTCCTTGCTTTTATTGCTGGAAATTATTTAATAAATTAATATGTAAGATATATACATATATGAACAGTGAATTAAAAATTAAGATTTGAATAATCTCACCTTTGGAAATTTATATACAATCTGATCTTCTGCAATACATAGAATGATAACCATGAAGACATAGTAAATAACTTAAAAACTGAAAAATATTCATAATAAATCATTAGAAGAGGGCAGTAGTTCTTAACCACTTGGTGTTTTAAGTTAATGGAAGATGTTGAACACGTACATACAACCAACTGCCAATGAGCTCATTCTGCCTCATAGGAATCCTGTATAGGATCTCTGAGGCTATGAATGTTTACTGGAGCAGACAGACTCATCTTTCTACCAAGGAATACCTGGTGGATTTTAACTGCTAACCATGCTTTAAGCAGCCCACTGCTTAATCCACAGCACCACAAGGACTCCTTATATTACATATGTGTGGCTATTGTTGTTAATTGCGCTAAGTCAATTTCAATTCATAGCAATTCTGTATAGGGTTCCCAAGGAGTAGCTGTTGAGTTTGAACTGCTAACCTATCAATTAACAGTCCAATGCTCATCCTATGGCACCATAACAAGCCTTCTTGTTACTGCATAAATATAAGGAACCATGGTGATGCACATGGTTAAGTGCTCAGCTGCTAACCTAAAGGTAAATGATTTGTTCCCACCCAGAAGCACCATAGTTGAAAGACCTAGTAGCTGCTTCCGTCAATATTACAAGCAATAACACCTGACGGAGCAGTTCTACTCTGGCAATGTAGTAGCCAGGACTCAGATTCAACTGACACCACCAAACAGTAATAACAGCTATCTCCAAACAAGTTTATACACACAGACAAAGCAAGACCTGGAACAACCCAGTACCTAGGGTTGTTTCCTGGGAACTGGCAGCTCTAAACCAGAATTGCTTTCACTTTAAAAGTGATATTGTTCAGCGCTGGAGCCACTGCATAAACAAACTGATGGCTTGAAAAGAAACACCGCTATCTTAATTCCATTTGCAGCTAAGTTTAGACCATAATTCATCTTGCAAGATAATTAATTTTTTTAAGATGTTTGTGACTTTAACCATTAGCGTTTAGTGCATAACAGAAGAAGCCAAAACTGTATCAGTTTTAAGTACTCCCTTCTGTTAGCAAAGAAAATGAGTGTTGCCCATTATCTAATTCAGGCAAAGAAGGATGAAGCATTGAAGAGTTCTGGTAGGGGAAAACTGTCAAAATTTAATCCAGACACAATAATAATTCATGTCCAAGTGTTCTCATGAGGAACCCATACATAGACTAAGAGGCAGTCAGTAAATGAGAACAAGGGGATATTAAATGGTTTAATAACAGGACAGGTGTGTTCCTATTTTGTTTCCTCTCATCATACATATTGCTGAGCAAATAATCCAAAGAGTTGGATTATATGAAGAAGAATATGACATCAGGATTGGAGAAGAGTCATTAACAGTCTATGACACAAGCACTCACTTGCTGGGAGCAAAAAGGACTTTAAATATTTACTGAAGATGATCAAAGATTACAAACTTCAGAATGGATTATACCTCAATGTTAAGAAAACAAAAATCCTCACAACTAGATCAATAAGTAACATCATAATAAATGGAGAAGATGTCAGAAAAGATGTTTACTTGTGCTTTATTGACTATGCAAAGGATTTTAACTGCATGGATCATGACAAACTATGGATAACATTGTAAAGAATGGGTATTCTAGAACACTTTAAATGCTCATGAAGAACCTGTACATAGAGCAAGAGACAGTCTTTCAAATACCAAAAGGGTATACTGAATGGTTCAAAATGAAGAAATGTGTGCACCAGACTTGCTTCCTTTGACCATACTTACTCAATTTGTATAATTGAGCAAATAATCTGAGAAGCTGGACTATATGAAGAAGAACGTGGCATTAGGATTGGAGGAACATTCATTAACAACCTGAGAGATACAGATGATGCAACCTTGCTTGCTGAAACTAAAGAGGATTTAAATACTTACTGATGAACATCAAAGACTGTACCCTTCAGTATGGGTTGTACCTCAATGTAAAGAAAACAAATGTCCTCACTACTGGACCACTAAATAACATGATACATGGAGAAAAGATTGAAGTTGACTGAAACTTCATTTTGCTTGGATCCGCAATCAACACTCATGGATCAGCAGTACTCAAGAAATCAAGTGAAGCATTGCATTGGGCAAATCTGCTGCAAAAGAACTCTTTAGTGTGTTAAAGAGCAAATATGTCACTTTGAGGAGTAAGGTGTATCTGACCCAGCCAGAGTATTTTCAATTACTTAATATGTGTGAAAGTCAGACACAGAATAGGATAGACTTAAGAAGAATCAAGACATCTGACTTATGTTGTTGGCAAAGAATACTGAAAGTTATGGACTGCCAGAGGAAAAACAAACCTGTCTTGGATGAAATGTAGCCAGAATGCTACTTTGAAGCCAGTATGTCAACATTTCGTCTCTCATACATTGTGCATGTTATCAGTAGCAACCAGTCATTGGAAAAGGATATCATGCTTGGAAAAGTGGAGGAGCAGCAAAAAAGAGGAAGACTGCCAATAAGATGAAATGACTCGGTGGCAAAAACAAAAATGGGCTGAAATGTAACAACAGTTGTGAGGATTGCACAGGACTAGGTGCTGTTTTGTTCTATTGTGCATAGGGCCTCTATGAGTCTGAACCACCTCAGTGGCACCTAACAAAACTGAAAAGAGATTAAAATTGCAAATTACTTCATTTTGTTTGGATCTACAATCAATGCTCATGGAAGCAGCAGTCAAGAAATCAAATGACATATTACATTGAGTAAATCTGCTACAAAAGATCTCTTTAAACAGTTAAAGAGCAACTATGTCACTCTGAGGACCATGACAGGGTGCACCTGACCCAGCGATTGCATTTTTAATCACTTCATATGCATATGAAAGTTGATAATGAATAGTGAAGACCATAGAAGAATCCATGCACTTGAATTAAAGTATTGGTGAAGAATAATGAAAGTACCACGGACTGTCAGAAGAATAAACAATTCTGTCATGGAAAAAGTACAGCCAGAATGATTCTTGGAAGCCAGGATGGTGAGACTTCATCTCTTATACTTCAGCTATGTCGTTAGGAGGGGCCAGTTCTGGAGAAGGAGTCATTACGCTTGGAAAAGTGGAGTGTCAGCTAAAAAGAGCAGCTTCCAATGCAGTGATTTGACACAACAATTGAGTGGGCTCAAACACAATTATGAGAATAACACAGGGCTGGGCAATGTTTTGTTCTGTTGTGCATAGCAGGATCACTATGAGTCGGAATCAATTAGATGGCCTGTAACAACATGTCCAAGCTAACAGCACTCTATCACAAGAAGACATCGCTCATCCTGACTGATGCATTTCTCAGGAACATTTAAGAAGGAGCAAATATTTCATACATAGGGCTCTTCTCAAACTTCAAAGCACATGTGCACTACCTGTGGATCTTACTTAATAAAGATCATAATTCACTATATCTAGGACAGGGTCTGCAATTACACATTTCTAGCAAGCTGATGGAGTCACGGTGCGGCTTTGTGGGAAAAACACTGTACTGCTAACCACAAGGTCTGAGGCTGAAACTCACCAAGCATGCCTCAGAAAAACCATATTATACAAGGTTGCTGTGAGTCAGAATTGACTAGATAGCACTTAGCAACAACAACACAAGCTCTTGGACAACGTTGCTGTTCCTCAGACCATTTTTTGAAAAGTAAGGACCTTTTGCATACCAATTTTGCAAAGGTCGTTTGGAGTCTATGCTGAAAAAGAAGTCTGGTGCTGAATCTTGACTTTTAGGGAAAGAGTAACATTATCTATGAGTGAACTTTTGCCCCAGTGGTGGTGGTGGCAGTGACAAAGTCAGGAATACACTTCAAGTTTTTCTGTCTTCTAAAACACTTCTCTGATTACATTAGCCTGCAACTCGTTTTAAGTTTTAAATGCATGTAAAATTAAAGCACCAAAGTAAACATGAGTAGCCTCTACTCATAACAATTCTATGTGTAAAAAATTTTTTGTGTTGTTTTTTGCTGTTGCTGTTTGTTTGTTTTTTTGGTGGAAATGATAATTTAGGGGGAGAGCTATCGTATTGGTAAAATATATAGTAAATTAATAGTTTTACCATAGTAAGTTTATAAGAAAATTCACAAAGTATACATTAAAACAAAGCTAATTTTGTAAAAATATATGTAGTATTTGGTATATGTAAGATCTGTGTCTATTGGGAAATGGAGTTCTGGTATGGCACTGTAGGATAACCACTAGACCATAAAGGTTGATTTGAACCACAAGGTTGGAAGTTCAAACGCACCAATCACTTCAGAAACCCTATACAGAGTCACCATAAGACAGAACCAACTCTACAGCACTTAGCAACTACAACAATTGGGAAATGCCTTCAGTGGAAAAACACTGTTGAAACTTGGCAGATCATTTTGGAATAGGGAAAGCATTAGAATAGGAGGTGTGAGAATAGAAAAGTAGGAGATGAAGAGTTTAGTGTCTGCCCTGTCTTATTACCCAATTGCATGAAAGTGGGTATACTCTGTGTGTGTGCTTGTGTGGGTGTAAGTGCATACATGCATGTGAATAATAATAGTATTTGCCTTGCAAAATACTACATTATATTGAGGATCTATAAACTGAAAATAACTGTACAAGTAACTATCTTCTCAAAAGTTTTACCCATATATAATATAGAATACATAAAAATGTGTATGCTTTAGTGTGAGTAGATGGATAGGGCAGTGTATAACATCATTAACACAAGTGGATTTTTAGGATTCTTGGTAATTTGTCACTTCCACAATCGTAGCTGTGGATAGTGGTTTTTACTCCATTTTTCCATTTTTATCAAACTCTCTACTGCCCAGATTCTTTCTTTTATTTACTTTCTCTCTCTCTCTCTCTCTCTCTCTCTCTCTCTCTCTCTCTCTCTCTCTCTCT
>NW_006408651.1:3691431-3692789 GCF_000296735.1 Chrysochloris asiatica
AAAAAAAAAAAAAAAAGGTAAGAGCAGGACTGGAGCATGAGATCCTACCTTGTAAAGCAGCAATGGCAGAGACAATGGCATGGAGAGATAGAGCAGCTGCGGGTACTAGGTCAATGAACTAAATAAAGTTGTGTCCTTGCGGGCAGGAGGCTGGCTTGCAGAATATGCCCTGGACATTTGCACGAATGTATGTTTTTTATTTTGTATGTGTAAATCAAATATTTTTCATTGTTCATTTGTGAAATATAAGATATAAAAGGAAGCCACAGGGAGCAAACAGGATAACTATTGTTGCAGGGGAGTGGGTTGTAATCATTGAAATGAAACAAAGCTTATAATTTGTTGACTGTAAAGCTGTTACATTTTCTGTTAGCCTTCACTAAATTCACAATAAAAAGTTTAAAAATTAATTAATTAAATTCAAATTTAAAGAGCCATATATTGCTTTGTTGTTGTTAGGTGCCGTCGACTCAGTACGAACTCATAGTGACATTACACACAACAGAACAAAACACGGCCCAGTCCTTTGCCAATCTCACAATTGTTGCTATGCTTGAGCCCATTGTTGCTGCCACTGTGCCAATCTGTCTCCCTGGGGGTCATCCTGATTTTTGCTGACCCTCCAATTTACCAAGCATTATGTTCTTCTCCAGGTCCTGATCCATTTTGATAATATGTCCCAAGTATGAGATGAAGTCTCACCATCCTGGCTTCTAACGAGTATTCTGGCTGTACTTCTACCAACATAGATTTGTTTGTTCTTCTGACAGTCCATCGTACTTTCAATATTTTCCTCCAATATCATAACCCAAATGCATCAATTCTTCTATGATCTTCGTTACGGTGGCTAATGGTTACTATATTTGTCATTACAGGCCTAGATGTTTGCTTTTCTTGAAATACACTTTGAGTAGCTGATAAACTTTTCTGATTTTATATACTCTTGTTGTTGTTGAGTGCAGTAGAGTCAGTTCCGACTCATAGTGACCTTATGCACAACAGAATGAAACATGGCCTGGTCCTGTACCATCCTCACAATTGCTGCTACACTTGAGCTCATTGCTGCTGCCACTGTGCCATCCATCTCATTGGGGTTCTTCTTTTTCACTGATTGTCCACTTTACCAAGAATGATATCCTTCTCTAGGGACTGGTCCCTCCTGATAAGATGTCTGACGTATGAGAGACGAAGTCTTGCCATCCTGGCTTCTAAGGAGCATTCTGGAAGCTTTACTTCTTCCAACACAGATTTGGTGTGGCCCTACGGGTTAATGCACTGGACTTCAGAGTCAGTTTGAATCACCAAGTTGGTGGTTCAAGCTCCCCAACATCTCCTCAGAAACCCTATATAGGGTTACT
>NW_006408651.1:3697499-3703853 GCF_000296735.1 Chrysochloris asiatica
CACACACACACACACACACACACACACATACACACAGAGTAAATAAAAGAGAATCTGAGGTGGAGAACCTTTGGTAAAAATGGAGTAAAAGACACTATGCAAAGTTTCGAGATAAGTAGAAGTTTAAGCAGTAACAAGAGGAAAGAAAGGCAGTTAGCCATCAGATTGGGGTTATCCAAAGTTAAGTAAGGAATATAAATGTTCAGTTGGCATTTATAAGACTAGTAAAAAAGGACTTCCCATTACAAATCCAAAAACATAAAATAAGGAAACAAAATTTACTAGTGTTTTAAGGATTAAATTTCTCAAGTTGACAGCTAAATTAAAAATCTCAAATGTGGCACCTCAGAAATTAACTTCCAGAAGGATTCCAAATGCAGTTGAAATGAATTTCATAAAATCAAAGTGAGAAAATCTTTTATTTAAGTGAAATGCTTTATTTTCCATTTCATAAAGCAAATGAAAAGACATCTAATGATGATGAATCAAAATTACATATACTTTTAGAAAGTAATGGAAGAAGATGGTCATTGAAGGTTTAAAAAACGTTATATTGGATTTTTAGAATTTTTTTTCATAGTTAGCTATTCACACTGCCGTGACTATATTTAGAACAGGAAAGTTTTTTGTTTTGTTTTTTTCCTCCACAATACTTAGGAATCCCTAGAATTCTTCCCTCAGTCATAAATACAAGCTGATTTTTAGAATAACTCTTGGGTAACTGTTTCCAGATAAGTCATTTCAGCAAATCCAAACCAACTCTAAGTTACAAAATGATTTTTTTTATTTTTATTTTTTTTACTTTTTTCTAATAACTTTTCTCTCTTTCTATTCATCCCAGGTGTTAAAACTATGTATTCCTCACCTGGCTTTCAGAACAAAAACAGAAACTCTATCAAAAATTGTTAAATAGCTTATGTAAGTTTGAGTAGTCACTTTTTCCAAGAGTAATTGTATTTTAACAAGAGTCAATGTCTGAACACCTAGCAAACGTGACTTACATGGATCTCATTTTTATTTTTCTGGCAGAGAACAGCATATGAGAAGTGTTGGTGGCTAAAGATTGATCTGAAAATAAGAGTAAAGTGTAGAGGTTTCAGAAATACTTATTCCCTGCCCCAAGTTCTTCTCTATAAAGATTCAGATTTTCATATTTTCCATCACTATACTGGAAATTCTAAGGAGCTCTGGTAGCATAGTGTTATGAGTCCGGTTGCTAACCTCAAGGTCAGCAGTTTGAAATTACCAGCCATTCCATGGAGAAAGATGAGGCTTTCTGCTCCCATAAAGATTTATAGCCTCAGAAACCCTATACAGGGTCACTATGAGTCAAAACTGACTCCACAGCACACTACCACCACCACCACCATACTGGAAATTCTACCAACTGAAGATATATTTCAATCTGTATCCTGAGCAAATAATCCTAGAAACTGTACTATGTGAAGAGGAATATAACATCAGGATTGGAGGAAAACTCATTAAAAACTTGTGATATGAAAATGATATCATCTTGCTTGCTGAAAGTGAAGAGTATCTGAAGTAATTACTGATGAAAATCAAACACTACAGTCTTTAGTGTGGATTATATCTCAACATAAAGAAAAAAAAATATCCTCACCACTGGACCGTTAAGCAACAGCACGATAAATGGAGAAAAGACTGAAACTGTTAAGTATTTCATTTTACTTGGATCCACAATCAATGCCCATGAAAGCAGCAGTCATGAAATCAAATAATGTATTTCCTTGGGCAAATCTTCTGAAACAGACCTCTTAAAAGTGCTAAAAAGCAAAAATGTCACATTTTAATGACCAACATGTGCTTGGCCCAAGCCATGGTACTTTCAATCATTTGCATATGAAAAGTAGACAATAAGGAAGAATGAAGAATTGATGTCTTTGAAGGGCAATGTCAGTAAATAATATTGTGTATACAATATTCAAAGGAGCTCTGGTAGCTTAGTGGTTACAAATTGGACTGCTAATCTCAAGGTCAGCAGAATCCTGGTGTGGTTCTGTAGGCTAATGCATCAGACAGCAAAGTCGTTTGAACTGCAAGGTTGGTGGTTCAAGCTCACCAGCTGTCCTTGGAAACCCTATAAAGGGTTGCTATGGGTTGGAATTGACTTGCCGACACTTAACAACAACATATAATATTCAGAATATTGTATATTAAGAATATTGTAGTCAGAAAATTGCATATTTAGAATATACAATAGCCAGAAGAGTGAACAAACCTGTCTTGGAAGAAGTATAGCCAGAATGATCTTTAGAAGAAAGAATGGCGAGATTTTGTCTCATGTACTTTGTAAACTGTTTTGAAACATTTTATAATCATTTTTCTGAATTCTTTCTCAGGCATTTCCAAGGCCTACCCTCCTTCCAGAATGGAGTCCAGGTCTACTTCTAGGTCATTTGTCTCTCACATTTTATCTTTTTTCTGGACATGTGATGATATGGTCATCTGCTTTTACTTCTTGGACATGTTTAATGTTTATCTGTGGCCTTAATACTTAATTGAGTATGTGTTTTGGTAATTTTTTGCTTTCTGATTGCTTCCAGGAAGATGTGATCAGGATGTGGGCTTCCCTTTGCACTCTTCTTATTGCTTAACTCAGAATAACTTTCACAGGTGTTGTCTGTTTCCCTGGTATATGGCAGTTGGTATTGGTTCTTGCCTGGGTTTTGGTGTTTTATACAGTGTGATTGTAGCTTGGCTATATGACAGCAGTTTCTGACTCATCTTGTGTAATATAGGGAGACAAAGAGTCTTCCAAAGGCAGAAGGAGGGGCATATAACAGCAAAACAACACCAGTGGGAAAAAATGAGAGAAAGAAGAAGAAAAAAAAAAAAGACTAAAAAGAAGCACCAACAAAACAAGACTGAATACTGCAGTCTCTAATCACAGAAAAGGGAGAGGAGGGAGAGAAGAAAAATAAGGAAAAAAAAAATTTTTTTTTCTAAATCTATAGCTTAATATGAGTATGACATAATGGTCTCTCTTCAAATTCCTGCCTTCAAAGTTTCCCGAGAGATTCCAAGTTGCCAGTGTTGGTTGTTATGCTATACCTCAGGCTGCAATCCAACCTCTGGCCTGTTTTGCCTTTAATCTCTTTCTCTCCCTTCAGCCCTCTCCTTCTCTTTCCAGTGATAAAAAACAGAACAAAAAAGAAACAGATAATAAAAGTTCGGGTCTCTGCTTGGTCTGAGTATCTGTGCGCATGCGTGGCAGAAGAACCCACCAGTGGTGAGGGTAGGGGGTAGCCACTCAGCTCAGGCTTTCCCTCTATTCACCAGAATGGAGGTGGGCAAACAGTGAACACGCCAATTACCAGATACCAAAGAAAAAAAAGAAAATCAGAACAAAGCAAAACTAACAAAGTATATTGTCCACCTTTGCCCCAAGGTTCCTGTGGCATTTTTCCGTGGTGTTTCTGCTCCCCCTGTTTTGTCCCGCTGCTTGGTCTCACCCAGGATGTTGGCTCAGGCCTCTGAGCCCGGCCCGGCAGATTCAAAAGTATGCGATTTTTCACTTCAGCTCCAAATTCCACAAGCTTTAAGCCTTCAAATCTTTAAAATATTCCTATCTCTGTGGTTCCGAGTTTTGGAGCTCTGCCCTGGATCTGCTTTTCCTGGTATTCTGTGTTATTGCTGACAGCAAACTTCACTGCATCTCTAGGCACCATCAAGTCCTGCCTCCTATCTCATATACTTTGGATGTGTTATCAAGAAGAACCAGTACCTGGAGAAGAATATCATGCTTGTAGAGGGTCAGTAAATAGAGAGAAAGAGTCCTCAACAAGATAGATTGGCACAGTGGCTGAAATAATGGGCTCAAACAATTGTCAAGATGGCACTGGACCTGCCAGTGTTTCATTCCTTTGTAAATAAAACCACTATGAATTGGAACTGACCTGATGTTATCTAACAATTACAACACAGATAAATTTACATTAATAAATGAGCTCTTTTAGAAGATGCAAAAAGAATGATGGTACCAAACCACGCCCTAACATCACTCTCTACTTCTCCCCTGGGATCAATAATTCATTGTAATGGCTACACAGAACTCAGATCTCATACTCATAGTTATACGGTTTATTAGGGAAGTGTATAGATTATAATTTAGGGTCAGAAATATTTAGGGCACTGCTTTATCAGTCAGGACAACCTCTCTTGAGCCATGCCCACAGGCAGGCCTCTCTCCACCAGGCCAATGTTAGAAAGCTCTTTTAGGGCTTCTGATTAATGCCCCAGGACACACCATTCCACCATGATCCTCAGCCCAAAGTCACTAGGTTCTAGCTCCATGGATCAGCAAACCTAGCCCCCACAATTAAGTGCCTGGTGCTACTCCACTTTGCAAGCAAGACTTCTAACCAAAGGCACTCAGCTTTACTTGCTCCATGGGCTGAGAAGCCCACTGCTCCATCTCCTGCTCTCCTCTGCCACTCCTCCAGTGTCACAATTGTCTGTTTCTGGGTCAAGGAGGTTCAACGAGCGGGGATCTCAGAGTCCACAGGACACATTCCACTGCTGTCTCTTCTTTGATGGTAGTGAGAAGACTCATTTTAAACCCACATTAGAGTTCCAAGTTTTTACAATTACAATAAATTCTGTTAACATCCACAGATAAATTATGTCATTCTAGCAGTGTCTTCTTCCACCTTCTCTTACGCAGGATAATCAGGAAAACAGTTGTTTAGTAGGAGTTACAAAGACTAAAGCTAGAAGATACATTAAATAATAATTGCACCACAGAAGGCAAACATTATCATGAAAATGATTACTTATCTACTTCGTATAGGTTGGTATAATTGGATGACTCCTCCTTATACTAACAACTGTGACAATTTAAGATTAATTTGGATAAGTTGGTGGAGACTAAAAGTGTAGGTGAGGCTGAGTGGATTAGAAATGAGTGGATACAGAACAATGGCAAAACTCAGAAACTAATAGTGGAGGTGGACAGATTCCTACATCTGTGTATGCCCTCTGATGTGAAGGTATGTCATAAATCTAAAGTCAGAACTGTATTAAGTGTCACAAGCTGGTGAAACAGAGGTAGGTAGGATACCAAGGAGTAGAAAGGGCAGAGTGGACACTAAATTTAAATTCTATTTATATTAGAATATTGTAATGGGTGAGACCAAATTTGAAGATGAAAGCAAGCAGTAGCTATGACGTTCTAGGAGTCTGGGTATTACAATATTGGGAAGCAGGCAAGGAGACAAGGCACAAGATGCAGGCAATATAAATGAAACGCAGTATCAAGAAAGCACTTTATCTGAGCCAAAGCTCTCCCTTCTGTGATTTGCTTTAGCATTCATATGCTTATTGTTAAGATAAGAACTGTATCCCAAGAAGGGATAGCTTAGTGTGTATGAGCAAATTAAAGGAACATAGGTGAGGAGTGTTTGTGGTAATCTGGTTAAGCATTCAGCTACTAATGGTAAGATTGGCAGCTTGGACCTTCCACATCAAAAAAGACCTGTCAGTCTACTGCCATAAAGATTAACAAAAAAGAAAAGACAAACAAATCCACTGGTTTAATCTTAGATGTGGTTCTCCAAAGAAGAAAAACCAGTGAAGCCTATATATACTAGTGTGTGTATATGCGTATTTATCTTTAGACACATGCATACATATCTATGAAGAGATTATGGCTTCGGTGGTTATGAAGGTTGGTGATTCCCAAGTCCATGGGTCTGGTGTTAGGTGGAGATTCCTCCTCACTCACATGTTTGTAGGGGCTGACCAACCTATAACTGGTAGGATAGACACAGACTGTTGGCTTAAAGGGTTGCAGAAGTTGGTGAATACCAGAGTCAGTAGGTCAGGTGACAGGCTGCTAGCTCAAGTCCCAGAAACTGGCAGTCAGATAATAATGATTTGGGTGTAGGATACAGAGCAAGGAAGAGTTTTACCAGAGCATTCATAAATAAACTAGATGAAGAGCACAACTCTAAGAAAACTTCCCTTTCATCAGAATAAGTTTGTGACTTGATTAAGAGTGTGCTGGAATCACACCCCCTTGCAAGGTTCTGATTCAAAATACACCCCACACTAATCCTGCCTCACTATCATATTTGTTGTTGTTGTTAAGTGCCATCAAGTTGGTTCCGACTCATAGTGACTCTGTATAGGGTTTCTAACGAGTGGCTGGTGAGTTTAAACCTTTTACCTGGTGCTTCAAACCAACTTTGCAGTCAAGTGCTTATCCTACAGTGCTACACCAAATTGCAATTTAAAACTCATAAAATGGAGGATAATTACATCAGATCACAAAACGGAGAACAACCACACAATACTGGGAATTTGGCCTAACCATTGCAGTCATTGAGTTGATTC
>NW_006408651.1:3704661-3714405 GCF_000296735.1 Chrysochloris asiatica
TTTCACATGCATATGAGGTTATTGAAAATACCACAGCTTGAGTCAGGGGCGCCTTAGTCCTCACACTGACATCTTTACTCTTCAACACTTTAAAAAGGTCTTCTGCAGCAGATTTGTCTAATGCAATCCATAATTTGATTTCTTGACTGCTGCTTCCATGAGTGTTGATGGTTGATCAAAGAAGAATGAAGTCCTTGGCAACTTCAATCTTTTCTCCGTTGATAAGAAATTTGTTTATTAGTTCAGTTGTGAGGATTTTTGTTTTCTTTACATTGAGATTCACTCCATACCAAAGGCTGTGCTCTTTGATCTTCATCAATAAGTATTTTAAGTCCTCTTTACTTACAGCAAGCAAGATTGTATCATCTTCATTGTTAAATGAGTCTTCCCCCGATCCTGATGCCACGTTTTCTTCAAAGAACCCAGCTTCTCGGATTATTTGCTCAGCATACAGGTTGAATAAGAATGGTGAAAGACTACAACGTTGTCACACACCTTTCTTAATTTTAAACCAATCAGTGTTCCAATGTTCTGTTCGAACAACAGAACATGTACAGATTCCTCATGAGCACAATTTAAGTGTTCAGGAATACTCATACTTAGCAATATTGCTTATAGCTTATCATGATCCACACAATTGAAAGTCTTTGTATAGTCAATAAAACACAGGTAAACATCTTTCTGGTATTTCTGCTTTCAGCCAATATCGTCAGGCATCAGCAATGGCATCCCTTGTTCCACATACTCTTCCAAATCTAGCTTGAACCTCTGGAAGTTCTCTGTCTATGTATGCTTACCATTTCTGTATTACCTTTAGTAAAACTTTACTCACATAGGATTTCAAAGATTCTGTCCGATGATGTCTGCATTCCGTTGGGTCACCTTTCTTTGGAATGGGCACAAATACGAATCTCTTCTAATCAGTCAACCAGATAGTTGTGTTCCAAATTTCTTTGCATAGATGAGTGAATGCCTCCAGTGTCACCTCATTTTCTTGAAAAATTTCAATTTTTTTTTATATGATTATGCAGAAGGGCAGCCCTGGCATTGGTGTTTTTCTCCAGGCTCTCTAGGTGATTTTAAGGGTCAGTCAGGTTTTGGAACTATAGGTTTAAAGAATAGATTTCCACTCTCTCTGCTTTGGATCTATAGGACTTTGCCCACTCTTCAGATCTCTAGACTGGCTCTTTCAAATTCTTCTGTTACAAATAGTTTAACTTAGAATCTGTGTTAGATAATACAATAAGAAAGGTAAGTATAGGCTTATTTGTTCTTACTAACTAATCTGTAGTGAACAACTTCTTTTTTTTTAGGGGATTTGTGTTTGGCCCTTTCAGGCATCTGGAGTACTACTCACCCAAAGTCACTTTAAAGGAAATTTTTAGCTCGAGTTTTTGGGCCATGCAGTAGTGTGATTCTAGCTCCAACTCGTGTGTGAATCACCTTATGGTTAGGAATTCTTACTGGAGAGTTTTCCCTCTCTACCCAGAGACATGTTTCATTACAGGCTCTTTCTGTGTGTATGTAGAAGTTTATCAATTTCCTTGAGAGCTTTGCCTTCTGGGTCCCAGCTGTATGAAGACAACTTGACCCCTTTTTTTTTTTTTTTTTAATGTTTTTATTGTGGATTGAGTGAAAGTTTATAGGGCAGATCATCAGTTTTACATTCAACAAATCATACACCTTGTTTCATTACAATGGTTATAATCCCCACCATGTACCATCAGTTAACAGTATTTCTCTCTATTCACTTTAGCTTTTAAAAAACAACAACACTGAGGCATATATAATAATTTACACCTCTAAAGGGCACATTTTGGAAGTCTGCCTCCTGGCCACTGGCTCTTAGTCCCTCTCTTCCCATGAATCTAGATTCCTCAGCCATTCCCTCTCTCTACATCCCCATTTTTGCCTTTGTCTCTGGCATCGCTTCTTCTCTGGAGAAGGTCTCACATTCTGCTTGTGCTCTTCTTCCTTGATGATCCTAAGGCCCTTTGTTTCTGGACTATAAGATTAACCACTCCCCTGTTTTGTTACAAAACTTCTACCTTTACAATTGTGAGAGTCACAATTAGTCATGATAACAATTATTCACTATTGAATCATATGAATCGTATCCCCATCTCTTTTCACCAGACCCATATAGACAAGATGAAAACTATTCATTGGAAACTGTTTCTAACCCCCACCTCATGCTTAAACTCCCTCTTGAAACCTTGTAAGCCAATCACTTTGTGCCTTTATAGCCCCCTCATTTTAGGTAGCCAAAAGATTTCAATTTTTATCCCATCAATTCATGGTCCCTTGTTCCTTGTCAATACCTTCAATGCACCTTGGACTTCTTCCTTCAGTATCATTGGCTCTTGGTCATTGTCAAAAAGAACATACCAAGATCAGACATGAGATACAATGCTGCCCGTGAATGGATAATATCCATGCACCTACAGGGAAGCCCAGTTAATACCACTATTATTCAAATTTACATATCAACCACTAAAGCCAGTGAAGATAAAATAGAAGAATTCTACCAAATTCTCCAACCTGAGATTGATCAAACATGCAATCAAGGTGTATAGATCATTACTGGTGATTGGAATGCAAAGGTTGGGAGCAGTAGTTGGAAAATATGGCATTGGTGATAGAAATGATGCTGGAGATTGCATGATAGAATTCTGAAAAATCAATGATTTGTTCATTTCAAATACCTTCTTTAGACAGCATGAGAGATGATTATACACATGGACCTCACCAGATGAAATACACAGAAATCAAATTGACTACATCTACAGAAAGACACAATGGAAAAGCTCCATATCATCAGTCAAAACAAGGCCAGGGGAAGAGTATGGAACGGACCATCAATTGCTCATATGCAAATTCAGACTGAAGCTAGAGAAAATGAAAACAAGTACACAAGAGCCAAAATATGACCTTGAATATATCCCACATGAATTTAGAGATCATCCGAAGAACAGATTTGATACGTTAAACACTAAAGACCAAAGACCAGAAGAGTTGTGGGATGACATCAAGAACATCATACAGGAAGAAAGCAAAACGTCATTAAGAAGACAAAAAAGAAGGAAAAGATCAAATAGATATTAGAAGAGACCCTATGGATGCTAAAGCAAATGGAAAAAATGAGGAGGCACAAGAGCTGAATAGAAAATTTCTAAGGTCAGCTTGAGAAGACAAAGTCAAACATTACAACCAAATGTGCAAAGATCTGGAGTCAAAAAACCAAAAGGTAAGAACATGCTTAGCATTTCTCAAGCTGGGAGAACTGAAGAAAAAATTCAAGTTTCAACTTTCTTTATTGGAGGATTCTCTGGGAAAATTCAAAAGAAGATGAAAGGAATACACCAAAAGGAAACAGTTGATGTTCAATGATTTCAAGAGGTAGCATGTGTCATACATAGGCCTCCTTTACTTAAACTTGCTCAGAGTTCCAGCTCAGTGAGTCACCAGTCAGTAAAGATAAAGCCATACATTCTACACATGTAGGTCAGTCTATTGTGGAAACACTGACATTTCTGGCTACGATAATACCAATTGACAAGTTTGTGTGTGCGTGTGTGTGATGGTGGGGTGAGGGGGTTAGGTAGGAAAATGGGAATGCTGCTCACTTTTTGAGCTACTCTTAAGGGGAAAACAATCAGTATTGACATAGCAATGGCATTGTAGGAGAAGCACTGGACTGCTAACAAAAAGGTCAGTCATTCAAATGCACCAGACACTCATTGGAAACCCTATACAGGGTCGCTATAGTCAAAACCAACTTGACAGCACTGACAGCAACAATTAAGACATGGGTGGTCCAAATCGTTTGGAGCTGAGTTGTTAACTAAAAGATTCAGTGCACCCAGGGGTGCTTCAGAAGAATGCATGACGATCTGCTGCCCAAAAAATCAGCCATCGAAAATGCTATTGAGCACACTTCTACTCTGACACACATGGTGGCTATGAATCAGAATCAACTCAAGGACAACTGTTTGTTTAAATTAAGACTTACCAGAGCTTTTCTCAACATCTTTCCTCATTGGAAAAATAATTTAAAATGATCTTTTTTCCTTAGTCTCTTAGACTGGCAACTATCAATGTCAATAACTTGAAGTACTCTCATTGTAAATGAATGAGTGCGTATGAATTGAGTTATTATGGCTTTGAGCCTGCCTGTTCCTTCTTATTCAAAACCCAAAGGAAAACAGTGTTTGAAACATCTCAACTCTTCTTTGACATTATACACGACCTCGGGGTAAAAGGCTGCACATTTTGAGATTCAAATTTTTCCTTCTAGAAAAGTGATCGCTAAGCTCTCTGCTCATGTATATTGTAGTGGTTTGTGGAGAGCCATCTCAATTGTTTTAGTTTTGAAATATGGTCCTAATGAGTGAAAGGCCACATATTTAAGTGCTGGGTGGGCTATTTAACTTTGCTCTGTTACATGACCACACACTTTATCTTAGCCAGAGACTTGGATCAAATAAAACATCAATTTGGTTCAAGTTAATTTCAGAAGATATTTTGATGCTCAAGTTTTATTCTGGTTCAGTAGTTTTCAAAAATATAGGTTTGGTTTCTGTTCAGAAGTTCTCACTGGGTTTAAAAAGGAAACAAACAAAAAAAAATGTTGGCGAACTTTTTTGTAAATGAGGCTCTGCTCAGCCCAGTTTTCACTTAATCAGTAGTTCATTCCAATTCTGAGTATAAATTGAGTTCACAGTTTAACATGGTTCAGCTCTCAACTTCTAACACTAAGTCAGGTATCTAATGAATAGATAAGATAGGAGTCTTGGTGGTGCTGTAGAATAAACATTGGATATCTAACTGCAAAATTCACAGTTCAAACTCACCAACTGCTCCACAGGAGAAAGAGAGACTTCCTGCTCCTGTAAAATTTGTTGTTGTTAGGTACCATTGAGTTGGTACCGACTTATAGTGACACTATGCACAACAAAATAAAACACTGCCTGATCCTGGGCCAACCTCACAATTGCTGCTACTTTGAGCCCATTGATGCTGCCACTGTGTTAGTCCATCTCATTAAGGGGTCTTCCTCTTTTTCTCCTACCCTTCACTTTACCAAACATGATATCCATTTCCAGTGACTAGTCCCTCCTGACAAAGGCTGTAAATATATACAGCATCAGAAACCCTATACAGGATCCCTACCAGTCAGAGTAGACTTCAATTTCAGTGGGTTGGTGACAAGGGAAGGTTTTTGGGAGACACAAATGGTTAAGTGCTTGACTACTAGCTGAAAAGTTGGTAGTTTGAATCTACCTAGAGGCATCTTGG
Source organism: Chrysochloris asiatica (assembly GCF_000296735.1). NCBI lineage: Eukaryota > Metazoa > Chordata > Mammalia > Afrosoricida > Chrysochloridae > Chrysochloris > Chrysochloris asiatica. Next base: position 3,709,960 of record NW_006408651.1, read on the forward strand.
AAGACAGGTCTACCGATCACAGCCTTGAGCATAAGAATATGTTTTCCAGACCATAATAACAACATGCAAAAGTCTGAAAAGTAGAAAGTGAATTGACAGATATTGGAGAAAGCTTGAGTGACTTTCTCCTTAGCAGGGCCTTGGAGGTAAGAAGGCAACCAAGCATTACAATCATTAGAAGGTTTAAGTTGGATTCAAGGGGTATCAGAAACCCTTTTGAGATTTAAGAAAGAAAAGTATATGATTAAAACATTGATGAGGATGGCCTTGTAATGTACGTGTGTGGAACTATAGTAGAGAATTTTGCCTGTAAGATATTTGAAGAACCAGGTCTGGTAAAAAAAATAAATAAATAAATAAATAAATTGTTGTTTTTGTTAGGTGCCATTGAGTTGATTCTGATTCACAGTGACTCCATGCACAACAGAATGAAGCACTGCCCAATCCTGTGTGATCCTACATCTAACAATGTTCCACTACTATTCTCAGTGTTTTTAGTGGGTAAACATTCAGAATGAGTCCATCTCTCCTTCGTCCTTGTCTGTCTTAGTCTGGAAACTCTACTGAAACCTGTCCACTATGGGTGACCCTACTGATATTTAAAATATAAGTAACATACACGAAAGCCACCACAGTATGACAAACTGAACCACAATTGGTGGAATAGTTTTTTTAAATCCAGATGGTCTCATAGAGTCCAATTGAGAGAGACAAATATTTCCCTTTGTATTTTTCATCATATTTTCTCCCTCCCTCCCACTTTCTCATAATCTGATGAGAATTTCTAATTTCTCATATTTCTGATGATTGATTATAAAAAGGAGAGGAGTAAGCATTCAACAATGTGAATATATTGTCCAAGCCATTCTATCTGATAGCGTTTATGAGTTCTGTGTACAAAATGCAGCTTTAGAACAAAAATATCATTTAAATCATGTTTTTGTTTTGTTTTTTTACTTCAAGTAGCAAGTATTCATCAGGAATCCATAGGAATGAACAGCACTTTTCTCCTCAACTTGGACAGTGCAATCTCTTGGATTCCCCAAACCCATTGTCAATGTGTCCATTCGGACTCACAGCAATCCTCCAGAATTGCACTAAAGTTTTCTGGGGCTATTATCTTAACATTAGCAGACAGCTACATCCTTCTCCCTCCAAGCAGCTGGTAAATTTGAACTGTCAAAGTTTTGGTTCAAAATCAAGCACTTTGCAACTGCACCACAAGAGCTCCTCATAAAGATTATTGTTAAGTGCCATCCAGTCAGTTCTGACTCACAATCACCCTTTATAGGGTTTCTGAGGAGCAGTTGGTGGGTTTGAACTGTCAATCTGTGGTTTGAACTGATGTTGTGATCAAGTGTTTATCATACAGTGCCATACCAGGACTCCTTGTAAAGAGTATGGTGGTGGTTGTTGTGGTTGTGTGCCGATGAGTCAGTTCCAACTAATAGCGACCCAGTATAGGCTTTCCAAGGAATGGCTGGTGGGGTTGTCAACTACCTTATGGTTAGCAGTCAGGTAATTATTCTATACCATCACACTGGGATACCTGTCATAATGATTACAGCCTAGAAAACTCTTTGGAGCACTTCTACTCTGTCATATGGGGTTGCTGTGAGTCAAAATCAAATCTACAGCATCTGATAACAGCAACAAACATAAGCACCTGGATATTTGATGAAATATTTTAAAACACTCCGCAGGGCTTCTAAGTAGCCTTCGTGGTGCAGTGATTAAAGCACTTAGCTGCTAACCAAAAAGTCAGCGGTTCAAAAACACCAGTTGCTCTGCAGGAGAAAGAGGTGACAGTTTATTTCCATAAACTTATTTCCATAAGGATGTACAGCCCTGGAAAACCTGGGGGGCACTTGTACTCTGTCTTATAGGCTCACTATGAGTTGCTATCAATGGAACAGCAGTGAGTTTGGTTTGGGTATGGTGCCTCTGCTCCCACAGAGCAGTTTCCACTATTCCATGGTTTTGTGAAGTATGGTTGCCAGTATCCAAATGAATAAACTGAAGTTCCAAGAGAATAAGTGATCAACTCAAGTCACACAACTAAAACCTAGAAATGTAAGGACTCAAATCCAGATCATCTGATTCTAAGTTCTGGCTCTTTTTCTCAACACTAAGCTATTGGCATGAACAGCTATTCATGTGTTAGTCGTTGATCTTATTCTGCCTGCTTCACTTTATTAAATCATTATCCCACATCCTAGGAACACATTACCCCACATCCTAGAAGTAATGCGTGACTCCACCATTAAGGGAAATTTGTTAATATGGACATGCCTTGTTAAGTCACGAGGAAGCTAACTCAATTAGCCTTCCTTTGATTGATTTTTGGTAGGGATACAGCTGAATTTTAGTTGTGGTTAGGCTTACAACATGCTGTAAACATCAACACACACTATATTAACTGTCCAAAAGGCACTAAAGTGTTCTAAGTTGAATCATGAACATTTTCAGCCATATTAATGTTACTAGTTTAAATTTAAGATCAAGGATCATGACAACCACTAAATAGTTCCATTCAAAACTTAAATGTTTACAAAAGAAATAGACAGCTCTACAAGAAAATGCCTAATAGGTTGTTGTTGTTGTCATTTTTGTTAAGTGCTGTCCAGCCACTTCTGACTTATAGTGACCCTGTATGGAGTTTCCAAAGCTGTACGTCTTTACAGAAGCAGAAAGCTTCATCCTTCTTCTGTGGAGTAGCTGGTGGACTCAAACTGCTGATCTTGTGGTTTGCAGCCCAGTGAATAACACTATGCCACCAGTGGGTATTGTTGTTGTTAAGTGCCATCGAGTCGGTTCTGACTCATATCAACTCTGTGTAGGGTTTCCCAAGAGCAGCTAGTGAGCTTGAACCACCAACCTTGTAGTTCAAAATGACTTTGAAGTCCAGCGCATTTACCCACAGCACCACACGAGGATGCCACCAGTGGGTATTAGTGACTTGGATATAAAAGTAGACACTAATATTTTTGCTTATGATCTCACATTTCATCGTAAACCCAGTGGGGTTAAATAAACCTAGATGTGAAAATATTTTTCTTAACATGCTATTTACTTGATATTTCTCTTTCTAGGTGTCAGCCTTGATAAGAATATTTAAGGATAATCCAAGCAACATAGAAAATACTACCTAGAGCAATTGGTTACCTTGAGGCCTTATACATATTACAAAATTCGTTACTGACCAAGAGAAACATATGCATTTTAGAGGGCATAATTACATACAATTGTGGCAAGGAAGAAATTTTCATAAATATTATTCTTATATGTACAAAGCAAACCTAGTTGGGTTTTTTTGGGGGGGTGGAGGGTTGTTTTGCTGTCTGTAATTGACTCTCCTCTTTCTTGGAAACTCCATCTCCTTGTCAGTGAGGAAACATGAAATGCTATTCAAACTCGTGAATGTATCCTATCCAATAATGTAATTATAGTGTTTAAGTTGTCCTCATATAAGAAAGGAGGGCTTCATAGTTGATTCCTGAAGTGCTGAGGAGAATAGAAACCTTAGATTTTGGATCCTCATAATTTCTGAGTCTGTGGCTATTTTGGTTGATTCAATGGACTGGTCTTTGTTAAAGTAAAACTGATCCTGCCTGACATGTTGTTACTAGCCTCAGAAGCACAGTATTTTTTTTTTCCCTAGCACATGGCAAACCTCTTTTGTTCTCTGACTCCAGGTCCCTGCTGATCCAACGGGACTTTCAGCACCCACTTCTATTACCAGGAGCACATGGAAAATTAGCTATTATAATCCATCTTATAATTAAGTGAGTTTTTTATCTTTTTATATTTAAGAATTGGAGTCTTGGACTTCTGGTTCTGGCCGCAGCAGAGGCAGAGTCAGGTAGGACAAGTTCCTTGGGGGAGGGATTGAAAACCCAGAGAAGATGCTTTCACAGAACAGCACCAGAGCTCTGGATCTAACACCAGGTGCAGAGTGTCAGTTTCCTGCACCTTCCAGTGGAAAAATCACAGTATAAAGAAAAATACTGTGATTTAGGAATCACTCGAGACACAGGACTCCCTCTGTGGCCACCTCGCCCGTGTGGAGATCAGAGGGTAGGGCTACAGCCAGACCAGCACAAGGAACCTGCACTAATAGCGGTGCATTGACATTTGCAAAAGGAGGTGCAGGGTGATTCTACACATTTTTTCCTCCTCTTCCCTATGGTGCCTTCTTTACCTAGCCCAGACATGTTCAGACGTGTGGGTGCACACACCCCCAAAAAATCCATCATTGAGCCCACAGTTTTTTTTTCCCATCGCACAGAAAGAAAGAGCCCTATCAGTCCCAAGGGCAAATTCTTTGGTGGCTGCTTATGACGTCAGCCTCAGGGTCATAGCCCTAAAATAACTTGTGTGGGACCTTTACACCGGCATATCCAGCAAGAAAAAAGCAGGCCTGTCAGGTCTGACAGACAAACCATA
>NW_006408651.1:3715620-3732890 GCF_000296735.1 Chrysochloris asiatica
TATGTCCCAGTTACTAACAAATGTTTTCAGGTGCTTTTCTCTCAGCTTGAGTCATGCCACATCAGCCAATGAAGGTACAAAGGAGTGTACAACATGCACATCATTAAGGTCGACTCTACTTTGAGGAAGCAGCTCTTCACCATATTTTGAGTGTTTGAGTGTCTTTCAACCTGAGGAGCTCATCTTCCATCACTATGTCAGATAATTGATCATGTTCTCAAATATTCATAAAGCCACCACTGCCTAAGGAGCTCTGGTAGCATAGTGGTTACAAATTGGGGTGCGAATCTTACTGTTAGCAGTTGGAAACTACCAGCTGTTCCATGGGAGAAAGATGAGGCTTTCTGCTCCCATAAAGATTTACAGCCTCAGAAACCCTGTACAGGGTCACTATGAATCAGAACCAACTCTGCAGCACATAACAACAACAACAATCATTGCAAAGCCCTTTATCCTTTAGCATAAAAATGTAACTTTGTTATTTCTTAGAAATGCAATTCTCTTTTCCCTTCAGTAAGAGTTTTGCTTTAATGACAGACCTCCATGGTTCCCACAGTTATGGAAGAATGAGTGGATACTGTCATCTAAAGCAATCAGCATGGTTGATGTGATACACCTCTAGCCACATGCTTGTAGTGTGCTTAATGGTGAGAGCCAATATGAAAGCAGACATATTAACTGCAGACTGTATGCCCTATAATTGCTGGGACCATCTCAATATACTGTGTTTAGTATTGTGTCATTCACAAACAAATCTCTCAATATAGTTATGGGTATATGTGTGTGTGAAGTGAATGAATAAATAAGTACTTCCCAAGAAGAGTGAGGTGGTAGTGGTAATAATATTGCTGCTTCTAAAGGATGAATTTGTGTGTGTGTGTGTGTAGACAAACACATATATGCATACTCACTTATGAGAATATATGAAAGGGTTTCAAAAAGCTCATGGAAATATTCTAGTATCTCTCAACTCCATTTTCCCATGAACTGTTTGAAGGGTACTTGGTTTCAAACAATTGAAACCACTTTGGTTAGTTTAAACAGAAAAGGTATTCATTACATAAAATGGATAGCTCACAGAACATCTGTGGTCATATGATCAGGCGTGAAAGCTGCACAATAAGAACTTACCCTAATGACATAACTGGGCAGCTGCAATGGTGATGACCAATACCACTGTTAGACCTAGAAACTGACGCTTTCCTAGCAGGTGCTCCTCTAGGACACTGCCACACTCACTGCCATCAAGTTGTTCCCGACACATAATGACCCTATATAGGTTTTCCAAGACTGTAAATCTTTATGGGAATAGACAGCTTCATCTTTCTCCTATGGAGCTGATGGTGGGCTTGAACCACTTCAGTTAGCAGTCTAGTGCTTATCCTACACTACCACTACTGCTTATAAAATCCATTTCAGAGAGCATTTCATTCACATTTACTGTCTCCCAAATCAAAACGTTGCAAGGGTATATCTGAGCCCATGTTACAAAACCTACATTCTGGTAGTAAGAAAATGCAAGAATTCTTATCTTGCTTCTACTCTAGAGAAGTGGGACTCAAAGATAAAATATTTTTCAGTGTATGAAAAGGACTTTCAAAGTTATTGAGCCCTATATATTTTGATGGAGTCCTGGTGTGGTGCTGTAGGATAAAACACTGGATTGCAAGGTCAGTTTGAATTACAAGGTAGGCAGGTTCAAACTCACCAGCCACTCCTCAGAAACCCTACATAGGGTCGCTATGGGTCAGAACTGAGTTGGCAGCACTTAAAAACAACAATAATATATTATGATGGACATTATAAGTTTTTATAGAAGTTTTATAAAAACTAAAAGAAGAAAAGAATCATTCATATTTTAAGGTAATGATTTTCCACGAATGTATAGTACCTCTCAACACTGGCAAGCATTTAAATGATATACCCTGAAGCATATTTAGACCAAGGTGGGGAGTTGATCTCATTTAGGGACTGAACTCCTATTCTAAGGAGGGATTTTCAAAATAAAGCTAAAACAAGTCAATCAAAAACAAAAGCTGAGAATCTGACCTATACTCATGGAGGTGGTAACTCTAAATACCAACAGAAAGGGAAGGAGTCTTCTTCACATTAAGTACACAGGGCAGATAGGGATGGGCAACTTAGACATTGGCTACCTATAATGAGGGGTTGATAAATGCATGAAGTGACTGACTTACAAGGTTTCCAAGGGGAGTTTAATAGTGTGTTGGGGAAGAAAGAGTCTCCACTGAATAGTTTTCATCTTGTTTAGATGGGTCTGGTTAAAAGAGGTGAAGATAAGATTCTTATGATTCAATAGTGAGTAATTGTTATCATGACTAATTGCAACTGTCCCAACTGTAAAGGTAGAAGTTTTGTAACAAAAACAGCGAAGTAGTTAATCTTACAGTCCAGAAACAAAGGGCCCTAGGACCATCAAGGGAGAGGAGCACAAGCAGAATGCCAGACCTTATCCAGAGAAACAGTGATGGAGGCAGAGATGGGGACATGGAGAGAGGGAACAGCTGAGGACTCTAGCTTCATGGGAAGTGAGGGACTAAGAGATAGCAGCCAGGAGGCAAACTTGCAGAATGTGCCCTTTGGTGGTATAAATTATTATATATCCTGAGTGTTTTTTAAAAAATAAAGCTGATATCCCCCCAAAAGTCAATGTAATAATGATTGTAATTATTACATTCTCTGCTTAAAGTCTTGCCAAAGTCAGAGCTTCTGACTCTTGCAACATTTTGTTAACAAATTGTACCTCCCTGAACAAGTTTGAAGTTGCAGTTAGAGGTCTGAATTTCAATTTGGTGAGTTTTACATGCCAGTATCTGCCACCCCCAAGGAAACAAAGAAACCTGGCTAGGCACCAATTATAGGTAAATTTCCACACAGTAGAGCCTTGGAAGATACACCTCATGTATGTATAACCAACTATGGTTCCACTCTAAGAAGTTTACAAAGTAAAGGAAAAGAAAACAAACAGCAACAATGACAAAAAAAAATTGTGGCTCTATATAATAGCCCCAATTACAAAAGTGTTCAATAGGCCAGTGTAGATACCGACTTCTACCTGTTGATGATCCCATTGGAAAATAGAATAAAAGAATGATTTTTCCAAGATATACAGATCCATTATCATGGTTATTAGAGAACAGAGGTAAATTCACAAAAAATAACCATTACTCACCATTTGTGAATTATAAGGAAAAGAGTGAAAATCATCTGAATCTTAAAATATTAAATATAAGCATGTTTTCTCTCTCTATTAATCTTTGGAAGTTTGCTAGTAAACAAACATAAACATCATAAACATTCAAAATATTTCTTTTGAACAACACCTCAACATATCCATTATTCAATCAATTGTATCATCTTGTCTTCCAAATGATCCAGAAATTGATAAAGCATTTTGGGAAAATGGGATTAAACATCTCTTATTACCTCTTATTTTAAAAAGATTTTAGATTCTGTTATGACTTAGATGACCAGGAAAGATATTTTAAGTAAGTCGGTTATCAGAAAAGGTATTTCAGGTAAGTCATTGAACTTTTGTACATAAAGAGCCAGTGTCTTCAGACAACCAGGAGTCAGTGAGTTACAAATAAGATCCTTTCCTATGTTTTTAAGAGCAATTTGTAGGTGAATCAGAACAGGGGCATATCGTTCTTATTAAACCTTACGTCAGTGCAAGAAAAGACCTGAAGCTTATTCTATGGTGCACAAGCAGCATGTGCATCAAGTGAAGATGAATTTGATGAAGAATTTGTTGCTATTAGTGGTTGGTATAATCATTTCAAAGTGAGGGCAAAGTTATATAACATTAAAGCTGGACTTCAAAGGCAGTGGTATCCTACTCCAAGTTGATGGCCTACTGCACTTCTTTGAATGTATGTGGCTCTCCAGGGCTCTGCTGATAATGCAATCTGATGCAACAGGTTCCTGAAAGGGCTTATCACAGCTCTTTCAAATCTCCCATTCCAGCTTTCCAACTCATAATTTTTCCTGCTCTGGTTACAGTGGCAAATCACCCAAGTGGTAAAAACTTGCATCTATTCCTTTTTCAATGGGGACTGCCTGTATAACACTTTCCAGTATATTCTTATCAGAAATCATTGCTTTCCCTCTCTTAGAAGATAAAAAGTGAACTCTTTAGAATTCTTACAAGAATTTTCTGCATCAGCTTTCTAGCCTCATTTCCCAATACTACAAAGCACACATCCAACATATCCATCTGCTTCTGAACTCTGGCTGTACCACATTCTTAGAAATCAGTTTCTTTTGTATTTATGTACTATGTTGTTTTACTATCAGTAGTTTTCTCTGGTATGCTTATAATAATGTTGATAATAAAAATAATAGCAGCAAATATTAACTGAGAATTTTCTATGAAGTGTTAACTACTAACACTTCACATGGATTATTTATTTCAATTTAACATATCCTGTGACTATCCCCATGTCACAGATGTGAAAACAGTTTTGTCATGGATATATTCTGTGGATATTTGTAGAATTTTCCCCACATTAAAAAAAAAAAATTGTCTGGTTTATGGGAACATGGATCTAAGATCAGCAGCAAAGCAATATGATTTTTATGTATTACTAATGTAGTATGTAAGGATAAGCACTCTACCTCAAGGTTGGTTTGAACTGCAAGGTCAGCAGTTCAAACTCACCAGTCACTCCTCAGAAACCCTATACAGGGTCACTATGAATTGGAACCAAGTCAACAACACTTAACAACAACAATGTGTATGTTTAGTAGGTCTTGAGGAAATGATTTGCCTTCCATGAGCCTTAGACTCTATCATCTTTTCGTCTGTGAAATGAAGCATTACTGTTGTGAATCCTTTGACTTGGACTCCATGCTACCCACTTTTACTTAGTGAAACTTGCAGACTAGTGAGGCACTGAATTGATAGCAGACTTCAAACATCAAGTGTAATGTAAATAATGCATCTGTTTATTCCACTCAACAAATCCAACCATTATATTTTTAAGTGGGAGAGAATAGAGAGAAACCAGGAGTAATATATTATAGCAATTCCATTACATAAAAGAAATGGGCAAAACTATTAATCCAACACTTCTCTGGGTGGTGCAAACAGTTAATGACTTGACTACCAACAAAAAGGTTGGTGATTTGAGTCCACCCAGAGGTACTTCTGCCTCAAATAAAACCCTGGTGATCTACTTCCTAAATACCAGCCATAATCTATGGAACACAGTTCTCTTCTGACACATAGGAGATCTCCAAGAGTTGGGATCAATGACAACTTCCTATAAATTTGTTCATTATGTATTAACAAATGAATAGGAAGACACTGAAGGAGTTCTGTGCTAATGGTTGTTGATTTTTAGACTTTCATGGAAAAATAAAAATCTGCTAGATACCCTTGAACCATCAAGAGGGAAGAACATAATAGGAGCGAGGGATCCTAAGCAGAAAAGTGACGACAATAGAGATGGTGGCAGAGGCAATGGCATAGAGAGACAGAGTGGCAGAGGACAATAGATCCATGGACTGAGAAAGGCAATGTACCTGAGGGCAGGAGAGTGGCTTGCAAAATGTGCCATTTGGACATTTAAACAAATATATGTATATGTGTATATATATATACAACATCAAATATGGAAGCTATGCCACTAGCATTTTAAATATATACTCGATGTTGTATGTGTACATCAACAAAAAAAGAAAGATGGGAGATAAGAGATAAATACTGTTTGTCAACTGATGGTGCATAGAGGGAATTGTAATCATTGCAATGATTTGTTGAATGTAAAACTGATTATCTGCCCTGTGGATTGCAACTCACTCAATTCACAATAAAAGCTTTAAAACAAATTTTTTTTCCAGTTAATTTTCCTATGTAATTAGATAGAGTCAAAGGAGGTCCTGCCATCCAATGCCAGTCAGTTAGTCTTCTACAATTTTAAAAAGAAAAAGTCACTGCCAAACTTCCTAAGAGAATACTTTTAACATTGCTCTGTGCCTGTGATGTGCATACAGTTTCTTGTCCAATGCATATGTGAATGATATCCAGCTATAGTACCATATGATGCAGCAAAGAGGAGAAATAACTGTTTATCAACCACTTGGGGCTGGGAATATTTTTTTCCATGACCTCTGGAGAAATTCTGCAAGAATCAACTAGACTTTCCCACCATTTGTCAGTCAATTTGTCATACTGTGGTGGTTTGCTTGTTGCTGTGATATTGTTAGATATGCCACTAGCATTTTAAATATCAACAGGGTCACCCCTGGTGAACAGTTTCAACTGAGCTTCCAGATTAAGACAGACTAGGTAGGAAAAAGGAGAGGTAAACTACTTCTGAATGTTTAGCCATTGAAACCTTATGAACAGCAGCAGAACGTAGATACACTACCAGAAGATGAAAATAAGAATAGTACTAGAGAATAGTCAGATGTAGTGCTAGAAGATGAGCCCCTTAGGATGGAAGACACTTAAAATATAACTGGAGAAGAGCTGCCTCTTTAATGTAGAGTTGACCATGATGACATGAATGGAGTAAAGCTTTCAGGACCTTCATTCACTGATGAGGAAAACTCAAAATGAGGAGAAACAGCTTCAAACATCCATTAACAATTAAAATATGGAATGTATGAAATACAAATCATACATAAAATCAGAAGTTGTCAAAAATGAATTAGAACAGAAAAAACAATTTTTTTTTTTATGTCCTAGGCATTAGTACCATCACTCATCTGTCAGTTTGTCATACTTCTGTGGCTTGTGTGTTGCTGTGATGCTGGAAGGGATGCCATGGATATTAAATGCCAGCAGAATCACTCATGGTGGACAAGCTTCAGCTGAGCTTCTAGACAAAAACAGACTAGAAAGAAGGAGAGACGGACTGTAAATTCCAAAAATTTAGTCACTGAAAATCTTATGAATAACAATATAACACTGTCAGCACCAGAATACTGAATACTGAAACATGATGACAATCACCAGAATATTATAAGATATAGTACCAGAAGATGAATCCCCAAGTTTGGAAGGCACTCAAAATAGGACTGCGGAAGAGTTGACTCCTCAAACTACACTTGGTCATGATGACATGAATGGTGTAAAGCCTTTGGGACCTTCATTTGATGATGGAGCACAACTGAAGACAAACAGCTGTAAACATCTATGAATCAGAACATGGAATGTACAACATATGAATCTAGGAAAATTCAAAGTTACGAAAAATGAAATGGAACACTTATACATTTGTATCCTAGGCATTAGTGAGATTAAGTGGACTGTCATTGGCATTTTGAATCTGTCAAACACATGGTTTATTATGCCTGGTATAACAAATAGAGAAGGAATGGCAACATATTCATCATCAAAAAGAACATATCAAGATCTGTATTGAAGTACAATGCTGTCTGCGGTAGGATAATCTCCATATGCATACAAGGAAGATCATTTAACATCACTGTTATTCAAATGTACAACCAACTAAAGTTAGTGATATCGAAATTGAAGAATTCTACCAAATTCTTCCATCTGAAATTGATCAAACAAGCAATCAAGATACATTGATCATTACTGGTGATTGGAATGCAAAGGTTGGAAACAAAGAGGAAGGATCAGTGGTTGGAAAATATGGCCTTGGTGATAGAAATAATGCTGGACATCACATGATAGAATTTTGCAAGACCAATGACTTCTTCATTGCAAATACCTTTTTTAAACAAAATAGAAGACAATTCTGCACACGAACCTCACCAAATGGAGTACACAGAAATCAAATTGACTACATCTGTGGAAAGAAACAGTTGAAAAGCTCCATATCATCACCCAAAACAAGGGCAGGTCAAGGGCAGACTGTGGAACAGATCACCAATTGCTCATATGGAAGTTCAGACTGAAAATGAAGAATATGAAAACAAGTCCATGAGAGCCAAAATATGGCCTTATACATATCCCACCTGAATATAGAGATCATCTCAAGAACAGATTTAATTTATTAGATTAAATACCAACGACCAAAAGAGTTGGGGATGACATCAAGAACATCATACAGGAAGAAAGCAAAAGGTCATTAAGAAGTCAATAAAGAAGGAAAAGATCAAAATGGATGTCAGAAGAGACTGAAACTTGCTCTCCAGCATATAGATGCTAAAGTAAATGGAATAAATTAGGAGGTAAAAGAGTTGAACAGAAAATTTCAAAAGGCAGCTCGAGAAGACAAACATTATAATGAAATGTGCAAAGACCTAGAGTTAGAAAACCAAAAGGGAAGACCATGCTCAGCATTCCACAAGTGAGGGAGATGGGGAGTAGGGGGGAAATTAAAGCCTTGACTTGTAATACTGAAGGATTCTATGGGCAAAATATTGAATGATGCAGAAAACATAAGTTTAAGATGGAGGGAATACGCAGAGTCACTGTACCAGAAAGAGATGGTTGATGTTCAACCATTTCAAGAGGTAGCATATGATCAAGAGCCAATGATATAGAAGGAAGAAGTACAAGGTGCATTTAAGGCCTTAGCAAAACAAGGCTCTGAGAATTGATGGAATGAATACAAAAATTGAAATACTTCAACAAACTGATGCAGCACTGGAGGCACTCATTCATCTATGCCAAGAAATTTGGAAAACAGTTAACTAGCCAACTGATTGAGAAAGATCCATATTTGTACCTAGTTCAAAGAGAGGTGATGCAACAGAATGTGGAAATCATCACACAATATCATTAATACAAGTAAAATTTTGCTGAAAAAAATTCAAAAACAGCCTAAAGTATGCATCAATAGGAAACTGCCAGAGGTTCAAGCTGGATTCAGATGAGTATGTAAAACTAGGGGTTTCATTGCTGGTGTCACATGGATCTTGGCTGATAGCAGAGAATACCAGAAAAATGTTTACCTGTGTTTCATTGACTATGCAAATGCTTTCTACTCTACTGTGTGAATCATGACAAACTATGGATAACATTGCAAAGAATGGGTATTCCAGAACACCAACTTGTCCTCATGATGAAGCTGTACACAGACCAGGAGGCAATCAAGCTGGACTGGTACAACAGCAGCAGCAGCAGCAGCAGCAGCAGCAAAGGGCTCAAGCGTAACAACAGTTGTGAAGATGGCACAAGACTGAGCAGTGTTTCGTTCTCCTCACTTTAACCAATGATGGTCATATCATCTGCTTATCACAGATTGTTAATGAGTCTTCCAGCAATTCTCATGCCAGGTTCTTCTTCATACAATCCAGCTTCTCAAATTATTTGTTCAGCATACAGATTGAATAAATATGGTGAAAGGCTCAAACCCTGACATACACAAACACACCTTTCCTGATTTAACACCCTTCAGTAGCCCGTTGTTCTGTTCTAACGAATGTCTCCTGGTCTATGTACATCATACAGTTACTATGAGTCGGAACTGACTCAACAGCACCTAACAGCAACAACTAGAAGTTGAGCTGTTTGCAGTGAATAACCATATAGCAATTTGAAGCCATATATTCTTGAGGATAGTCAGTGTAGGAAAGGAGCTGCTGTTAAAGAGACTCTGTTATTAGTTCCCTGCTATTAGTTACAGACGTCTGTACTAGGAGTATTAAACAATGATAGTAATAACAATAACAGCATTCTTGTGAGATGAACTAATGGAAGTAAATTTCACTGAGTACTTACAGTGTGTCAAGCATTGTCTTAAACACTTTGCATGGATTAACTTTCTGAATTCTCATCACAGCCCTATGACAGTAGATACTGTTACTAATATTGCTATACTGATAAAGACATGGACACTTAAGTTTGGCAACTTGTTTAAGATTACATAGCTAATGAGTAGCAAAGCTAGAATTTTTACTCAGGCAGTTTGGTTCTGAGTTTTTCTTTTTAGAAATGAAGAAAACTAACTCACTTAAGTTTCAGACCTTCCATCTAATTACATAGAAAAATTATCTGGCAATTTTTTTTTTCCTAAAAGACCAGAAATCAACAACCATTAGCATAGAACTGCTTCACTGTCTTCCTATTAATCTGTTTAAGCATAAAACACTGGTTGTTTGTTTGAATTTCCTGTTTACTTATTTCTCAGTGAATGAGATCCTCTTATTAGGTTCTGATTCTGCGATGTCAAATAGGGTGAGCTGAAATTCCTTAAAGAAAGCAGAATCATATCATCATTTCCACATTTATATTTAGTATTTGAAATGAAACATTAAGCTAACCATGTCTGTTTTATTTTTCCATTCTTAACAGAAAAATTCCTTTATTTCAAATAGAGTTTGACATATGCCAGATTATGGCAGAAAAAAGTAAAAGAGCTATTAGAGTGATTTAAAAGCTTAAGCACCAATTGAAAGTCTGCTAGCTCTTTCACTCTAACCTAATAGAAGACTTTGAAGCTTCAAATGTACAGCTAAGCAACCATCAAATGCTAATGAAACAAACAAGTTTAATGATTATATAGACTACAATTCATCTGGTTCAAATGTTTCTCCAAAAAAAATTATCTTAAAATGATAATTTTATCCCAGGCAGCTAAATATTAATAGAGAACAAATGTGAAAAGCAAGTTCATTCAATATGATGTATGCAAACATGCCATGTAGCTATGGGATAAGAAGACAGGGTGAAGAATTTAGGAATTTTTCATAATGTTTATTTTAATACAACTGAAAATGATAAGGTTCATACTTTGGATATTATTCATTATTAAACTATATAAATTGAATAATGACAATGGAGAAATGGGGTATTGTTTGAATTATTTTGCTTCAGATTAAGACGTTTTCTTATACAGTTGTTAAGTGCTGTCATGTCTGTCCCTTCTCATAGTGCCCCTGTATAGGGTTCCCAAGGAATAGCTGGTAGGTTTGAAACACCCACCTTGTGGTTTGAACTCTAGTACTTATACCTACAGCACCA
Organism: Chrysochloris asiatica; assembly: GCF_000296735.1. NCBI lineage: Eukaryota > Metazoa > Chordata > Mammalia > Afrosoricida > Chrysochloridae > Chrysochloris > Chrysochloris asiatica. The sequence continues at coordinate 3,726,527 of NW_006408651.1, forward strand.
CACCAGAGTTGTTGTTGTTAAGTGCCGTCGAGTCGGATCCGACCCATAGCGACCCTGAACAGGGTTTCTGATGCAGTAAATCTTTAAGGGAGCAGAAAGCCTCATCTTTCTCCCATGGAACAGCTGGTAGTTTCGAACTGCTGATCTTGAGATTCGCAGCCCGATTCGCAACCACTATGCTACTAGAGCACCTTTCCATAAAGATTACAGCCTTAAAAACCTGATGAGGGCAGTTCTACTCTATTCTGTAGGATCATAGTGAGTCAGAACGAACTTGACAGCAATGAGTTTGGTTTTGTGTAACAAACGACGTCAAAATTTAGTCAGGAAGGCAAGAGTGATTTAATTGGATAAATCTGGCTCAAAGTCTCTCAAAAGAATGCATTCCAGAAGTTGGCTAGTGCTACAGTCATCTGAAGGTTTGATCGGGATGAGTCTTGGTGTGACGCTGTGGGTTAATGCGTTAGACTGCAAAGCCGTTTGAACTGCAAGGTCGGTGGTTTAAACTCACCAGCAGCTCCTCAGAAACCCTATACAGGGTGGCTATGGGTTGGAACCTACTTGACAACACTTAACAACAACAAAAAATACACTATAGGAGAAGCACTGGAGTACTAACTGCAAGGTTGCCAGTTCAAACCCATCAACTGCTCCTTGGAAACCCTTGGATTTCTATGAGTTGAAATGGATTCAATAGCACTTAACAAAATGAAACAAACATATTGTACAAATACATCCATGAGTATAGTATAATATGGAGTTCTGGTGTGCTGTGGGTTAATGTGCCAGACTGAAAAGCTATTTGACCTTTAAGGTCGGCAGTTCAAGCTCACCAATCGCTCCTTGGAAACCATGTATAGGGTCTCTATGGGTCGGATCTGACTCAACAGCATTTAAAAACAACAACATAGTATAATATACAGGGACAAAGTTATGAACAGTTCTTAGTCATACCAAACTCCTTGAAGGAATGAGTCACTGGGCCTGGGGACTCAGGACCACTGTCTTGGGAAACACCAAGGTTTACTGGCACACCATAGTACATAAAGACCTACATCTTACTTTGGTGAATAGTGAATGAGGTCCTAACAGCTTGTGGGCAGTCAGCCAAGGTGTAACTATTGGTTTCTGTTTATCTGTAGCAAAGAGTGAAGAAAATCAAAACATACAGAAACAGTCTAATGGACTTCAACCTTCACTGGAACCTCAGTCTCCATGACACTGAGACCAGAAGAACTAGATGGTGTCTGGCTAGAACTATCAACTAAGGAGCTCTGGCAGCACAGTAGGGTGAGCACTGGAATGCTAACCAAAAGTTGACATTGCAAACTAACCAGCCACTCCAAGGAAAAAGACAAGGCTTTCTTCTCCTATAAAGATTTACAGCCTTAAAAACCTATACAGGGTTATGGTGAGTCAGAGTAGACTTGATGACAGTACGTTATCACTATCAAAGATCTGATAGGAGGAAAAACCCTATACAGGGTCACGGTGAGTCAGAGTAGACTTGATGACAGTATGTTATCACTATCAAAGATCTGATAGGAGGAAGAGAATATGTGCTGTGCAGTCAGTTTCGACTCATAGAGACTCTGTACAGGGTTGCAAGGGTGTAAATCTTTACAAGAGCGGATCTGATAAAGGGGGAGAAAAATGTGAAATAAAACTCAAAAAAAAAAAAAAAAAGAACAGACTTATTGGATGTAAAGCCTAGTAGAATCCCTTAGTCACCCTGGAGACCTTCAACTGAACTTACCTTCATGACTCAATTTTCAGCCAAACAATAGACAAGTGTATAAGGGAACAATTACACTAGGAAGGTATGTACACCTTAGAATATTTTAGATCAAAGCAGGGCAGCATTTGCCCAAAGACAAAGCTTCTGAAAAGGGTTAGGAAAGAAGGAAGTGTGGAAATAGTAAACATGGAGCAAGTGGGATAAATGTTACATTGTGGGGATAGGTTGCAATCAATGACATGAAAAAAACTATGTGTACATTGTTGAAAACTGATTTGCTCTATGAACCTTCATCCAATTAACAATGAAAAGTTAAAAATAAAATAAAAATCCACCTTCAATTGCTTCCTCACATGTCAGGAAATTTCAGTTCCTTGCTACATGGGCCTCTGTAAAGGTCCTTTTTGTGAGCTTTCTCACAATATAGTGACTTGCTTAATCCAGAACAGGTTGCTCAAGAGAAATCAAGGCAGAATGCACATTGGATTCTTATGGCCTTGACTTGGAAACCACTCTGTTGATTTTTCCAATGGCAGGGATGTTGTTGTTGTTAAGTCCCATAGAGTCGGTTCCTATTACAGCAACCTTGTATAGAGTTTCTGAGGAATGGTTGGAAAATTTGAACTGCCAACCTTGCAGTTCAAACCAAATTTACAGTCCAGTGCGTTATCGTACAGTGCCACACCAGGACTTACATTACACAAACAAAAAAAGTATCACTACTGCTGTGCCTTAACAACCATACATCGTTGCTAAGACTGTAAATCTTTGTTGTTGTGGTTATGTGCTGTGGAGACGGTTCCAACTCATAGTGACCCTGTACAGGATTTCCAAGGCTACATATCTTTACAGGAGTAGAAATCCTCAGAAAAAAATCCTTTTTCTCCCACAGAGGGCTGGTGGGTTCTAACTGTTCCTCTTGTGGTTACTAGTCCAGTCCAGTGCTTAACCCACTATGGTACCAGGACTCCTTTCCCACAATGTTGTTGTGGTATACCATTGAATCATTTCCAACTCGTAACAACCCTGTCTAGGGTTTCCAAGAGCAGGTGGATGTGAAATGCTGACATTGTGGTTAGCAGTCCAGTTTAATTCTACAGGGCTAACATTGTTGTTGTTAAGTGCCATCAAGTCGGTTACAACTCATAGCAGCTTTGTAGAAGGTTTCCGAGGAGTGGCTGTATGAACTGCCAACCTTGTGGTTCAAACCAACCTTGTAGTCCAGTCACGTTATGAATTGGTAGTCATGTAGTGTAGAGTCATAGGGTAGAGAAAATTGGCCTACATAGAAGACTGAGCCTCATGATTGTTGGTACTTTCCCACCTCTAGGTGCTGCAGATGTGCTAGTGCAGTGATTCTTCAATTTTTTACAGACTGTTTTGACTGACAAAAGTTATGGCTCTCTTCCTAGGAAAATTATCACTCATACAAGCTATAAAAATTTCCATACAATTTCAATATTCATCCATTGGCTTCTCCCTAGAAATTGATGTTCCACAGTTATAGAATTATTTCACTAGGGGTTTTACTTGGAAATTGAGCAGACAATATATTTACCTAATTCTCAGACTGTAAAGGAATCCAGGATGCCCCCAAGGCATGCAATACTGTCTCCCATTTATGGTACAGCATTCTGGGAAATGTTCAAAGTTGTTATGCTATTGTTGTTAAATGCCACCAAGTCAGTGTGAGTCATAGCTTACCTGTATAGCGTTTCCAAAACTAAATCTTTACAGGGGCAGAAAGCCTCATCTTTCTCCTACAGAGTGACTTCTGGGCTTCAACCACTAATCGACTTTGTGGTTAGCAGTCCAGTGCTTATTCTACGGAATCACTGAGCTCCTTACATTGTTGTTGTTGTTAAGTGCTGTTGAGTCAATTCTGACTCATAGCAACCCTATATAGGGTTTCCAAGGAGCAGCTGGTGAGCTTGAACCACCAACCTTGCAGTTCAAACGACTTTGCAGTCTGATGTGATGCATTCTCCCACAGCGCCACACCAGGACTCCGTAAGTGACCACTATTCTTCAATATGTAGTTCTCAGGGTCGGCTTAAACAGAAAGGTCGGCAGTGCAAACTCACCAACTGTTCCTCAGAAACCCTATACAAGATCAGTATGAGTCAGAACTGACTTGACAGTGCTTAAGAACAACAACATTCCAATATGGAGCCCTGGTATGGCGCAGTAGGATAAGCACTGAACTGCTAACCACAAGGTTGGTGATTTAAACCTACCAGCTGCTCCTGGGAAACCCTATACAGAGTCACTATGAGTTGGAACTGACTCTACGACACTTAACAACAATAACAATTCCTCAACACAGAGGAATCACCATTGGTAAATGCTACAGCTTGTTCCCAGAAGACTTACCCTTACAACTTCAGCCTTATTTAAGAGGTAAGCATATAAGCAGGAGTAACTATGTACCCTATTTTGATCTATGGATCCATCCTAGAACTGATTCATTTTTTCTGTCAGGAATATTGATAACTAGTTGTGTTCATACAGAAACCCAATCCAGATTGATTTTCATTGCCTGAGTTTACTTTTCCTTCTCTGCTTTGATGTCCTACTTACCTTAGACCAGAAGGCTACATCATAAGTATGTATATACATGCATGAAGGGCCTGCAGAGACAAGAGGTTTTAATGACCACTGTGTGCCCAAATAATTTGGTCCCATGATTAAAATCAGGCATTTAAAAAGTATTTCCAGCCTAAGGCCATGTGCTTGCCTTTCGCCCTTCCTCATCAATGCAGAGCCACAGTTTGCAAAAATATCCTATTTCTTTGATTTTATTTTGTGGTTTCAAAGGTAGGAAAGAATTCCTCATAGTTTGAAATTACAGCTAACTGCAGGTAAAGAATGTTACTGTGTGTGTCTTTGTCCACTGGAGCCAAGGATAATATAAGGAACCAGCCTGAGGCATTAAAATGTCTGCACCAATTGTGGTCATTGTGTCTGGGTTCAGGTCTCATTAGGGAGTAATCTTTGTTGATGGATCTCTGTGTGTGGGCTTCATGTCCCAAATGAGGGCCATCAAGCTAGTGACAATGTTGTCACTATCAGAGGATTTGGGGAACAGAGATCAGGTTCTGAGTCTGAGTTCTTAACTTTTTGAAGCAACTACCTCAACTTACACTCAGCTCATGTAATACCATAGAGGAGAGAGGCTTGGATGAGACAGGTAGGCAGAGGGCAGAAGCAAATGAAAACATTCCCCTATGTTTCCGAGTCCATTAATCTCAAGATTCTCAAGCTGAATCCCAGGTTCTTAGAAATCAATGATTTATGAAGAGCAAGTTGTGGTCCATTAGCTAAGCAATAAGTAAATTTAGCAAGTCACAACCATTTTGGGGGGTAGTTGGATAAATAGACTAAAAGGAAAAACACAGAGAGTAAGGGTAAGAATGTTCCAAAAAATTTTTATCTCAGTTATGTTTGGGTCTATATTTGTATATGTGTGTGTGTGTTTATTATATAAAACTTTTTTGTGTGTTTGTTGAATGCTGGCCAGAATAGTTTGAAAGCTATTGTTTTAGATGAACTGGACACTCAGAAAAACAATGCTTCCCCTTCTCTGCCTCTTATGTCCTTTTTGGTGTAAATAGCAGAATAAAGTCATTCATTCTGCAGTTATATTGGCTGTTTTTAGGGAAGTGACTACTAAATTGAATACATTTGAATCAATATCCTTACCTCTGTTCCCCCCCCCCATCTTTCTCTGAGACTCCTTCTGATGGTTACAATTCAATTTCTATACCAGAGCCCCCAGTCTCTCCATTTCAGCAATCCCCTTCCTACCTTCCTTTCCTGCCTTCCTTCTCTTCTTCCTTCCTTTCTCTGTTGGAGGACTGGAATAAGTATTTCAGAGTCAGGAAAGTTTAGTAGCCAAGGTAAACTCTGTTGGAAGCAGAACTTGCAGCAAATAAGCTATTAGGTGGATATAATGTCCCCATATACCTTCCATAAACATTCCCATCTTGGAACAAGCTGTCATCGTTCATACCTTGATTATCGCCACAGCTTCCAACTTGACTCCATAATTCCATACCTCTACATACTGCTCCATCCTGCCCACAGATGCCAAAGTAATGCCTCCAATATATACTTTTAATCATGTCATTTTATTGCCTAAAATCATCAAAGGTTCCCATTGCCTCCAGATCAGATCTGAAGTGTATAGTAGGCCATCCTGGACTCTCTACCATCTTGCTTGGACCTGGTTGACCAAACTTATTAATGGTTGCATATCAATTTAAAGCTGATTTATTCCACCTCTCAACCTCCTGATTTGTTGCCTGACTTCTACTTATCTATCCATTTTGTAGCTCCTGACTAAATTTCATATTTTTCCAAAAAACTCTTCCTGACCTTTCCAAGTTAGATTTCTTCTTCATTTGAACACATGCATAATATTTTTTGAATTTTTTATTCTCTCATATTATTATTTGACTGCTTCATATAGTGTATGAAATTTCTTTAAGCTATTCAAAGGCAACTTAATCAATGGCAAAATGTCCTCTTAAGCTCCTCTTGTCCATCTTGGTGCCATCTAAACAATACAATGATGAAACAATAGCTAACATTTACTGGGTGTGGTGCTGTAGGATAAGCCCTGGA
>NW_006408651.1:3733210-3754581 GCF_000296735.1 Chrysochloris asiatica
AGAGAGAGAGAGAGAGAGAGAGAGAGAGAGCACTTCCAGAAACTATTTTCAATCCATTATTTCATTTAATTTCCAAATAAACTTCTGACATATATGTTATTCCATACCTACTTTCAGATAATGAACTGGAGAAAAGAGACTCAGTGGAAAAGCCATGAGAAAAATTAAGAGTTATCTGTCTCCAAAGTCTGTATTGTCATTCAATTCATTATAGTCTGAGCTTAAAGAACGACAGTTGCCAGTAGCTTGTGAGTCAATTCTGACTCATGGAAATTCCATGTGTGTCAGAGAAGAACGGCACCCCTTAGCGTTTTAAATAGCTGAGTTTTTGTTTTATTTTCAAAAATGGTAGCCAAAGCTTATTTTCAGAGGTACTTCTGCATGAACTCGAACGTCAACGTTTCAATTAGTACTCAAGTGAGCTAACCATTTGCATCACCCACAGGCTCCAACTTACAGAATTGTTGTTGTTGTTGTTAATTGCCGTTGAGTAGGTTCTGATGGATAGCAACCCTGTATAGGGTTTCCAAGGAACAGCTAGTGAGCTTGAACCACCGACTTTGCAGTTCAAACGGCTTTGCAGTCTAGTGCATTAACCCACAGTACCACACCAGGACTACAACTTACAGAATAGATGTTTTTAAATATGTTCAAGCCTTTCAGATGCCTTCTAGAGTATGGTAAAACCTTTGAACATTGTTCCCATAAAAATGCATGTATCACACATTAAATTTCTGCATACAATTCCTAGAGGCATGGAATGCTGAGCTCATCTATGGGTCTAAGGTATCTAGAGATTCAGATTAAGAATGATTGTAGCAAACATTGAGTAATATGACATATTTAATTTAAAAGTTTCTGAAGGGTCCTCTAAACATATTCACCATTATAATAGCAAAGTTATCTCACGTTGTTCTACAAATCAAAGACTCAGTGTAACATAAATGGGAAATATGCCTGTGTTGTGTGTGTGTATGTGCATCTTCACATCCTATGTATCAGATGATAAAGTCTTCATTTGTTTCAACCATATCCCTATTATAAAAATGCTGAGTCTTATGAGCTGTATCAAGTAGTTTATTATTACCTTCATTTAATCAATGAGGAATCTAAATTTAGAGATGCTACCTGATTACCAAAGGCCACACAGCCAGCTCTTAGACTTCGGTTCCTTCATTGGATCTTGCTGAAAGTTAGCGTAATTTATAGAGAAAGCAGAACCATACAAGGTAGAGAATTGAACCAGGGCAAAGTTGAAAGCAAAGAAATTGGAATTTGATGTTAGAAACCACTAGTAATAAGTAGTAACCGTGGTACCTTAATAAGAATTCCAGATGTTTGGTGTTCATTCTTTCACCTGTAAGTGATGCCTGTCCGTATCCAGTGTGTCCAGGACAGCAAAAAATACTTCTTTGAGAATGTGTTGTTGTTGTTAAGTACCGTGGAGTCGGTTCCGACTCATAGTGACCCTGTACAGGGTTTCCAAGTCTGTAAATCTTTATAGGAGCAGAAAGCCTCATCTTTCTCCCGCAGAATGGCTGGTAGTTTCAAGCTGCCGACCTTGAGGTTAGCATTCTGATTTGTAACCACTAAATTGATAATGTGTAATAGCTGTTATATCTCTCTGTATGGGAGAGTAAGTTCATAAATGCCAAAGTGCCTCAATGTAAACTGGGCTCCCAGGTCAAAAATCACTGGACTTACTCCACGTTAGAATTCTGGTATAATAACTGTATTTAGCAACCAGAAAAAGAAAGAAATGAATATCAATAGCATTTTATTTATAGCTCACTCTGGACTTTCAAAGTCCCTGTTTCCAGAACTCTGTACATTTTCTGCCCCATGAATTCTTAATGAGTTCCAGTTGAAACTGATACAGTTCCACATTCAGGCTATTTTTAAAAAGAACAAGAAAAGAAAAAGGAAAAGAAGAAATCTGAAAAGTGTATTTTTCCCAATACTAGGACTTCTGATAAAACTTACCCCTGCCTCCCCCACTTGGCAAATGTTGGCAAATATGCTAGCAGTTGGACAGGCCTGCTATGTCTTTAAATCCTTTTAATCCTCTTTATAGGAACAGATACATTTGAGGCTGATCTTTGAAGACTTTGTAGAGTGCAGAACACCTGCAGCTCCTCACGTTGTGCTAACAAACACCCAGTGTGAGCCTAACACAGGCTGGCAGGCAAGGAGCCTGCCCCAATCCTCCCACAGTAATGAGGGTCTATTTTCCCTTCTGAACCCACTTTCTGCAGCTTAAACCTGCTCTGGTAAAAGGCAACTTTGCCCTCTGACCCTCCCCAAATGGCTCAATGAATCACTTAAGGGCTCATAAAAAATGATTTGTTAATATGTCAGAAAGTAGAAAATGTAGAGTTGATTCCAGTTTGAGAATCGCTTAAGTCACCAAAAAAAAAATCTTTCCCTCTATTCAGTTGATTGAAAAACCAAGGTAATTATCCAGGATTAAAACCAATAGTTAAAATTTCTTGCAAATAAAATGGGAAAAAAAAACAAAACATGAAATTATTGTGCCTCTTCATTATTTCCCTCAAAGAAAGAGCAAATCAAATGTTCACAAGTGATTTTATAGCAGTTGAAAACTGTTCATGGGTTAGTAGATGTTTGTATCTATTAGGAAGGTTCTCTGGTAGTGTAGTGGTTATGACTCAGACTGCTAACCTCATGGCCAGCGGTTCAAAACCACTAGCTGTTCTGTGGGAGAAAGATGAAGCTTTCTGCTCCTGTAAAGATTTATAGCTCAGAAACCCTATACAGGGTCACTATGAGTTGGAACTGACTTTATAGCATATAATCAACCAACCCAATATATATTAGGGATTCATGACAAGCTATGGGTGACATTGTAGAGAATGAATATTCTGGAACACTTAATTGTGCTCATGAGAAACCTGTACATAGACCAAGAAACTGCCATTCAAACAGAACAAGGGAACACAGAACGGTTTAAAATTGTCATGATCCACACAATCTAAATTCTTTGGGGAGTCAATAAAGCACAGGTAAAGATCTTTCTTGTATCTCTGCTTTCAGCCAAGATTCATCTTATGTCAGTAATGGTATCCCTCATTCCATGTACTCATCTGAACCCCACCTGAACCTTTGCCAACTCCTTGTCAATGTACTGCTGTAGCCACTTTTGAATTAGCTTTAGCAAAATTATACTTGCAAGGGATATCAATGATATTGTTTGATCAGTCTGCATTCCATTCTTCGGAATGGGCACAAATATGGATATCTTCCAATCAGTTGACCAGTTAGCTGTCTTACAAATTTCTTAGAATAGATGAGTGAGTGCTTTCAGTGCTGAATCAATTTGTTAAAAGATTTCAATTTGTATTCCATCATATCCTGGAGTCTTGTTCTTTGCCAATGCCTTCAATGCACCTTGGACTTCTTCCTTCAGTGTCATTGGCTCTTGATCATATACTACCTTTTGAAATGGTTGAACATCAACCATTGTTTTTTCAGTGATTCTGTGTATTCCCTCCATCTTCTTTCAATGCTTTCTATATCACTCAATAGGAGCTCTGATAGCATAAGTGGTTACAAATTGGGCTGCTAATCTCAAGGTCAGCAGTTCGAAACTACCAGTTGTTCCATGGGTGAAAGATGAGGCTGTCTGCTCCCGTAAAGATTTACAGCCTTGGAAACCCTGTACAGGGTCGCAGTGAGTTGGAACTGACTCCACGGCACATAACAATAACAATATCACTCAATATTTTGCCCAAAGAATCCTTCAATATTGTAAGTTGAGACTTGAACATTCCCTTCAACTTTTTTAGCTTGAGAAATGCTGATTGTAGTCTTCCCTTTTTTTTCCTAACTCCAGGTCTTTGCACATTTCATTATAATTACTTGGCTTTGTCTTCTCAATGTGTCCATTGAAATTTTCTTTCATCTCTTACCCCCTCAACTTTTTACATTTGCTTTAGCATCTCTTTGCTGAAAAACAAGTATCTTCTGACATCAATTTTGTTATTTTCCTTTGTTCTTGGCTTCTTACTGACTTATTACTTTCTTCCTGTATGATGTTCTTGATAGCATCGCACTCTTCTGGTTTTTGGTCATTAGTGTCTAATGCTTCAAATTTATTCTTCAGATGATCTCTAAATTCAGATGGGTTATGTTCAAGATTATATTTTGGCTCCAGTGAATGTCTTAATTTTCCTCAACACCAGCCTGAATTTGCATATGAGAAATTGATGGTCTGTTCCAGTCTGCCCCTGGTCTTGTTTAGGCTTGGGCCATGATATGGAGCTTTTCCATGGTCTCCTTTCACAGATGTAGTCAATTTGATTTCTGTGTATTCCATCTGGTGAGGTCCATGTAAATAGTCATATTTTATGTTGTTTTTAAAAAGGTATTTGCAATGAAGACGTCATTGGTCTTGCAAAATTCTACCACACAATCTCTAGCCTCATTTCTGTCACCAAGGCCATACTTTCCAATGAGTGATCCCTCTTCTTTTTCCCCAAGCTTTGTATTCCAATTGCCAGTAATTATCAATACATCTTGATTGAACAATTGATCAATTTCAGACTGAAGAAGTTGGTAGAACTTTTCAATATTATCATCACTACCTTTAGTGGTTGGTACATAAATTTAAATAGTAGTTGTATTAACTGCTCCTACTTATGGGTATATGCATATTATCCTATCACAGACAGCACTGTAGTTCAGGATAGATCTTGAAATATTCTTTTTGATTATGAATGTGGCATCATTCCTCTTCAATTTTTCATTCACAGCATAGTAAACCATGTGATTGTCACATTCAAAATGGCAAGTATCAGTCCATATCAGCTCACAAATGCCTAGAATATCAATGTTTATGTGTTCCAGTTCATTTTTGACAACTTCTAATATCCCTAGTTTCATACTTCATAAATCCCATCTTCCTATTATCAATAGATGTTTACAGCTGTTTCTCCTCATTTTGAGTTCTGCCCCATATACAAATTAAGGTACCTCAAAACTTTATTCCATTCATGTCATCACAGTCAACTCTACTGTGAAGAGACAGCTCTTCCCCAGTTGTATTTCCAGTGCCTTCCAACCTAAGAGGCTCATTTTCTGGCACTATATTTGACAACATTCTGGTGTTCTTCATCATGTTTCAATATCCTATATACTGCTCCTGACAGTGTGCCACTGCTATTCTAAGGTTTTCAGTGACAAATATTTAGAAGTAGTCTGTCTCTCCTTCTTCCTAGCCTTTTTTTTTTTTTTGTCTGGAAGCTCAGCTGAAACCTGTCCACCATGGGTGACTCTGCTGGTATTTAAAATACCGGTGACATAGCATCTAGAATCACAGTGACTCACAAGCCACCACAGTACAACAAACTGAATACAAGTGGTAGATTTAAAGCATATATGGATGAAATATTTATTAGCAAAATAGTTCATTATTTTATTTCTAAATGAAAAGTCACTTTTCTGTTAAATATATTTGATGTAAAAACTATATATGGAGATTTTAGAAAAATATGCAGTTAATATGTTAGAAACTTTTTATCTTTGTTGTCAAGTTAATCTAATCATATGTTGAAAGATAAGTTACTAAGCTCTGTATGAGAACACTTGTTGTTGTTGTTAAGTGCCATTGAGTTGGTTCTGACTCAGAACGAGCCTGTATAAGGTTTCTGTAGAGCTACTGGTGGGTTTGAACCTCTGACCTTGCAGTTCAAATCAACCTTGAGGTCCAATACTCTACCCATTTCACCACATACATAGTATCTCCAGGCATCTGAGGAAATAAAGTATATTATTTCTGGATTTTTCTCAGTTCAATAGAGTTATTTTGGAACCACAGTATGGCACTGTAGGATAAACACTGGCCTGCTAAACACAATGTCAGCAGTTCAAACCCACTAGTCATTCCTTTGAAACCCTATGTATAGTCACTATGAGGATGAACTGATTGAGACACTTAATAACAATAATGGTGCCATTTGGCTCCTTGTTGTGGCTGTTGTTAAGTGATAGTTGAGTCTATTCCAACCCATAGCAACCCTGCATAGGGTTTCCAAGGAGCAGCTGGTGAGCTTGAACCACTGACCTTGCAGTTCAAACGACTTCACAGACTGATGCATTAGCCCACCGCACCACAATATCTACTAGTGAAGTCAGGTCACTGTGGCCTACACAAACTTGGATATGAACACTAAATGCCAGTTCATTTACCTTTCACAATAACACAAATACTAACTTGTAATTTCTCCTCTCCTCACCACACACACACACACACACACACACACACACACACACGCACACGTTTCTCTTCCCTTCAAATTACTTCCGTATCTTCCACAGGCCTTCAGATGCCACCATCTGGAACACCTGCCACAGCTCACAGACACTGGGTTTAGGTTGTAGAGCACTTTTCAAAGTGAGTAGATGATCATTTTCAAATATGCATTTGACAAGCTTCAACAGCTGTTTTTCCCATATATTCAGATCTGCTGCTTCTCTACTGGCTGGATAATTTGCTGATTCAAGAAAAGAAGGAATAAGAAACTAGGAACAGAGCAAGCTCATACATGCTCACAGCTGGTGGATCTGGAACCACGAGGCTTGCATGCATGAATATAGATACTTTTGTTTCTAAGATATATTCATTCTGCAATTTATTGTTGTTTTTGTTAGGTGCCATCGAGTCAATTCCAACTCATAGCGACTCTGTGCACAACAGAATGAAACACTGCCAGGTCGTGTGCATTCCTCACAACTGTTGTTATGTTCAGCCCATTGATGCAGCTGCTGTGGCCATTTATTATTTTTACCTAAGAAAGGGTAGATTTTTCATGAATACTGAAAAATACTAGATAATCTCCAAATTATTTCAAACATTTCAGGTAATTTCTTCTCAGTATTTTTGTTAGAATGAATTAGGAAGCTAAGTTGACTGATTTTTTTTTTTGTTTGTTTGTTTGTTCTTTTCTTCATTTTTCCTTCTCATGTGGACCTTGGTGTCATGGAAGTCCAAGGATGGCACAAACAATTAAGTTCTTGACTCCTAACTGAAAGGTTGGCAGCTTGAACAAACCCAGAGATGCCTTGGAACACAAGCCTTGTAACCAGCCTGGGGCGATGGGTGGGGAGACTAATATGGTAAATTAAAAAGAATAGTTGTCTGACAGAACACCAGTGTTCTAAGTTTAGAGTTAGAGCTCTTAACTCTGTGAACTTAAATATGTTATATAAAATTGTACCCACAATATTTGCATCTAAAAAAGTCTTACGGGGTCGGGTTAGATTTCAATCTGAAGCATTTATTTTGCGGCTTAAAATTCCATTATCCTATAAAATTTTTAAATTGAGTGAAAAAAAGATGAAAATAATCAATTGCCACTATGGATCTGGATACAATAAAGATCATAGCTATGATATTTATTTACTTATCCATGTATATATATATTATGTATTTATGTATATTTATTCCTCCACAACAGCATAAAATATTTGAGGTGGCTTACTTTGATTTATATGATCCCACCAGATAAAAAGTAAAACAAAAACAAAAAGAAATAGAAATGAGAATAACATGGAAGGCATACTTAGAAATCCAGTGAATAAAATATCAGGAAAATGTCTGGAGGCTCTAAGTGAGTCTTCAGATTCCATATACTAATGACGAGGATAACGTTATAAGTAATGAGTTAGCTTGTGGTAACAGAAAAGTCTACTCGAGTCAGTCCAGAAGAATCTGTTAGACAAAATGAGGTAGTAATACTATTTGGATACCTTGGCAGTTAGGGTTTGTTTGTGGTTGTTAAGGTGCCCTTGAATCAGTGTTGACTCATAGTGACACTGTATAGGGTTTCCAAGGAATGACTGTTAAGATTGAACCACTGACCTTGTGGTTCAAATTGACCTTGTGGTCCAGTGCTTTATCCCACAGCTGACCTGGTGGTTCAAATCAAACTTGTGGTCCAGCGCTTTATCCCACACCAAGACTCCAGTTAGGGTTTAAGAATTGTGAAAAAACATTTGACCTGGATGATAAAAAAGCATTTGCTATAAGCATATTTCCAATTTTTGTAGAATCATTTCTGACTCATGGAGACTCCATGTATGTCAGAATAAATCTGTGCAGCATGTAGTTTTCAATGGCTGATTTTTCCAAAGTAGCTTGCCAAACCTTTATTTCTTCTGAAACTCCTGCGGGGTGGGACTTGAACCTTCAATTTATTTTTTAGCATCCAAGTGTTTGTACCAACCAATGATAGAATTTGCCTATAGATCAGTCAGAAGCAGGATACTGAGAATGGCTTCTTAAAACAGATCAATTATGAGTAGAGATGGAGAGGTTAAAATAGCTACACAAATTCCTACTATCTCACTTGAAAAAAAAAGGAGAGGGGAGAAAAAATAGCATTTTCCTGCTATTTTATTCAGTAGATTTACTATTATTTTTTTTTAATTTAAGGTTTTTATTGTGGATTGAGTGAAAGTTTACTGGGCATATCATCAGTTTTACATTCAACAAATCATACACCTTGTTTCATTACAATGATTATAATACCTTCCATGTACCATCAGTTAACAGCATTTCTCTCTATCCACTTTAGCTTTTTTAAAAACAAACAAACAAACAAAAAACCCACTCAGGCATATATAATAATTTACATCTCCAAAGGGCACATTCTGCAAGTCTGCCTCCTGGCCACCAGCTCTTAATCCCTCTCTTCTTAGTCCATGAATCTAGAGTCCTCAGCCACTCCCCCTCTCCATGCCCCCATCTCTGCCTCCATCTCTGGCACTGCTGCTTCTCTGGATAAGGTCCTGCATTCTATTTGTGCGTTCCTCTCTTGATGGTTCTAGGGTCCTCTGTTTCTGGACTGTAAGATTAACCACTCCCCTTTTTTTGTTACAAAACTTCTACCTTTACAATTGTGACAGTGGCGATTAGTCATGATAACAATTATTCACTATTGAATCTTACGAATCTTATCCCCATCTCTTTTCACCATACCCATCTAGACAAGATGACAGCTATTCAGTGGAGACTCTTTCTTTCCCCCCATACTCTTATGGCAACCCAACATGGGTCAGAGTGAAAGTGTGTTCCATATGATTTCCAATTGCTGGGTTTTCAGAAGTAGATCACCAGGTTTCTCTTCCAAGATGCTAGGAGGGAACTGTTTGTACTACCCAGGGGTACCATGTATAAACACACACACCCACATATGATAAAGAAGTAACTGCATACAAATGGTGACTGGATAGTTTATTAGATGATTGGTGTTGATTTTATATATAATTTGTACACACAAAAAACATTCTGTAAGGCCAAGCAAGAGTGAGAGAGTTGGCAAAGCCTCGGACATTATTTTTTGTTTTGTCTTTGCAATCGTTAACATTCTGCATTTGCCTCTTCTAGATATTTCATAAAAGTATGTTCATAGAATATTTGTTCCATGGACAGTGTTGTTGCTGTTAAACGCTATCAAGTCCGTTCTGACTTACAGCGATTTGTATAGGGTTTATAACGAGTGGCTCATGAGTTTGAACTGTCAACCTTGTGGTTCAAACCAACCTTGCAGTCCAGCGCTTATCCTATAGCACCACATACATTGACTTAATCTTCTAGGGGACATCTGATGACTGATGACCACAGAGGTAACACTTTAGAGGTGTTTGTGTTAGAGACAACAGAGTTGAAGTATTTTTACTACTGTATTGTATGATCAGCATGAACTGCTAACCACAAGGTCAGCAGTTCAAACCAACCAGTCACTCCTTGGAAACCCTATACAGGGTTACTATGAGTCAGAACCAACTCAACTGCACTTTATAAGAGCAATCCAGCAGTCCTTGGTTAAGGATTGTCCTGGGGAAACATGGTTTCCCAGGCAGAATCTTCAGACAATGCAGGCTCTTGTAGCCTAAGGCAGCACTCCCGAAAAAAGATTGTTGGGGGTCTAGGCAGCAACACGTGTGCAGGAAAATAAAATGGATGTGGAGGATGAGGGGAAGCACTGACAGCTTCGTCAAAGAAGAGCTTCATGTCCCTGATCTCTCACTCTATTTTTTACCAGTATTATCTTCAAGGTCAGCAGTTCAAGCTCACCAGCTGTTCCTCAGAAATCCCAAAGGGTCACTGTGGGTTGGAACTGACTCCACTGCACTTAACAACAAAAACAACAATCATCACCAAATGAGAGTACTACATACAAAGGGAACAACAAATCTGTAGGTGTCTTCCGATGGGAAGAAAAGTTAATAATGTAGATCAAGACTTTAAAACAAACAAACAAACAAACAAACAAAAAAGACTCAAATTAATAGAATTTTGAGAGAGACAAAGTTTTCCTACTGAATTAAAGAAAAATTATCTTGACAGGTATAACATCATGGAGAGGTCATTTACATGGAAAAGATGAAGGTCTGGTGATTGACCAGAGCTCAATATGAGTCAAGTGTGTTATAAATGTCCCAAAGGGTAACATACCGAATCTAGCAGAGAGATGGCTGAAGAACTAAGGTCCCTTAAACTAGATTTTGTGGTTCTGTCTAGGAAAAAACTAAGAATGAATAGTAGAAATTATAGGAAGGCAGATTTTGACTGAGGTTAAAGAAGAATTTTCTCATAATTACAGCTAGACAAAAATGTTTTATGAGGGTGTGAGCTCCCAGTGCTTGGAGGAGTCTGAATTGAGGCTGAATAAAATTCGACAGAGATGTTGTAGAGGGGACTTCTATAAGGGGCTGATGGAGAAAGGAAGAATGGACGAATGACTCCACATCCTCATCTAACTCATTATTCCACAATTCTGTGAATTTAGTTGGTGATTTTCAATGAAAGGGCCTGGATAATCCATTAATGGATATATAAGTCTCAGAATTATTGAAATTGGCAATAATTATTGAACATCATTCAAAAACACTGCTCAGTAGTGAGTGCTTAGAGTGCAATGAGAAATATTTGCTCACCCTGGACCCACCTTTGTGTGTGTGTGTCCAAGCCAAGACAGCCAAGGAGAGGAAAAATACTTGGAAATTTTCCTTGCAGAGAATAAGGGGAAACTTGGAAGAGTAAGAGGAAAGGGAACCCAATAATGGGAAAGGAGAGACATGCATTTACTCACCTTTGCTCACCCCTATTTCCTACTCACTGTTGTTTTGGATGCATTTAATTTTTTCTCTCCTGGGCCCAATCAACGGCTGACCACATCTGTCCAATTGGAAGTTTACGTCATCTTGGTTTTGGAATATAGGCAAATATGCACTTAGTTTTTCTCTAAGCCAGAAGATTGCTCAATGTTTAAGGCTTCTGCCAGTGGAGAGCCAGGAAACAGGGAACAATGGTATCAGATGTGAGCTGTGCAATAGAGAAGATTAGATTGTTGTCATTCCACATGCCTGTGGGCCATTCCTGTAACCTTTATAAGAGGGAATCATACCACCCATAAAGCCCTACCTCACACAAGTTATAATGGTATCTTTATACTTTATCTATGAAAATACCTTCTTCAAAGATGGCAAAATACTTTACCTAACTAACAAGTTATAGTATTTTGACGAAAACAATATGCACGTTATACATTTTTCATACCATACAGCCCCCCACCACACATACACGTTATTTTTATAAGCGATCTGGAAAAAATTTTGTTTTTTTTACATGTTGCTGATCTGAATTAAAAAAAAACAAAAACCCTGCCCAATGGATTTAATGTTAAATCTTGGTGTGACTCTAGGTTAAGCACGAACATTAAGATCAAGATCGGCAATTCAAACCCACCAGGCTCTCTCAGGAACTCTATATAGGGTCACTGTGAGTTGGAACCGACTCCATGGCACTTAACCAACAACATGTCTTGGTGCCAGTTGATGCAGAGATATGGTTCCCAATAGGCGACCCTCACCAGTCTACTCTCCAGTTTCTAAAGCAGCCCCTTTCCTGGAAGGATTCCTTCCCTGCTCTATAGACTGAGGGTGAATAAAGTTGAAATTCATTTCTGAAACTGTCTAGAGAAATGCATGATAAACCATGGGCACATTAGGTGAGAATTTTAAAATATAACCTCATAATTTCCATGCATTGTATGTGTGTGCCTGTTATTTGTCATTTACATAGGAACTTTGTGAAAAACATCCTAACTTTTACAAATTTCCTGAGGGAGAAAACAACAATGATCTCATTTTACATATGAAAGAAAACTGGGGTTGATAGAGGCACTTAGAGCAAGAAACAAGGCACCCTTGGATAAACACCTTGACCTCAAGGTCAATTTGCATAGAAAGATCAGTGTTCAAACTCACTAGCCACTCCTTAAAAACCCTATGCAGTGTCTCTATGAGTGGGAACCAACTAGAAAGCTCTTAGCAACAACAACAATCTAGAAAAGAGAAAAAAACTCTCCTGGAAGTAATTTCAAGAGCTCTGTGATAGATCATCCGGATATGACTACACAAGACTAACAAAAATAGGAATAGATTAATGTTTAAGAAACTTAAAAGTATATTTCTTTCATTAATGATGAACAAAAATGTTTGGAATCTAATGTTCATTTGCTCTTTTACTCTATTCCATGTGGGTAGCTACGGAGGAAAATTCTAGATAAACAATACAAAACCAACAGTGACCTTACACGTTAGGAACTGAAGCAAAATCTAAAGCCAAACGAGAAAATTGAATAAGATCCACAAAGCAAAAAAAGAAAAAAATGGATGGCAGAGATTCTTGAGAGTTTGTTCCTTGTTTTCAGAAGTATTAGATTATTAGAAACTTTTTTGCCACTCTAAAAAGCTCCATTTTCTCATTGTTAAAAATAATGTGTACATAATAATAATAATAATGTGTACATTTACACACTAAAGAATGCAAACCAAAACAAAGAATTTATGAGTCCAAGACTAAGAATCCTAACTATACAAAATTGGGTTACAAGAGTAACAGTTCATTCTTATCCCAAATTCAGATGGAAAACATGTGCAGTTAGTATGTGTTCGCTGCAGTGCTGACTATATCTTGGGTACTATGTGTAACTATAGCTCTTTAGGGTTAATTATAAACCAATAATTTATCAAAAATTTAAATTCCTAAGTCCCATCCCTAGAAATTCTGATATGTAGGTCTAGGGTGCTATCAAAGTATCTGCATGTTTATTAACACCACTAGGTTATTCTGTTGCAGATTCCCTTTTCACCAAACTCACAGATTTAGTAGGTAGATGAAAAGCATTCTTTGGGGACTCTTCATCACAGTTTAGAACTGCATCTTACTACTTATATTGCACTTAACTCTGGTTTTCTCATTTTGAACTGTATGACATGACAACTCCTATCTTGTACACTTGTTAGAAGATCACATATGTAAGGACGACAACACTTACTACTGTCCCATACACATAATAAGTACTCAGGAAGTATTTATTCCTCTCCTTCTCAGATTAGACCTGTTGCTCAAATGAAGTAGCATGCACATCTCCTATACTTAAAGTGCTCACAATGTATTTCCAGGAACAAACTACTCATCCTATAAAAGTGAGGATTCTTTAGTATTTCATTTAATTAGAATTCATTAATCTCATCAAAAGACAATACATTCTTATTGAAGAAAAGTACCTTTATGATCTGGCTAATAAATCTGAATATCCAAGACCTCCAGATAATAAACATATTTGTTGAAGTAGCTGCCCTTTCTTTTATTTGGTTATATAAAGTAAAAGAACAGTTATTGCTGATGTTTCACAGCAAAAGAACTATGTTGTTGTTGTTGTTAACTATTATTGACTTGGTTCCAACTCACAGAAACTCTATAGAGGGTTTCAGAGGAACAGCTCATGAGTTTAAACCACCAACCAGGTGATTCAAACCATCCATGAGGTCTAGTGCTTATCTTACAGCACCAAAGTAAGTTGACCCAATGGGATGTGGAAATCATGGATAATATCATCAATATTTCATGTAAAAGTAAACTTTTGCTAAAGATAATTCAAAACTGGATGAACACTGACAGGGAACTGCCAGAGAGGTTCAAGCCAGATTCAGATAACAACATGGAATGAGGGATATCACTGCTGACAGCAGATGGAAAGCAACAAATGCCAGAAAGATATTTACCTGTGCTTTACTGACTATGCAAAATATTTCGACTGTGTGGATCATGACAGGCTATACACAATATTATGAAGAATGAGTTTTCTGGAACACTTAACTGTGCTCATGAGGAACCTGTACATAGACCAAAAGGCAGTCATTCATACACAACAAAGGGACACTGAATAGTTTAAAATCAGGAAAGGTGTGCACTAGGGTTATGTGCTTTCACCATACTTATTAAATCTGTATGCTTAGTAAATAATCAGAGAAACTGGATTCTGTGAAGGAAAATGTGGCATCAGGATTAGAAGAATCATTAACAGCCTGTGCTATACATATAGTACAACCTTGCTTGCTGAAACTGAAAAGGACTTAGAGTACTTATTGATGAAGATCCAATATCACAGTCTTCAGTATGGGTTGCAACTCAGTGTAAAGAAAACAAAATCCTCACCATTGGAGTAATAAATAACATTATGATAGCTGGAGAAAATATTGAAGTTACCAAAGACTTTGTTAGCTTATCATGATCCACACAACTGAAAGCCTTTGCATAGTTAACAAAGCACAGGTAAACATCTTTCTGGTATTTTCTACCTTCAGCAAAGATCCATGTAATATCAGCAATGTTATCCCTTATTCTACATCCTTGTCTGAATTCAGCTTGAACCTCTGTCAATTCTTGGTCAGTTTACTTGTTGCAACTGTTTCTAAATTACCTTTAACAAAATTTTATTTGCATGAGATATTAATGCAAATGGGTCACCTCTCTTAGGAAATATAGATCTTTCCTAATCAGTTGGCCAGGACTTCAAAATTTGGGGGCATATATGAGTGAGTGCTTACAGTGCCTCATCAGTTTGTTGAAATATCTCAACTAGTAACCCAGACCCTTGTTCTTTGCCAATGACTTCAGTGCACCTTGGACTTCTTATTTCAGTATCACTGGCTCTTGTTCATATGCTACCTCTTGAAATGGTTGAGCATTGACTATTTCTTTTTGGCTCAATGACTAAATGTATTCCTCCCATCTTTTAGTTGATGCTTTCTGCATCATCCAATATTTTATTAATAGAATCCTTTAATAGAGCAAATAGAGGCTTGATTTTTTTTTTCTTTTTTTTCTTCAGTTCCCTCATGTTGAGAAATGCTGAGCATGTTCTTCCCTTTTGAATTTCTAACTCCAGGTCTTTGCACATTTCATTATAATATTTGACTGTCCTCTCAAGCTGCCCTTTGAAATTTTCTGTTCAGCTCTTTTACCCCCTCATTTCCTCTATTTGCTTTAACATCTCTATGCTGGAGAGCAAGTTTTAGAGTCTCTTTTGACATCATTTTGATCTTTTCTTTCTTTCTTTTCTTTCTTTCTTTCTTTCTTTCTTTCTTTCTTTCTTTCTTTCTTTCTTTCTTTCTTTCTTTCTTTCTTTCTTTTCTTTCTTTTCTTTCTTTCTTGTCTTCTTAATGATGTTTTGTTTTCTTCCCATATAATGTTCTTGGTGCCATCCCACAACTCTTCTAGTCTTCGGTCTTCAGTGTCTAATGCATCAAATCTGTTCTTGAGATGATCTCTAAATCAGGTGAGATATGTTCAAGATTATATTTTGGCTCCTGTGGACTTGTTTAAATTTTTTTCAGCTTCAGCTTAAACTCTTCTTATATGAGCAATTAATCTGCCTCTTGTCTGTTTGACTGATGATATGGAGCTTTTCTACCATCTCTTTCCACAGATGTAGTCAATTTGATTTTTGTACATTCCATCTGGTGAGGTCCATGTGGATAATTGTCTTTACGTTGTTTAAAACAGGTTTTTGCAATGAATAAGTCATTGGTCTTGCAGAATTCTAGCAGGCAATCTCCATCATAATTTCTGTCATCAAGACCATGTTTTCCAATGATGCTGAACATCTTTTTATGTGCTTACTGGCTGCTCTAACAACTCCATTTGTGAAGTGTTCGCTTATGTATTTTGCTGATACTTTGAATAGAATTGGTTATATTTTTATTGTTGAGTTTTGATTATATTTCAGTAGATGCATCTTGTCAGATAGATATTGTAAACATTTTCTCTCTGTCAGTTGTTTTCTGCTTTCATTCTAAATGATGTCTTTTCAAGAGTAAAAGTCATAATCAGGATGAAGTCAAAATTTTCCATTTTTATTTACATTGCTTACATGCTTTTCTGTTTTCTTTTTGGTCTTGTCTAAGAAAACATAATGAGCTCTGGTAACATAATGGTTATGAGTTGGGCTATTAACCTCATGGTCAGCAATTCAAAACTAACTGTTTCATCATAGAAAGATGAGGGTAGCTGTAAGTTGGAACCGATTCCACAACATATAACCACCAACCACTGAGAAACCATGTCTACTTTAAAAACATGAAAATATTTACCTAGTTGTTTTTACTAAAACTTAGGTTTAACTTTTATATGTAGGTCTATCCATTTTGAATTAATGTTTCTTATTGTATTGTTGTTGCTAAGCGCCATTGACAGTACTGACTCATACTTCCCCTTGTTATGGTTTCTGAGGCTGTAAATCTTTGTAGGAACAGAATTCCTCATCTTTCTGCACCAGCAGAGTGACTGGTGGGCTCCAACCATCAACCTTGTGTTTCACAGTTCAGAGTTTATCATGTAGAAGCATTTCACTCCCTAAGTAGGAATAGAGGCTCATTTTCCCAAGCAGATGTTCACTTGTTGGAAGGGAGGGGAAAAGGTGACACAACGCCTAGAGGACACTGAGGTTCTGTTGATCGCATTGTAAAAATTCAGGAGTGGATAAAGGTTATGGCTGAACAACAAGATGAATGTGGTTAACATCACTGAACTGCACATCTGAAGACTGGTGAAATAGCAAATATTTTATTACTTGTATATTTGCCACAATAGAAAGAAAGAGAGTAAGGAAAAGGAACTTGGAAGAAAGGAAAGAAAGAAGGAAGGGAAAAAGAATTATCATAGTTGTATAAGCCAGCCTGAAACTAAAAGCAAAGAGAGAGGAAAGTGTTTATTTCATCTTATTCATATGAAAGGCATAAATAAATCAAATCAAGGGCTGCATATCTATATGCATGACTGTGAGCTATCAAAGTGATTGCAATTGAAATTTGTATTGGAAATATTGTTAACTGCCATCAAGTTGGTTCTGACTCATAACAACCCTGTACATGGTTTCCGAGGCCGTAAATTTTTAAGGGAGAGCAGAAAGCCTCGTCTTTCTCCTGTGGAACAGCTGGTAGTTTCGAACTGCAGTCCGTGAGGTTCACAGCCCGATTCATAACCACTATTCTACCAGAGCTCCTCAAACCAACCTTGCAGTCTAGCAAATTAACCTGAAGTGCCAATTGGAGATTAAAGGAAAGGAGAAAGCATCAAAGATGAATGTCTTCCTTCATGTCCAGAGATCGATTGATCATATTTTATCAATATCTTCTATCTCTTCATTTTACTGGCATTCTTCTTTATGCAGTGGCTTAGGTAGGGTGGTAAAAGAAAAGCAGTTTCTAGTGAGAGAATAATCAAGTAATATTATTAACCATTCAAATCACTATCATAGCAAAGAATGTATTGCATTGTCCTTGACATTTGACAATGAACTGAGATTTATTTAAGACCAAAAGAGCAAATAATTTTGTTTGAAGATATTATTTGAAAACATTTTTACATAAAAATTTTGATTTCCCACGTGATTAGCTTATTCTTCAGGACCAACCTTACCAACTCCATATCAGGACTCCAAACTGTATTTACGTATCTCTATATTGCTAGCTAAGGACCTCTGGTAGATTAGTAGTTACAAATTGGGCTGCTAACCCCAAGGTCGGCTGTAGGAAACTACCAGCTGTTTCATGGGAGAAAATGAGGCTTTCTGCTCCCATAAAGATTTACAGCCTCGGAAACCCTGTGCAGGGTCGCTATGAGTCGGAACCGACGGCATTTAACAACAACATCTCTTGTTGTTAAGTACCGTCAAGTCAGTACCAACTTAAAGGGTTTCTGAGGAGTGATTGGTGAGCCGACCTTGCAGTACACCGCATTAATCCACAGCGTCACACCAGGATATATATGATTTGTTGTTGTTGTTGTTAGTAAATGCCATCATGTTGGTTCCAACTCAGAGACCCTGTATAGGGTTTGGAGGAGCAGCTGGAGAGTTTGAACTGCTGACTCCATATATGTTATTATTTGTTGTTGTTGTCACTGTTAAGTACCATAGAGTCGGTTCCAAGACCCTGTATAGGGTTTCTGAGGAGCAGCTGATGAGCTTGAGCCACACCAGGACTTAGAAACAGATAAATCATCATCAGAAAACAGAAACCTTGAAAATTTACTTAAGCAGAGAACTTTGGAGAGTTTTGGTGCATTAGCACTGATTCTACCCAAAAAGCTCCATTTTGAGCCGATGTGAACTGCATTTATCAGGAAAGAGACTAGGACACTAAAGAGCAGTCCGTGTTATTTCTGTTCTATCCAGGTTATGTTCCTTTCCCTGGTGAAATGATTCTGAATTACTATTCAGCACAGGGCAGAATGCCAGAGTTCAGAGAACGGTCAGGAAGGATGGGAACCCTCCTTAGATCAGGGGCTCCCATTAATGAGCAAATGCAAACAAAAGAAGATGAGAAAAGGGTGGAGGCTGGCTATTTATTGCTGACTCTCTAAGTTTCTATTTTAGATTGCTAGCACGGAATCATTAGAGCAGATGCCATTTATACTTGGTTATGAAGGTCACAAGAAATGAGATTTGACATCATGTTTCTCTTTCCACCTAAATAATTACTACACTGAAGCTTAACCAGATAAAGTGCTTAAGCTCCTATTGTGAAAAATTATCTAAAGGTAAAGGCTTACACTGCACTTCACCAGCAAACACAGAAAGAAAGAAAGAAAAAAGAACATAATTAAATCTTATATATTTCAAGATTATTTAGGATTCCATTGTCCAAAATATTTCTCATTTTAGTACCATTGCTATAAAATATGAAACTCTTCTCTCTTACCTTTAGTGAAACTGTACTTTTTGTTCTTAATGTCTTCTTCAATGTTTTCTCTATTTTTTGTTTGCTGTTTCCAAGCACCGGACATATATATCCTTAAAACAGCCAACACTTCCTGTTTTTATTTTTATTTTTTTCTATACTTTCCCTTTTCTAGATTTCTGATCTTTGACCCACTCACATCTGCCCCTTTTATAAAAGTAATTCCCAAATTCACGTTTTTATGTCACCAGACCTTATGTCTCCTCTGAGATTCAGTCTCATACATTCAATTATCTAGCATTTCAACTTAAATATACTATCTACTGAGATGACACCTGTTCAAAATATCTTAGATGAAACATTCAAGTAATGTTCATTAAGCATGACTATGGAGCTACATGTGTCTAAAACTGACTTTTATAATCAATCTAAGTGTCTGCCACCTGAAAAACTCCAAATTCCAGACATCTGGAATCAACTTTAATAACTGAAGGGGGGAAAAAGAGACTGACACCCACAACCCACATAACACCCCTCTTGATATCTGGAAGGATTGCTGGAGAAGAAGGAACAGGTGGGATGGAGTGGGACATTCACACTAGTCACCCAGTCATCTTGTGTTTTGTTGGGGTTTTTTTCCCCCAATTTCCTGCTTTGGTTAAGTTTCTGATCATCTCTAATCTTCGTGGCAGCTTTTTTCTTTCTGTTTCACATACGCCAAATACTCCCTAGATTTGATCTCTCCCTTGACCTCTGGAATAAATTCCCTAAAAGCCTTCTCAGCACTCAACTTGGATATCTGATAAGCAACTCACACTTACAGTACACACAGTTGGCCTCTCCCCCTTCCCACACCTGTTCTCTCTGTAGCTTTCATATTTCAGAAAACAACATGACCATCTATCTAGTTCTTGAGCTCAAAACCCAGGAGCTACCTTTGATTATTCTCTTTCCTTACACCCAGACATTTGTTGGCTCTGTTATCAAAATATATATTGAATTTGCCTTTCTCATCCTTTCTGCTGATATCTATAACTCACATCAGAACAATAGTGTTGCTGTTAAGTGCTGTTCTGACTCAAAGTGACCATGTATAGAGTTACTGAGGAGCATCTAGTGGGTTTGAACTGCTGAACTTGTGGTTCCCTGTCCAGTGCTGATCCTACAGCACCACACCAGGGGTCTAGTAGCAGCTTCTTATTTTCTGTTGTTTCATTGTTTCCATGCTTTCCTATCTATACTTTAAAATCCTAGAAATATCACAGTGATTTTATAAAACATAAGTCAAATCATATCATGCCTGAATTGGTAATTGATTGATAGCAACTTTTTTCATCTTGGCTACACTCTTGGAAGGTTCACCATTAATATCAAGTATCCCATCAGTGTGCCTCAATTAACCAAAGGCAATTTTAGAATTTTAAAAAATTTATAATTAAAAAAATTTAACTATCTATGTATTAAGGAGCTTTGGTAGTGTAGTGGTTATGAGTCGGGCTGCCAACCGCAAGGTCAGCAGTTCAAAACTACCAGCAGTTCCACGGGAGAAAGATGAGGCGTGCTGCTCCCATAAAGATTATAGCCGCGGAAACCCTGTACAGGGTCGCTATAAGTCAGAACCGACTCCACAGCACATAACAACAACAACAACATCTATGTATTATATAGTATGTACATGATGTGAGATTATGTATTACGTTATAAATGTGTACATTTATATACTATGTGTTACATTCAATATTTGTGTTCCATTCTTGGTACACATAGATTGTTTGTCCTTTTACAATTAAACTAGGTGGATATTGCTCATTTACATATAGTTTACTACAAAGAATTTCCATTAGATGTGACATTAAGAGTATTTATGTTCTTTTCATTTATATTATAAATAAAGTCAGGGCTTATACAGTCCTTCTTGATTCATGTAATGCCTCAAGTTGATTCCAGAAATCTTGAGCTAAGTGATTTATCATCAGTAAATCTTTTCGTGTTTTCATAACATTGTTGAGGACTCAGTTCCCTCATATTACTTTTTCTCACTTCAACTCTTTTACTTAATTTTTCAGAAGAACTACAGTCATGTTAAGTGCCATCAGGTTGGTTTCGGCTCATAATGACCTTGTATAGGGTCGACAGTGAATTTGTATAGGAGTGGCTGGTGAGTTTGAACTGCCAACCTTGCTATTCAAACCCACCTTTCAGTCTAGTTCTTATCATACAGCACCCAACCAAGACTCCGTAGTCGAGGAAAAACAGAGTAAGTGCAAGCAAGATTTTAATATCTGTTTCAGGCTAGAAGTATGGCAGCTCTAACACCA
>NW_006408651.1:3759241-3760478 GCF_000296735.1 Chrysochloris asiatica
GGTTCCAGCCCATAGAAACCCTGTATAGGGTTTCCAAGGAGCCGCTTGTGAGCTTGAACCACTAACCTTGCAGTTTAAATGCCTTTGCTGTCTGGTGCATTAACCCACAGCACCACACCAGGACTCCCCAAAGCTTGGCTGTTGTTGTTGTTAAGTGCTGTTGAGTTGATTCCGACCCATAGCGACCCTGTATAGGGTTTCCAAGGAGCAGTTGGTGAGCTTGAACCACCGACCTTGCAGTTCAAATGACTTTACAGTCTGACGCATTAGCCTACAGTGCCACATCTTGGTTAGTAAATTTGTACCCAAATTTAGAGATCTTGAGGACTAATTCATTTTCTACTTCATCATCAGTGGCTGAACCCATCATATCTCTTGGGAGTATGAACTCATAAAGTATCTCTTGGGAATATGAATATATACATATGTGTGCGTGTCTGTGTATTACATGTTAGAAAGAAATAATCTAATTAAATCACAACAGTAAATTAAAAAATATGAAGTAACATGATAATATGATGAAAGGATACTATTCAAACTGTATGCTAAGCAAATAATGTGAGAAGCTGGGTTATATGAAGAAGAATATGGCATCAACTTTAGAGGAAGATTTATTAGCAACCTGAGATATGTAGATGATGCAGCCTTGCTCGATAAAAGCCTTCAGCATGGATTACTCATAAGCATAATGGAAATTAATCCTCACAACTGGACCAATAAGAAATATCATGATAAATGGAGAAAAGATTGAAGATGTCAAGAATTTCATTTCACTAAAATCTACAATCAACATCCATGGAAGCCGCAGCCAAGAAATCAAATTATCACACTGGGCAAATCTGCTGCAAAAGACCTCTTTAAAGTATTAAGAAGCAATGATGTCATCTTGAAGACTAAAATGTGTCTAACCCAAGCCACGGTGTTTTCTATCACTCCATATGCATGTGTTTCTCTGCTGTTCATAAGGTTTTCAGTGACTAAATATTCGGAAGTAGTTTGTGACTCCTTCTTCCTAGTCTGTCTTCATCTGGAAGCTCATCTGAAATCTGTCCACCATAGGTGACCCTGCTGGTATTTAAAATACTAGTGGCATAGCTTTCAGAATCACAGCAACTCCCAAGCCACCACAATACGACAAACTGACAGACAAGTGTTCCGGAACACTTAATTGTGCTCATGGGGAATCTGTACATGGAACAAGAGGCAGTTGTTCGAATAGAACATAGGAACACTGAAT
>NW_006408651.1:3762009-3775934 GCF_000296735.1 Chrysochloris asiatica
TCAAGGAGATGGATTTATATAACAGCTACAACAAGCAGTTCAAACACAGTAATGAATGTGATGATGGCACAGCCCTGGGCAATGTTTTGTTCTGTGTCCACAGGGTTACTATGAGTGGGATTTGACTCCATGGTACATAAGAAAAACAACAATACAGTTCTTGTTAATCACTGAGCCTATTATCAATTCAAAACTACTGCTAAACAGGAAGTCCCTGGGCTACAAATGAGATCTATTCCTGAGCGTGTCTTTACATCTGATTTGTAGTCAGAATAGGTGAGGAGAGTTTCTACT
Organism: Chrysochloris asiatica; assembly: GCF_000296735.1. Lineage (NCBI taxonomy): Eukaryota > Metazoa > Chordata > Mammalia > Afrosoricida > Chrysochloridae > Chrysochloris > Chrysochloris asiatica. The sequence goes on from NW_006408651.1 coordinate 3,762,304, forward strand.
TTAGTACAAGAAAAGGCTGGAAGGTTTTCAATGATTTAAAAGCTACATGTGCAAAAAGTGAAGATGATTATGATGTAGAATTTGTTGTGGTAGGGTTGGTTTAATTGTTTCAAAGTGAAATCAGATTATATAACAACACCAGCTGTTTCTCCTAAGCCCTATAGGGGTCACTATGAGTCTGAACTGACAGGAGAGCACTTAATTACAACAATAACAAAGGGCCAGTAAGAGCTGTCCTTTTATTGGGCCTTCATGACCTGAGGAATTGCTGTATTCTGTCTTCTGGGAGGCCCGGCTAGTTCTCTTTCCTCCCAGATGAGCTTATTAAGTTGCTCCTGTAGTTAGCAGACTAATGCCAGACTTCTGTTCATCCAACTCACTGCCATGAAGTTCATTCTGACTCTTAATGACTCTATATAGGATTTCTGTAACTTGAAATCTTTATGGGAGCAGAAAGCCTAATTTTTCTCTCAAAGAGTAACTGGTCGGTTTGAACTGCTGACTGGTACTCCAGTTAACTGGTATTTGTAGTTGTTGTTGTTAAGTACTGTTGAGTCGGCTCTGATTCATAGCAACTCTGTATAGGGTTTCCAAGCAGTGGTTGGTGAGTTTGACCTGTCAACCTTGAGGTTAGCAGTCCAGTCTTATCCAACAGCATCACACCAGGAATCTTTAACTCTTATTTGTTGTTGTTATTGTTGGTAAGGGCCATTGAGTCACTTGCAGCCCATAGCCACCCTGTATACAGTTTCCGAGGAGCAACTAATGACTTTGAACCTCTGACCTTGTGGTTTGAACTAACCTTGCAGTCCAGGGCTTATCCTACAGCGCCACACTAGGACTCCAAACTCCTATTATTATTGTTGTTGTTAAAGCAATGTCGAGTCAGTTCCCACTCATAGTGATCCTGTATACTTTGAGGGAAAGCTGACCTTGTAGTTCACAGTCCAGTGCTGATCCTACAACACCACACCAGGAGTCCTATTGCTGTTGTTAAGTGTGGTTGACTCAGTTCTGACTCATAGTGACCCTGTAAGGGTTTCCTAGGATAAGTCGGTAGGTCTGAGTTGCTGACCATGTGGTTTGCAGTCCAGTGCTGATCTACAGCACCAAACCAGAAGTTTAGGAGTTGTATTGTTGTTGTTAAGTGCAGTCAAGTCAGTTCTGACCCATAGAGACCCTGTATAGGGTTTCCGAGGAGCGACTGGTGAACTTGAACTGCCTACCTCGCAGTTCAAACGGCTTTGCAGTCTGGCGCATTAACCCACAGAGTCATACCAGAACTCCAGGAGTTGTATTGGTGGTGGTGCTTATGTGCCAACTCATAGCGACCCTGTTTCTGAGGCTATAAATCTTTACGGGAGCAGAACGCCTCATTTTTCTCCCGTGGAACAGCTGGTATTTTCGAACTGCTGACCTTTCGGCACGCAGCCCGATTCGTAACCGCTAAGCTACCAGAACTCTAGGAACCTTTAAAATACCTTTCAATTTTCCAGAACAGAATAGGTATAGCCTGAAGGAAGTAGAGTAAATGCTAGGAGGACTAAGGACTTTGGCCTTTGTTTTTTATTTTTTTTTATTTTTTAGTGATAGCATGGATCTACCACCCTAAACAAAAAGGAGTCAATTTAGTCATGAAGTCTCAAATGAGGACCCTGAAAATGAGGAAATTTTAAAATTAGCTGAGATGTCCTTATGGTCCTAGAAGGAGAACAGGACAAAGAGAATGGTGGTAGTGCTTGTGTACATGGAGTAGGTTCCAACTCATAGTGACCCTGTATAGGTTTTCTGAGGCTGTAAATCTTTTCAGGAGCAGAAAACCTCATCTTTCTCTGACAGAACCACTGGCAGTTTCAAACTGCTGACTGTTGAGATTCGCAGCCCGACCCCTAACCACTATGCTACCAGAGTTCCTTGGACAAGGAGAACTCCTTGGACTTGTTTAAATCCGCCCAGATAGTTATCTCAGGAATTAAGCAGCTGAGACCCTAAAGGTAGAATGTTTGAGGAAGTTTGTTGATTTATGGTTTCCTTTTCCCAAAGAATGTTATCTTAATGTTAAAGTAGATTAAGTGTACATCCAAAAGTAACTTACCCTATATAATGTGCCTGCTCTTCATAATAGGATGGTCTTGAGAAATTATTCTGTCCATCCTCCAGACTGCTGGCTTTTTGTTAATAAAGCTTGGATCAGATCTTTCTACGTCTCTATGATTGACTACAGTGACAGGTGGCAAAGTCTTGTTTTGGTTCGGCAACAATGGTCTATCTGTACCTAACAAGTCTGCTTTACTCGGGAGAAGAAACTTTACTTTGTAGGAGTCACTTGATGTGGCTGAAGCAGTACATCGTCAGAACTCCCACACAGTTTTGTGAGGGGCATGTGGAAGTTGCAACCCAGTCCATCCTCCACTATCCAAGCCTAGGTGCTTGGGGCTGTGATCAAGCATAAAGAACATCTTATTCTAATTGACACAAACATGCCCTAGAGGCTGCCAGCAGCCATGTACATCTCGGAGCCTTTGTATGCATTCTTTAAAACACCATGTGAGTTCTTCAAAAACATCTTTCCTCCCCCTAATTGTGAGCTGATGGTTGTTGTTAGACGCCTTGGAGTGGATTTCAATTCACAGTGAACCTGTGGGACAGAGCAGAATTGCGCCACAGGGTTTTCCAAGCTGTTATTTTTATAGAAACAGATCAGCAGCCAGGTCTTTCTCCCATGGGCTTCTGGGTGGGTTTGAACTGTTAACCTTTCAGTTAACAGTCAAGTACTTAGCCTTTGTGCCACCTGGGCTGTGAGAAATTCTCAAGATGGTCCAACATCAGGAATAAATGGCTCATGAGATTGCTAGATTCACATAGCAACAGGGGTCTATGTCCCGGGGGTATGTGAATGGGATAAATTAGGAGAGGGAGAGGAAGAAACCCATTCACTACAGGAGAAATAATTATGTGTAGTTGTCCATCTTCAGGACTGAGGGGAGTCTTGGTAGTAGCAGGAGCTCAGTGAAGGGGAAGAACTAGTTTGACCAGATAGAAATTTAAAAATAAGAATATACCCATTAAGAAAATAGGGGACATTCATGGAGAGGAAGGAAACTAACTTTAAATGAGAAGGCTACCAGCAAGGACTAGTAGGCTATATTCCTGGGTAGATTGTAAACTCCATAGTACCCAGTAACAGGGGAACTGGAGGAGAGGCTTTCTCCAAGACAGGGAAATAAAACTCTTGGCCAGCCAGCCATGCACACTTCCGCCTGTGTCTACTGGGTTGGGCACCTGATTTTTAAAATTGAATAAAGAAAACCTCACTCTAGCTAAAATGATGACAGATTGGATTTCTTGAGCGTTTCTCGGTAAGCGCTTGTGATAATTCCTCAGTGACCTCACATAACCAAGAGGAACCAGAGTAGTATCCTGGGGATTGACAACTATTTTTCACAAAGCTTCTTTTTAAAAAATACATCATTAGCTTCCCTTTCTTCCGCTTGTCTGAACTACCTCCTTTCTCAGCCTGTGATCCCTCTTGGAACCTAGTTTACCCTCATGTCAATGCCCCTTAAATGTCTCAGACTACTGGTAGATAATAAAAGGTCACTGTACTTGACTCTTTATTTTCTTCTGTTTTCTCTCCTCTTATCTGCCTTACTCTCTCCTCTTCCTATCCACCACCTCTCTCCTAATTTTCTTCTCTTTCATTTCTTTGTGCTGCTGAGTCATTTTACAATTCCCTCTGCACTTCTGAGGAGAGAATCGTCTGGTAATTACTTGTTTTCAGCCTTCCAAAAAATTCATCAGCAGCTTATGCCAAATCACTTGTATGTGTGTGTGCATATTCATCAACTATAGAACATCAGAGCATTTGTATTTTTTATCTAATTTCTCCATTAGTCTTTTTTTTTTTTTTTTTAATGTGGACCAGGAGTAGCTAAATGTCTTTGGAAATGCCCTGATAATTAAGTTTGTTTGCATAAAAATGGAAGTTATCCTTGGAATGCTTTACTCCACCTCCTGGAGATAGGTACCTTATTTCCTGAAACTCCAGGTTAATCATTTTATCAAATAGACAAGGAACATTCCTATTCTTTGAGAAGGTCACTTCCTTTTATAGGGAACATTTTTTTAGTATGTAATTAATGCCTAAGGAAATTGTTTTTCATAACTATGGTTATTTATTACAAAAGCACCACTGGACTGTGAACTACAAGGTTGGCAGTTCAAACCCACCAACTGTTCTTTAAAATTTCCTGTATATAGTCCTGGTGTGGCCCTGTGGGCTAATGCGTCAGACTGCAAAGTTGTTTGAACTGCAAGGTCGGTGGTTCAAGCTCACCTAGTTGCTCCTTGGAAACCCTATACAGGGTTGCTATGGGTCGGAATCGACGGCACTCAACAACAACAACATACAGGGTCACTATGAGTCAGAACCCACTTGATGAACAGCAACAACATGAACATGAGCAAGTGGCACATTCTCTGATAACTTGCATAATTTGGAATTAAAGAGCAATATTCATCAGAACAAAGGTCACAACATTCAGTTTTGGACAGAATAGTCACAAAAGGTATTTGAGAAATTCTGAGTCACTAACCTGACTTTTAATTGGAAAAATTATCAAATAGTTATGTGAACATGAGAATATTGTTGTCTTGTGCCATAGAGTCATTTCCAACACATAGCGAACCTGTGTAGGGTTTCTGAGGAATGGCTGGTGAGCTTGAACCGCTGGTCTTGCAGTTCAAATGAACTTACAGTTCAGTGCATTAACCCACAGTGCCACACCAGAACTCCTAATAATCATGTAGTGATGTCTATAATGGTGGCATAAATAAGATGTTTATACTTAGTGGGCATGGCTGCTAACCATAAGGTTGTCAGTTCAAGTCTACTGTGGGTATCTCAGTAGAAAGGTCTGGCGATCTACTTCTGAAAAATCAGTCACTAAAGTCATGTAGAGCACAATCCTATTACAATACACATGGGGTTGCCATGAGTTGAAGTGGATTTGAAGGCATCTGGTTGTATGGATACTGACCAGCAACCTTCTTAATCATTTATATACTAGCTATTTCATGTTAGTGAGATCATATAATATTTGTTCTTTTGTGTCTGACTTATTTTACTTAATTATTTTTATTTCTACTCCCTCCCAATTCAAACTGGAAGCCAAGATAGGCTAGAAACAATCTGTTGCAAGCAAGATGAAGGTCAAAATCTGGTTATAAATGCCACAGAAGGAGGGACATCGGACTTCCTATTACAGTGTATCTGTCCTGATTGTGAAAACAGTTAATCGCTTTGCAGACCCCCAGTGCCTCTAAAGAGGTTTTGTGCTATTCTTCCATTATTAATACCATCTGCAATCCTTCACTCAAGAGCTTTGTGGATATTACTTAAGCAATTATCATCAACATAATGAGGCATTTAGAAGAGACCTTGTTTTGCAGCTAAGAAAAAGGAAGCTTAGATCTATTCATTCACTTGCTCAATGTCATTCAGGTAACTGTGAGGTAGAGTGACATTTGCAAACTCAGGTGTGCCTGATTCCAAGTCCAAGCTCTTAGCTGCTAGACTGTGAAGCCTCACCTCCTATATTTTACTATGGTGGTGGGTATGGAGATATTGGTGGATAGCGGAAGCCCTGATGACAAGTGTGCTGGCTGTCACTTAATAGGTTTGGGGAAAGCCACCTACCTTTCCTCATATGTAAAATGGATGTTAATAATATTAACTGTAACTTCCTTATAAGGATCACATTCAGTAATACCAGGGAAATGCTTGCAAAACTGTATAAACTAAATGCACTGTCATAGAATTAATCCTGATTCAGAGAGACCCAATAGAGAGTTTCCAAGACCCAATATAAAGCTTCTGAGACTGTAAATGGAGGAACGTATGTCTTGGGAGAGACATGATCTAGAAGATGTGGGCAGGCCAAGCAGACCAAGTTCATGGAAGTCTGGCCTATGGCTCTTACATTATCAGATTCCCTTTCTCTGTTTGTTTGTCCCTTTACCTCTCCAACTTTTCTAAGATGTGCAATCACTGACTACTAGAGAGACCACCTTCTCCATTTTACTTAGCAGGATCCCTTTTTTGTACATTTGAAATCACCTGTGTTACCTATTTTTATAGGGATCAACTTAAATATATATATATATATCTGTGGAATGATTTCATTTCTCAGAGTATTTGAAGCTTCAACCCATTTGGAAACTAAGGGAAATAATACTTATAAAATATTTTAATTTTACTAACTTTCCGGCAGTAAAATATGTTAGTGTTAATTGTAGTTTATAATTGTTTTGCTTATACTTGTTATCACTTGAGTGGCATTAATTACACTCATCATGTCATACAACCATCATCCCTGTCTATTTCCAAAAGTTTTCCTCATCTTAAATGGAAAATCCGTTTCCCTTAAGCAATAACTCCATTATCCTTTTTCCCTCCAGTCTCTGTTAGCCACTAAGCTACTTTCATTTAGATGCATTTGCCTGTTACAGAAATTTCATATAAGAAGCATGACTCTTGCCCTTACCCATTTGAATATTGGGTTGTCTTTTTGTTGTTGAGTTGTACAGTTTTTATTTCTTTGGAGTAATAAGTATTACCCAAGTCACAGTGAGCCGCAGGACTGCAGCCCATCCACCACTTCCCATCACCACCACTGGAGAGAAATATACTCTTCCTTTTCTCATTCTCTGCATGTATATATGCATAGATATACATGTTGCTGTTAAGTGCCGTCAAGTCGGTTCTGACTCATAGCAACCCTGTATAGGGTTTCTCGAGGAACAACTGGTAGGTTTGAACTGCCAAACCTTTTGTTAGCAGGCCAGTATTTGTACTACTGTGTCACACCAAAACTCTTTCTCTATACATATATGTATAGTGAAAAAGAGAGAGATGTATGTATATTTTTGTACAAATTTATATATGTGTATGTAGCTGTGATCTGGGCGTTCTCGAGTGGCTCTGTGGGTTAATGTGCTGGGCTGCAATATTGTTTTTAACCACAAGGTCAGAGGTTCAAGCTCACCAGCCTCTCCTCAGAAACCCTACACAGGGTCACTATGCATCAGAACCAACTCAACAGCACTTAATAATAACAATAACTATGATGTATCTATAGCTACAAGGAGAACTGGTAGCGTAGTAGTTACGAATCGGGCTGCTAACCTTAAGGTCGGCAGTTCGAAACTACCAGCTGTTCTGCGGGAGAAAGATGAGGCTTTCTGCTCCCATAAATATTTACAGCCTCGCAAACCCTGTACAGGGTTGCTATGAGTCGCAACCAACTCCACGACACATAACAACAACAACATCTATAGGTAAGTCTGTCTATATATATATATAGCTATATATTTATATATTAAATATATAAGGGGGTTTCAAAAAGCTCATGGAAAAATTCCATATCTTTTTATTTCATTTTCCATACATTTTGGAAGCATTCTTATATATTTATTGAAATAGATAGTCATATGATATTAATATGATTAAGGACACTCTTTTTGTGCTGATAGCTTATTGAAGAATAATAGTCAAGAAGGGTCTTTCCAAGTGAAACAAGATACAGTGTCTTTGTTTGCTTTTTTGCATGCAAATGCTGCCCTTAGGGTTGCAAATGAGGCAAGGGTCAGAAATCAACCTGTCATTTCTTTGTTGCTTTGAAGTTGATTCTGACTCATGGTGCCCCATGTGTGCCACAGTAGAACTGTGCTCTATAGACTTTTCATTGGCTGGGTTTTTGAAACAAGATTGCCAGGCCTTTCTTCGAAGGTGCTTCTGAGTGTACATGAACCTCGAACCTTTCAGTTAGCAGTCGAGCATGTTAACATTTGTGCCACCCAAAGAACTAAGAACAAATTGCTTTAGGAAGAGGTTCTGGTAGAAGAACTGGGTGATTAATAGTGATGTTTCTGGTCATACAGAAGAGCTCTATCTTCACATCATACTTCTACTTAAGATGTTTTCACCCAGGAGTACTGTACTGACAATAAAATACCCGGGGTTCCACAACCCAGAGTTTATAATGACGTTCACAGTACCTTCTCATCAATTCCAGATTCTAGAAAGAGTGGAGAACTAAAACTTTTCTAAGTCTGGCATCCATTCTCATTTGGTAGTTGAACCTGACCTGAACTGATATGATGTATCTTTATAAGGTTAATATTTATATTTCATTATAAAGATACCAAGTTTCACTATGAGTACTACCCATACCATGCTAGGAGTTTTATGTAATATATTATATACATTCAATATTACATTTTAAATTCTAAAATAAATTTCCTAGATATGAATACCCAAATCTGGCTCCAAGGATTGTGGGAAAGAAAACACAGATCTAGTCTTACCATCAGATTTGACTCATTCAATCAGAAAAGCGGCCTCCAGTAGCTCTAAGTTCTTCTAGTCTCATGGTCTTCAGAATTGACTGCACATTAGAACCACCTGGGGAGCTCTTATAAACCCTGCTGCTCAGGTTTCACCCCAGGCCAATTAAGTCAGAATCGTTAGAGATGGGATGCAGTTATCATCATTTCTAAAACTCACCAGCAAATTCCAATGTTTAGCTAAGTTTGGAAGCAGTGAGTCTGGTCCTAATCTATTTGTTGTTTCTCACAGTCTTTTCTAGTGAAAACAGTCACAAGTCTACTCTGGTCCCCTCCCATGATCAGACCTGGGCAGCAAGTCACCTACCATGAAACACAACCCACCTGCCATGAAGCACCACCCAGCTGCCATTAAACAGATTCTAACCATTACTTGGGGTGGTAAAAACAGAAGGAACCCACATGTGGAATGAACCTTATCATTGGCTTAGAACATCTCCAAAACTCTCGATCCATTATAAACACTTATTTATGGGTATCTAAAACTGCATCTGAGGTGAATTGAAAGGGGCAGCTGGCTTATTGTAGAAAATGAAAATAGTAATAACTCACATTTATTGAGGGCTTAATACAGTCCAGGCACACATTACCTACATTAATTCATTTAATCCCAAACAGCTCTTTGAAGTAAATACTATTTTTATCCTCATTTTACAAAAGAGGAAGCTGACGCTCCCATAGATCAAATAACATGCCTTAAATAGCTCAGATAATGAGTGAAAGAGCCAGGATTTGAACCCAGTTGTGCGTAACAGTAACAGCCACACTCTTCCTATCAGCTTTGGAGAAAAGGTGCACTCAAAGATCTTGCCAGGGCAACTTTCATTAAGAGTCAGAGGCGCTGCCCAGCATGCCGTGCTACAAGAGTATGAGTCAAGGCTCTGCTGTGACAAACACAGGAGTTTGGCATCTAGCTCTTGCAGCTGCCAAGAAGAATTAAACAAAGTGAATGAAAGAGAAGGAAAGGCAATAACAAAAATGCCAGAAGCAGCAGCAGGAGGCAGGGCCCAATTACTACTGGTTGAAGTGTGACAAAAATTAAAGTTGGTGATGGTTCAAGGTTATGTTGAAATTCCAAAGCAGTGGGCTTGCATAACCATGAAACATGGAAATTAAAGTCTTACTGATGTTCACACTGTTTATTTCAGGACTTCACTATCTTTGTCTCAACAAGTCTTGATTCAGTCACGCACTAACCACCACAGACAAAGGAAAACAGCGGAGGCGTGCATGTGTGTGTACATGAGGCATAATAAATTAGGATAGGAAAACTGACAAAAACTGTATTATAATCTACTGTATTTGCTCCTGGCTATGCCCATTCATATTAAGTAAAATTAAAAACATCGAGGTCATTACCAATTACAGCAATGCTTCAATATTTTCAGTCAAATGTTTTCTGAATTCCCCTACCACATCCTTTATACCTTCAAAATTTTTAATAATAACAATCACTACATGTTCTGAGCATATTCTATGTCTTAGGCACAGTCTCAGCTAGTTCTTATAATAGCCTCATGAAGTTAGTGTGATCGTGACCATTTTTGATGGAAAATGAGCTTGCAATACAATACAGGTGCTCCCCAGGTTACAATCTCCAATTTACAAAGACTTATATACAACCTCCCCCGACTCATCCGTCAGTGTGAGGTACTGTGGTGGCCTGAATGTTGCTATGATATTGGAAGCTATGCCATCGGTATTTTAAATGCCAGCAGGATTACCCGTTGTAGACAGGTTTCACTGGAGCTTCCAGACTTAGATTAGAAAGGTGAGTGGACTGCATCTGAAATCTTAGCCACAGAAAATCTTATGAATAACAGTGAAACAGTGTTTTATTTCATGTCAGAAGATGAGCTGCTCAGGTTGGAAAACATTCAAACTATGACTAGGGAAGAGCTGCCTTCTGAAAGTAGAATCAACTTTAATAACAAAGCTTTTAGTATCTTCATTTGCTAGTATGGTTCAAGTCAAAATGGGAATAAATAATTTCAAACATTCATTAATAATCATAACATGAAATGTACAAAGTATGAATCTAGGAAAAATTTAAGTCATCAAAATGAAATGGAATGCATAAAAATCTGTATCAATAATCTTGGCAATAGTGAGCTGAAATGAACTGATATTGGCCATTTGAATCAAACAATCATATGGTGTACTATCTAGGAACTGCAAATTGATAAGAAATGGCATCACACTGATCGTCAAAAAGAGCATTTCAAGATTTATCTTGAAGTACAATGCTGTCTGTGATATGATAATATCCATATACCTACAAGGAAGACCAGTTAATACCACTATCATTCAAATTTGTGCACCAACCACTAAAGCCAGTAATGATGAAACTGAAGAATTCTAACAACTTCTTCAGTATGAAATTGATCAAACTGAATGCACTGAAAATTACTGGTGACTGGAATGTGAAAAAAGCAAAGAGGAATGATCGTTAGTTGGAAGATATGACTTCGGTGATAGAAACAATGCTGGAGATAACATGATAGAATTTTACAAGACCAATGCAAAATTGCAAATATCCTTTTTCAGCAACATAAGCAGGGAGTGTTCACTTGGTGGAATACAGATGGAATGCATAGGAATCAAATTGACAATATCTGTGGAAACAAATGATGGAGAAGCTCACTAACATCAGCCAAAAAAAGGCCAGGGACCAACTGTGGAACAGATATTCAATTGCTCAAATTCAAGTTCAGGCTGAAGATGAAGAAAAAATAAAACAAATTCCCAAGAGCCATTTATGACCTAGAATATATCCCACCTGTATTTAGAAACAATCTCAATAACAGAATTGATGCATTAGACCCTAATGATCGAAGACTAGAAGTGTTGTGGGATGATATCAGGAACATTATATATGAAGAAAGCAAACAGACAGGGAAAAAAAAAAAAAAAAACAGGAAAGAAAGAAAAGACAAAAATTGATGTTAGCAGAGACTCTGAAACTTGCTCTTGAGCAAAGAGACACTAAAACAACTGGAAAAAAAGAGGTAAATAACTGAGGAAAGAATTCCAAGCTGCACTGAAGGAATTGGCGAATGACAAGTTTCCAGGAACTGATGAAATATACATTGAAATGTTTCAACAAACTGATGCAGAGCTGGAGGCACTCACTTATTGATAGCAAGAAATTTGGAAGACAGCTACCTGGTCAACTGATAGGAAGAGATCCATATTTGTACCTATTCCAGAGAAAGGTGATCTAACAGAATGCAGATATAATCAAACAATATTGCATGCAAATCAAATGTTGCTGAAGATAATTCAAATTTTGTTCCAGCAGTAGATCAGCAAGGAGCTGTCAGAAATTGAAGTCAGATTCAGAAGAAGATATGGATACAAGGATATCATAGCTGACATCAGATGAAACTTGACTAAAAGCAAGAAATACCAGAAAGATGCTTGCTTGTCCTTTATTGACTATGCAAAGGTATTCCAGTGTGTGGATCAGAATAAACTATGGATAACATTAAGAAGAATAGGTATTCCAGAACCCACTAATTGTGCTCATGAGGAACCTGTACCTAGACCAAGAGGCGGTTGTATAAGCAGATCAGGACACAATGAATGGTTTTACATCAAGAAAAATGCATATCCTTTCACCATTCTTGTTCAATCTATATGCTGAGCAAATAATCAGATAAATTGGATTATATTAAGAACATACCATCAAGACTGGAAGACTCATTAACAACCTGCAATATGCACATGATGCAAGCTTGTTTGCTGGAAGTGAAGAGAATTAAAAATGCTCACTGATGAAGATCAAACTCTGTAGCCTTCAGTATGGATTGCATCTCAATGTAAAGAAAACTAAAATCCTCAATAAATATGAACCAATAAATAATGTCATGGTAAACAGAGAACAAACTGAAGTTATCAAAGACTTCATTTTACCTGCATCTATAATCAATGCTAATGGGAACAGCAGTCAATAACTCAAAGAATTATATTGCATTCCACAAATCGGTTGCAAAAAATCTCCTTAAAGTTTTAAAGAGTAAAGATATCAGTTTGAGTACTAAAATACACCTGACCCAAACCATAGCATTTTCAATTACCTCATATACATGTGAAAATTGAACAATGAATAAGGAATAACTGATTTATTTGAATTTTTGTGTTGGTGAACAACATCGGAAGTATCATGGACTAACAGAAGACCAAATAAAACTGTGTTGGAAGAAGCACAGCCAGAATGCTTCTTAGAAGCAAGGATGGTGAGACCTCATCTCTTGTTCTTTGGCTATGTTGTCAGGAGGGCTCAGTCCTTGGACAAGAACATCCTGCTTGGTAAAGTGAAGGGTCAGTGAAAAAGCAACTGGAATCCCATGTCCATTTGTTTAGCTTTTGCTGTGCTGCTCGGATTTGGGTTCTTTAAGACAGCAAAACTGAAGAGTTTTCTATCGAAGTTTTCTCAGCCCTGCAGTGCTCAGACTGGGGACTGCTATCCAATGAAAGGAATCCTGGTATGGCATTGTGGGTTAATGCGCTAGACTGCAAAACCATTAGAACTGCAAATTGGTGGTTCAAGCTCACCAGCTGCTCCTCGTAAACCATATACAGGGTCACTATGGGCTGGAACACACTCGATGGCACTTAACAACAACAACAATCCAATGAAAATTCTTTTAAAAATTGAAAACTCACCCAGTGCTCTTTCTTTTTCTCCAAGTATTGGTTTCTACCCAGTATTTTTCTGGTTTATTCATTTCCAAGTGCCTTCGGGTATTTTTGTTTTTCTTTCTTTATATCTTGTTCAGCATTTATAAGGATTATCTGAAAGAGGGTTAATCCAATAGAAGCTACTCAGTTATTCCCAGACGCTTTCTGTGGGTATTGTTGTTGCTAAATTCTGTAGAGTTCGTTCTGATTCATAGAGACCCTATATGACCAAAGGAGCAGCTGAAGGATTTAAACCACCAACCTTGCAGTTAGCAGTCCAGTGCTTATCCTACAGTGTCACACAAGGACTCCATAGGTTTTGGTAGTGATATTTTAACTTCAGCCTGATTTAAGCTATCTAGATTAACATAAGGGGAAACTGCAGTAGGCTGTTTTTTGTTTTTTGTTTTTAATTTTAAAACATACAGTTTATTTTGAAAACAGTAGCTTCTTGAGTTCTTATATTTAAGGTGTTTAAAAATACATCATTTTAATTGGATTTCATAAATATCTTGGGGGGCCTTGATCTTGCAAAATAAAAT
>NW_006408651.1:3784428-3785031 GCF_000296735.1 Chrysochloris asiatica
TTTACCTTTAATGCTTTTTATTTTTTTTTATTTTAACAAAAATTTAAGGAAAAATATGTTCTTTTTAATGTATCAGTATTCCAAATTAAGCAAAAATAACTCTTCCATCTCAAGGAAAACCTTTGCAAATACTTTCTAGATTCATTGAGGATAAAACTGTGACAAGAATCATGGAAAGAGAATAGCTAAACAGAAGTCTGTTGAAATATGTTTTAATTTTTTATTTCTGAACATGTCTTGGGAAGTCAGCAAGTGATTAGTTGACCAGAGATGGCATTTCCTCACTACAAATGGTTGCTACATTCCCTTTGCCTGAAGTGTGGCAAATATCTCAAATATATTCCTTGACATCTCAGTTTTAAGTTGGCCTCATGAAGCCTCTCCAATGGCAAGTCTGCTACATAAAAATATTAGTCAGAGCCAACAGAAGCTAAAGTTTCAAGATCAAATACTGTCTGGTTAATAAATTTGGTAATATTAAAACTCCTTTTAGTAACCTGGCTTAGCAGAATTTCCATAAGTCTATTACCCTTTCCCACTTGGAGTGGCTTTCCTTCCGATGTTAGTCAGTTCAAACTCACCAGCCTCTCCCGGGAAACCCTA
>NW_006408651.1:3786336-3798570 GCF_000296735.1 Chrysochloris asiatica
TTCTTGACATGAAAATACTCATCTGTCCTGGTGTGGTGCTGTGGGTTAATGAGCTGGACTGCAAGGTCAGTGATTCAAGCTCACCAGCCACTCCTCAGAAACCCTATACAGGGTTGCTATGAGTTGGAACCAACTCTACAGCACTTAACAACATGGCTAAGCTATATGTGTGCTTCCATGACATAATCATCTCCAGATTCTATTTTATGAGGGACCCTTTGTGCTAAAATTAAATGTTAAGACTAGTTATGTCTTTTAGTAGCTACTCCTTAGTGGATGAAAACCAAGATTGATTTATTTTACATTGGCAGAGTAATTATTATATCAAAGTACCTTGTGTATCATGAATCCTTGGATGGCGCAAACTGCTAAGCACTCAACTACTAGCTGAAGGGTTGGCATTTGAAATCTACCCAGAGGAGACTGAGAAGACAGGCATGGTGATCTGCATATAAAAGTTCACAGCCTAGAAGACTCTATGAAACAGTTCTACTATGCACACATGGAGTAGCCATGACTTGGAATTAACTCGATAACAATTAACAACAACAGCAACCTTGCATATCACAAGTTTTAAACAGTAGGGTCTGAACTCGACTACCAACTGCTATTAAGCCAATTCTGACTTACAGCCACCTTATATAGGGTTTCTGAGACTGTAAATCTTTATGGGAACAGACAGATTCATAGTTCTCCTGAGAAACAGCTGGTAGGCTTGAACTGCCAACCTTGTGATTAGCAGCTCAACACCTAGCCCACAGTGCCACCAGGGCTCCTAAGTAGAGCATTTGTTGCAAGTTCATAAAGCAAAGCTTGTAAACTGGAAGGCACGTTCAGATAATATCAAGTCCTGTACTTGAAATAATTTCCAAATAATATCAAGTTTTATGTAGCAGATCTGGAGAAAATATTCACCATAGTAAAATATTGTTCCCAAACCTGATTATGGGAAGAAATAATAAAAACAGAAAAGCTTTCAATAAGAATTTTAAATAGCTTAAATGTGATGATCAAATTTTTTTGAAAACCTGCATGTGTCTACTTAGTTTTAACCTTTGTCAACAAATAATGCACATGAACAAATTATTTGGTATCTAAGATGAGCCATTCTTCCAAATCCTTCTTTTTCACATGCTAAGTATTTAGATCCAACACTGAAAAAAAAAAAAAAAGGTTAACCTATGTCATGCTTGCACCATATAAACTGAATGTGATAATGTCATTAGACTCCAATCCTCATTCATACCTGACATTGCAGTGGGTTAAACACTGGACTGCTAGCCACAAGGTCGGTGGTTCAAACTCACCAGCCACTCTTTAGGAGAAAGAGGAGGCTGTCTGATCCTGCAAAGGTGCAGTCTCAAAAACCCAAGAATAAGCAACCAACTCCATGGCAGTAGGTTTGGTGTTTTGGCATTCATGTCTTCTAATTACTGATGGAATCCTGGTGTAGCGCTGTGGGTCATTACACTAGACTGCAAGGTCAGTGGCTCAAGCTCACCAACTGTTCTTTGGAAATCCTATACAGGATTGCTATGAGTTGGAACCAACAACATCATTGCTGATCTCCCCCACTGCTCCACGAGCTTCTTCTGCGTAGAGAATGTGTCTTAATAACCTTTGGGAATTACATATCTAGCCTAGTTCCTGGTACAGTGGCATTGCCCAATCAATGTTTACTAAATTAGTAATGTTATTTCTACCTAGAAGCCTGGAGTACAGTGAATTACTTCATATTTCTCTTCTACTTTGTAAAGCCTGCCAAATAACTTCTGTTTCCCGATGGGTCTGGGTAATAGAAGGTGGGTAAGATGCAGATAGATTATATGATTCAGCTGTGAGGCGTTGTTAACACGGTTCTTTATGATTGCAAAAACAGGGAACTCTAACATGGGCTTAAAATGAGCCATCTCATGTGGCCATTGGTGGTGTAAATTATTATATATGCCTGAGTGTTAAAAAAAAAAAAAGCTAAAGTGGATAGAGAGAAATACTGTTAAGTGAAGGTATATGGAGGGGATTATAGTCATTGTAATGAAACAAGGCGTATGATTTGGTGAATGTAAAACTGATGATCTGTCCTATAAACTTTCACCCAATCAACAATAAAAACCTTAAAAAAGTAAAAATAAAATATAATGAGCCATATCAGAAGCAGGAGGGGTGGGTTTCACTACTATCAAGGCAGAAGAGCCGGGAGCGGAGTCAGTCATTGGGACCCCAAGATCCTACACATTAAACTTCCTTGACCAGGTACAGAAAGCTGTGACCCTGGTGGAGTAATAGAGGACTGGCAGAGGATTCCCTGACTGAAAGAACAATGCTCTGAGCATTTTCTGATTCTGAATTGTAACTTGTTAACTTCCTAATAAACCCCGGAACTGTGAGTATCATGTCTGCATACTGTGTGGCCATTGCAATGAACGCTTGAATCCCGTTGAATAGAGAGTTCTGTGAGAAGGATGGTTAATGCCATCATTTTTTTTTTCTACAAGCATTTTCATTTCTCTCCTTTACCCCATACAGCCCTTCCCACCCCTGACAATCCTGCCCCTCAATTCATCAGCCCCACCTCTCATGTAAAAATTCTTTTCACCTGGTACAGGTCTAGACATGGCAGCTCAGTGGTGGAATTCCTGCCTTTGATTACTAGGCAATACACCTTATGCTCAGCCATCATTGGTCAGTGGAGGCTAGCGTGTTGCTATGATGCTGAACAGTTTTCAATAGAGAACTTGACAATATCTGAATGTGACTTCTGTCTTATTCATTTAACCTATAGTTTATAAACTTTGCATTACAAGTCAGATAAATGAGGAAGAAAGGTTTGGCTGTCTACTTCCAAAATCATCCAATAAAACCTATGGCACACACTGTCTACTTCCATTGTGCATGCAGTTTCTACGAGTCACAGGCTGCCATGAGTCAGAAGTAAACTCCACTGCAGCCAACAATAACAAATTAAGTGTTTCTTCAACATGCAAGACTCAGTCACAAGTTAAATCCTTTTGACATGATTCCCTCTTTGCTCACCAGGCACTGTAGTATTGAGTGCTTAGTTTCTTTCCTGTATCATTATGGTAAATGAAATCTTTTATTTTACATATTGGCTTACAAATATGTCTGGATTGGGAACTCCTTGAAAATTGAGATCAAGTCTGTGTGTCATTAATACCTAACATAGTAACGTAACATAACTGTGGTGCCTAAGACAGGTGCAATCATAACAGTCAAGTAATTAATTGATAGACTGAGCAATTAATGAAAACTAAACTAAAACAATTAATGAAAACTGAACATTATTCAAATTCAAATAGCTCCCCAAATGCCTGAATCTCAGCCTGATTTGTCAACTACTTGTATTCAGAGCACTTAAAATACTCAAAAGAAAGAAAGTGCTTTTTGAAGGAATGAGAAAGCACTTTCGAATGAATGAGGATGACCATCTTGTCTATGTAGCAAAACCTCAACTTATTGAGCATCTTGCAGATTTCTGAGGGATGATTAGAATGCAGGCAGAATTCAATGAGGCTGCTTAGCTCATATTTTCAGTTATCAATTTCAGAAGAATGGAAGCTTTCTTTACCCAGATAATCCTTTTGCTTGTCCATTATGGTGCTGAGAAGTGAATACTTGAAGAAAGCAGTGGAAAATATATTTTGCATGAGTAGACGAAGAAAAGCATAGTTTTCAGACTCTAACCTGGAAGCATAGCTTGCTTACTTAGGATGGACTCTTATTTGCACAGAATTAGAGTCGTGTGTGAAAGAAGAAACAGAATTTTTTTTTTTTTTTTTTAAAGCACGTTTTCACGGGTTAGCAATAAAGCAAAACATTTTTCATTCTGGTCTCAATTTTACGGCACAGTCAAGAGACAACTTTCTTGAGTCAAAGGGAGGGAAGAGCAAAGAGCATGAGAGGGGACTAATCATTAACCTTGGAAAAGGATGAGTATTGTTATATACTACTCAGAAACCTGATTTTTAAAGAAGTCCTTAAGCAGGGTTGATTATCAGTACCAGAGTTTCTTTGCTTGCTTGCTTGCTTGCTTTGTCTGTTTCATTCTGTCCTTTTCTATTAAAAAGAAAGTTTCTTATCCATTAAGATTTATCATTTTTCTGCCAACTACTTCACTGGAACAAATTTTCCCTTTATTTTAACAATGCACATATTAGACTGAAATGTACTCATAAAAGCTTCTCAGATAGTGTTTATAAATGCATTTCTTCAAGACTGAAGAAGAATAAAAATATAGCTTATGCAAATTGGAAGGAAGCAGCTCCTATGTCTTTATTAGGAAAGCATATTGGTACCATAGCCATTTCAGCAAAAGGTCAAATTCAATGAATTAAACATCTCCAGTTCTGACAACCATATAATCTAAGGATTTTTGAGAAAAATAAGGCAGTCGCCGCTTTTTCTGGCTCATTTGAAGTTCTGTATGGCTTTACCCATTAGCTAGGGCTTCAAGAGGAATTCATCTCCATTTCCCTTCAATGCCAGAGCCATGGAACTCCATGGCCTTTGCACACAAACACACAAAAAACGAAAGCTAAAAAACAAAACAACAAAAAAATGGGCTTGAAAAGAGAGAAAATTTCTTGATCATGCTTGCATAGCTTTTAGTGAACAGTTGGTTTAAATTTACAAATAACCCTTTTCAAAAGGGATAGTATCAAAACACATGCAAAAAATAAAAGTCTAAATAAAGCATAATAAATTATTTCACTGCTGAGGTATTACATTTCAAAGCGAGAAGAGAGTACACATAAGGATATTAGAGTGGACTATATTGGATCTTTGGGAATTGCTGTCAGATATTGAGGAAAACAGAGAGACTGTAGGAGATCAGATAAAAGAGAGAAATGATTACATTTGGAAGAACAATGTGAAATGTGTGGCCAACAGAGATTTCAAATGTAAGCTAATAGCAATTCACGAAAGAACAAAGCTGGAGCAAGTCCCACATCTTTACCCACATTTACAATCATTCAGCATCTGTAAAAATTTCTACATAGCATTTTTCCTCATTTCAAATTTTTCAGAATACATACTTAATAGGTTTAATATGTCAGTCAGTAATTTTGCCCACAGGCAGTGAAAAAGATTTGTGTTTTTAAGAAACTGAATTAGGTTTTGATGATGCTGCCCTTTTAGCTCGGCCACAGTCTACTGCAATCGTGGCTGAATCACAGCTTGGAGAAGCTGTAAACTATGGTGTTCTGTACATTTGAGTCTCCATGCATGAGAAGAGCACACATCATCTTACGTGCTCTCATTCTTTCTCCTGAGTTGCACATTTCCCCCTGCTTCCCCAACCTGGGAAAGAGCATCTAATTTCTAAATTGTTTACTATCCTCCTGACCTTCCCAAAAAAGAACGTGATGTGAGAATGTTTTTCTCAGATATGTTTCTCTCTCTGATAGCAATATTTTAGGCATTCCAGTCTAAATGATCGAAGATGATGGAAACGGAAACCAAATTTGAGAAAGATATTATTTAAAGACATTTTCTAGACTGTAACTGGGAAGCCATGCTGAATCTGTCAGTTCCCCACAGGCAAGGTTGTAGAGGACACCTGGAACTGAAAGTACCCATTGTGATGATCTCATTTTATTAAAATAATATGAAGTGGTCACAGCTTGAGTAGCAGTCTGGTTCATTTCAATCATATAGCTGTTACTTCATTACATGAAGCAAGCTTTTCAAGTTGCCCCTAGTTGCGTTCTGTCTTTTGTTCCTATTCCTAGTTATCTGTTTATACTTGCATTGAAAGAGCAATTAAAACATTAAAAAAAAAAAAAAAGAAGAAGAAAGAAAGATAGTAGACGTCTAAGGCACACTGGAGGGGTAACCTGAACCAATTAATTAAGAGCATAGGCCCAGCCCATTATCTGTGGATGTATTAAAGCAGAGATTTTTGTTCAGGTTGGTGCAGGAGTTCCTCAATCAGTAGCTGATTGTTTTTTGGATTGGAAACCTTTTATTTATTTTGTGGATAATATCAACTAAAAAGAGATTCGTAGATGAAAACATTGTAAGAAGAAGGAGAAAAAAGTTGTCAGGCAAATCAATGCTAAATCATGGCAACACCATATGTTTCCGAGTAGAACGGTGCTCCGCAGAGGTTTCAGTAGTTGATTTTTCACAAGTAGATCCTCAAGCCTCTGGGTGGACTCAAACCTCTAACTTTTTATTTAGTAGCACAGTGCTTAACCAATTGTACCATGCAAAGACACCTGAAAATGTCTTTAAAAACCCAAATCAAAACATTGCCGTGAATGCAATCCTGACTTATAGTGGCCCTATAGGTCACTGGATTAGTCCTGGAGTGCCACTGTGGGTCAATGTACCAGACTGCAAAGCCGTTTGAACTGCAAGGTTTGAACGGCTGCTCCTTGGAAATCCTATACAAGGTTGCTATGGGTTGGAATTGCTTCGATGACTCTTCACAACAACACCACAACATAGGCCACTAGAACTGCTTCATAGCGTTTCCAAGGCTGTAAGTCTTTTCTGAAGTAGATTGCACTCCCCTAGAGTGACTGATGGGTTCAAAATACCAATCTTTCGGTTCTGAGCCACATGCTTAACTACTGCACCACCAGGACTCCTAGAAAGCATATTGCTGGTGGTGGTAGTGGTTATGTGTCACCGAGTTGTTTGTGACTCACAGCGACTCTGTGTAGGGTTTCAGAGGCTGTAAATCTTTACAGGAGCAGAAAGCCTCATTTTTCTCCTGCAAAGAGACTGGTAGATTTGAACTACTGATTTTGTGTCAGCAGCCCAACTTCTAATCCACTATGCTACCATGGCTCCTTTGAAAACGTCTTGTTGTTATTGTTGTTAAGTGCCATTGAATCGGTTTTGTACAAGGTCCAAGGAGCGGCTGGTGAGTTTGAACCATCGACTTTGTGGTTTTAAATCAACCTTGCATTAACCCACAGCGCCACACCAGGAAATCATCTTGTTGCTGTTGTGAAGTGCTGTTGAGTCAGTTCTGACCCATAACAACCCTGTGTAGGGTTTCCGAGGAGCAGCTGGTGAACTTGAACCACCGACCTTGCAGTTCAAATGGCTTTGCAGTCTGATGCATTAACCCACAGTGCCACACTGCATTATTAGAGAGTTCACATCTGTTGGTATTTTCAACAACATCCCTGGGACAGATTTTTGAATTTGTTTCAATCTTGATTAGAGTCTACACAATGAACAAACAAAATATTTCTACACAATGGCAACTCTTAATTGAAAATAATATTGTTTTAGTCTGAAAAAAATTATTTTTCAAGGAAAGCCTTCAACTTGGTATTTTTAAAGGGGGGGGGACAAGTACTAGTGAGAATTAGCTTCTTCTAATTAGTTATATTTTCATTTAGGATAATTTAGGTGGCATGATGACAGAGATACGGGGCAAAATGGCTTTTTAGTTCAAATGTCTTGCAGTTCTTGAGTGGTTTGATGTCATAGTTGTCATCACATGCTAATTCCTAAGGACTATAGCAACTGAGTATTGTGGCTAAGTGGAGGTGCTGTGAGAATCAACAGTCTGGGTGTGTATCCTAAATCATTCCCATAGTAACTGCTAAATCCTTCAGCCTTCCTGAGCCTCAGTTTCCTCTTCTGTATAATAGGGACCATATTCCTTCCATTAGAAAGCTACTGTGAGGGTTGAGATAATGTGTATAAAGTGCTTCACTCACAGCCAAGGATATAGTCATTTTACTATATTCAATATTGGCAACATTTTTCTAATGAAAGTGATTTTCAGTAGTTCTTAACAATCTTACTAAAACACCCTAGAAGGCCTTAGGAAACGTGGAAACCTTCTTTTTCTTCCCTCAGGTTGAGATCCTCAGCATATTGCTACTGTTCATGACCTCCTCCTGTACCTAGTAAATATATTATGCCGACTCTTCTAAATAAGTTCAACCTTCTTCATTTCTCTTCTACCTAGAACAGATACATCAGTGGCCTGACCTCCATATCTTAAGGGACAGAGGAATATTTCTCCCAATAATGCCTTTTATTGTTAATTTGCCTTAATGATCATTCCCTAAATCTAAATGATGGAACTATAATTATTGCAAATCAATTTTATTGTTTAAAAACATTACCGGTAGAGTTCTGTTTACTAAATGTACTAACCAACATGGATCTAACCAAACACATACCCTCAATTTAGGAAGAGATTTCCATAGATTAATCTTCATATTTGGTTTCAGATCCCTGAATTCTTCTGAGGAAAAGAAACACAATAAGAACAGGGTGTTCCTACTAAACAACTTTGAAGAACCTTGTGTTTGGTTGGAAAGGTTTTTTGCTTTTTTCAAGTGGGTATTTTTAACTGAATTCTTAAGATTAAACTGTATGCATTATGCACTTCAAGAATGGGATAGATGAAAATATCTAGGTCTCAAATTCTCAAAAGGATCCATTATATATTGTTATAACAAACTTAGTGGCTTCAAACAGGAACCATTTGATTCTGCTTATGATTCTGTGGGTCAGCGTTTTGAGCTGAGCTCAGCCTAAAGTTCTTCTACTGGAGTTACCTGAGGTCACATCTGCTGCAGAATCTGACTTCACTGATCTATTTAACTTAACTGAGACTTGATGGGTTAACCTGGTCTCATCTCACTTGCATTTGGTACATTGGTAGCGATATCACAGTAGTTATATCAGGTAGTCAAATTACAAGAGTAAAAGAGTAGAGGCTGTAAGGCCCCTTTAGACGTAAGTAAGGTCACGTGCCATAATTTATGCTGTATTCAGTCGATAAAAACATGTAAGTCATGTGGCCAAGCTCAGAGTTGTGGGGATACACAAAGGGGATTAATATTGCAAAGATTCTATCACAAAACATAAAAACTTAATGAAAATAAATTGTTGTTGTTAATGTCCTCAGGTTGGTTCTGACTCATAGCAACACAACACAATAGCAACTCAACACAAAGAAACTCTGTCTGGTCCTGCAACATTCTCACGATCTTCACTGTATTTGAACCCATTGTTACAACCACTGTTCAATCAATCTCATTGAAGGGCTTCCACTTTTACACTGACCCTCTACTTTAGCAAGTGTGATGTCCTGCTACAGCGACTGGCCCATCATGATAAAAGTCCAAAGTATGTGACACAAAGTTTCATCATTCTCTCTTTTAAGGAGCATTCCAACTATATTTTTTCCAAACCAGATTTAGTCATTCTTCTGGCAGTCTATAATATATTCAATATTCTTCCCCAACACCATAATTCAAAGGTATCAATTATTAGTCAGTATCTCTTGAATATGAGGTGGCTTAAAATGGTATGACTTGGGTCAGACACATCTTTGTCCTCAAAGTGACATCTTTTTTTGCAGCAGATTTGTCTAATGCCATAGGTCTTTTCATTTCTTGACAGCTGTTTTGTTATTTTTAAGTTGTTATTGTGAATTATGTGTTAGTTTACATGGGAGAACATTATCTTTACATTCATCCTGTTGTATTTTGTTTCATTTCAATAATCACAATCTCCTGCATGCATCATCAAACAACCAAATGGTAAACCCCACACGCCTGCCCCCTGGCTACCAGCATACAGCCCCTCTCCCTGCCAGAGTCCCCAGCCGCTCCTTTTGTCCATGTCATTGTCTCTGCCTCCATCCCTAGTGTCACTGCCTCCCTGGACAGGGTCTTGCACTTAGTTTTTCTCCCTTAATGGTTCCAGGGATCTCTGCTCCTAGACTGCAAAATCAGCCACTCCCCTCTTTTGTTACCAAACATTTACATTTACCTTTCTAACACTTACTGTCAAACCTGATAGCAATCATTCCCTATTGAACCACAGGAGTCCTTTCCTCCTCACCTTTTATCAACCCCCTCCAGACAGGTTGGAAACAATTCACTGGAGATTCTACCTTTCCCTGTATCCTCTGGAGCTAGGTTCCCTGTTGAAAGTTTGTAAGCCAGTCACTTCTTACCTTTGTAGTCCCCCCATTTTGGGTAGCCATTGTCTAAGTTCCCCATCCCTGTTGACCCTGTGTACCATGGAGGTGGGAATGAGTCTCACTGTAGAGATTTGTCTGCTCCTTTGTCACACTGCATCAACAAGCCTAGGTCAAGTTCATCCACTTGTAGCGGATTACGCCTTTTTTTTTTTTCCCCTCTTCTTTCTTCCTCTAGTCGTGTTCTGATCATCCAGCCATACATGCCAGGTCAAATGAGTACTATCTGTCAGTGTGGGTGTTCTTGTGCATCTCTCCTCACTTCATATCAGCTGGATGCTTCACATTCTGTTCTATTGACTGCTGTTTTATAATGGGCATTGATTACAGATCCAAGAAAAACGAAATCCTTGACAACTTCAATATTTTCCTTAATTCTCATGAGTTATTTGTTAGTTCAGCTGTGACAATTTTTGTTTTCTTTATGTTGAAACAATCTATATGGTAGTCTTTAGTCTTAGATCTTATTCAGTAAGTGCTTTAAGACCTCTTCACTTTCAACAAGCAAGGTTGTGTCATCTGCATACCACAGGTTGTTAATGAGTTGTCCTCTGATCCTGATGCCATGTTCTTCTTCATATTGTCTGGGTTCTCTAATTATTTGCTCAGCATAAAGGTTGAATAAGTATAATAAAAGGATACAGACATAAGCCTGATGCACACCTTTCCTGATTTTAATACTATGCAGCATCCACTTGTTTTGTTTGAATGATTGCCTCAAGCTCTATGCACAGGTTCGACATGAGCACAGTGAAATGTTCTGGAAGTCCCATTCTTCATAATGTTATCCATAATTTCTTATGAGCTACACAGTTTGCATAGTTCTTTGTTTTAGCCAAGATTTATCTAACATCTTGATATTCCTCATTCCACGTACTTTTCTGTATCCAGCTTGAATTTCTAGCAGTTTCCTATTCTTGTAATGCAGCAATCATTTTTTATTATCTCCAGTATAATTTTCTTATGTGTGATTTAATTATATTGTTGAATACATTTTGCAGTCTGTTGGTCACCTTAATTTGGAATGGGCAAAAATATGGATCTCTTTCAGTTGGTTGGGCAAGTAGCTGTTTTCTAAATTTCTTGGCATAGATGAAAGAGCACTTCCAGCATCACATCTGTTTGTTGCAGCATCTCAGTTGGTATTTAGTCAATTCCAGGAGTCTTGTTTTATTGCCATTGCATTTAGCGCAGCTTGAAGTTCTTCCTTCAGAATCATGCGTTCTTGCTGGATCAGTTATTTTGGTACGACGACTGTTTATTCCTTCCATCTTCTTTTGGTCTTCATTAAATATCTAGCACATAGAACCCTTTGAGACTACAACTCAAGAATTTTTTCTTCAATTCTTTCAGCTTGAGAAATGCCAAACATGTTCCTCATTTTTGCTTTTCTAACTCCATGTTTTTGCACATTTCACTATAATACTTTAGTTTGTCTTCTTGAGCTGCCCTTTGAAAACTCTTCAGCTCTTTTACTTAATCATTTCTTCCATTTGCTTCAGGTACCTCAACATTCACGATCACGTTTCAGTCTCTTGTGACATACATTATGATCTTTTCTTTCTTGCTGCTGTTGTTTAGTGCTGTCGACTCATAGCGACCCTATATAGGGCTTTCAAGGAGAGACTTGAGAGTTTGAACTTCTGACCTTGTGGTTCAAACTGACCTCTCAGTCCAGTGCTTACCTTACCTGGCCTTTTAATGACCTGTGCTTTCTTTCTGTCTGATCTCCTTACTGTCTATTCTTGAGATATAGTACAATCAGGTGGAATACACTCAAGATCATAATTATCGCTCGTGCACTTGCTTTAATCTTCTTCAACGTTAATTTGAGCTTGTATATGAGCATTGATGATCTGTTTTGCAACCAGTCTCTGGCCTTGTTTTCACTGCTATTTATCTTCTACACTATCTCTTTCCACTAATGTAGTCAATTTGATTCATGGGAACACCAGCAAGGTCCATGTATATAGTCACTATGTTGTTGACAAAAAAAAATATTTATTTCCAAGAATTGTTGTTTTAAGTGCTATGAGTCAGTTCAGACTCATAGGAACGCTGTATAGGGTTTATGAGGAGTGGCTGGTGAGTTGGAATCACCAACCTTTCAGTTACCAGACCAGTGCTTATTCTACAGAATCACACACAACACCAAAATCTAACAACAAAATCCTACTTTTCTGTAGTCAACTTTCGCCTTCTTATTACCAGTAATTATCAGTGCATTTTGACTGCACATTTGATCA
>NW_006408651.1:3799265-3812720 GCF_000296735.1 Chrysochloris asiatica
TGAAGGCTGTGCTCTTTTTATCAACTTCAGATTGTAGAATTTGATAAAAATCTTTATTTTTTTCATCATTGGCATTAGTGGTTGGTATGTAATTCTGAATAATGGTCATACTGACTGGTCTTCCTTATAGGCTCTTGGATGCTATCCTATCACTGACAGTTTTGTACTTCAAGATAGATGTTGACAATGATGACAATGCCATTCCTTTTCAATTAGTCATTCTTGGCATAGTAGGCTATATGATTGTCCAATTCAAAATGACCAATACCAACCCATTTCAATGCACAAATGCCTGATATTATCTATCTTTATGGACTGTATTTCATTTTGGACAACTTCCAATTTTCCTATATTCATACTTCATACATTTTCCACATTCCTATAAGTAATGGATATTTGCAGCTGTTTCTTTTCATTTTAACTTGTGTCACATCGGCGGATGAAAGTTTTGATAGCTGTACTCCATCCACATCATTAAGGTCTGCTGTACTGTGAGGAGGCATCTCATCTTCAGTCATATGTTGATTGGCTTAGGAGTTCATCTTCCGGCAGTATAGAATGTTCTGTTGGTATTCATAAGGTTTTCACTGGCAATTTTTTTTTTTTTTTTTTTAAGTAGATCACCAGGTCATTATTCCTAGTCTGTCTTAGTTTGGAAGTTCTGATGTTCAAATACCATGGGTGACCCTGCTGCTATTTGAAATACCAGTGACATAGCTTCCAGCATCATAACAATATGCAAGCCACCAAACAGAACAACAAACTGACAGACCAGAGGTGGAAGAATAAATTAGGCTGTATTTCATCTCTAATGACTTTCCTCATTCCTTTATTTTTCATTTAAAAATGTTACTGTATACACTGTTCCAAGTACTAGAATACAAAAGTGAACAGATATTGCTCTTATTATAAGCAGATCAACAATGGACAGATTTCCTATGCAGGTAGTGTCGTAATGACTACGTACTGTCGTAATGACTATGTACTGTAGATAGTTGTGTTCAGTTGACTTGCAGTCCCTGGTCATGTATTTCAGAGATGCATACCATGGATCACAAAAAAAAGTCAAACAAGAAAGTTTTACTTGTGCTGTTTATAAATCCAGGTCCATTTCAATAAAGTAAAATAATATACAAATAAAGAAAGAAATATTTCTTGCTGAGACTATCAGTGGCATTTTCATCATACGTGAATGATAGCAGAGACTATTGATCCCTATTTGATCAGGTGTTGTGCATCAGAACTCAGAACTTGAAAAAATATATACTATCCCTGTGCCTTAATAGCCACAAAGTAAAGTACCAATTATGACTCCATCCACCTCATAAAATATGTTGTAAAATGAAGAGAAGAAAATGTGAAGCATATACAACTATACATCTTTATATATAATGTTGTTGTTGCTGTTGTTAAGTGCTGTATTCAGTTCTGACTCACAGTAACCCTGTATAGGGTTTCTGAGGAGAAGCTGGTGAGCTTGAACCGCTGACATTGCAGTTCAAACTGACCTTGCAGTCCAGCGCACTAACCCAAAGCACCCATAGTACTGTCTTTTAATTAATGAAGGACGAGGGCCCAATCAAGGATGTTTGGATGAAGAGTCATAATTTAAGCTTACTCAGGTGTTCACAGTTTTCTCTCTCTTCTATACCATCCAATATTCATATATCTTGGAAAATCAAACAAAAAATTAACAGAAGGGTCTTCATCTACTTTACTGATTTGTATTAGAAAGAAATTTCATCTTTCTGAAACTTTTTTTTTTAAACTAGATATAACATGGAGTCCTGGTGTGGCACTGCGGGTTAATGTGCTGGGCTGCAAAGTTGGTTTGAACTGCAAAGTCGGCAGTTCAAATTCACCACTCACTCCTTCGAAACCCACTGCAGGGTGGCTATGAGTCGGAATTGACTGAACAGCATTTAGCAACAATAACAACAACAGCTATAAGAAAAATCACCGTGTGTGTGTGTGTGTGTGTGTGTGTGTGTGTGTGTGTGTGTTTGCTACTGTTGGTCGTAAATGATTCTTGACTTTTTTCTTTTTGATAGAAACTCAATTCTCTTGTAATGCATTTTATCTTAAATCCCTTACTTTCCAAGAAGTATTAAGCGTGGAACAATGGGAAGGATACCCATCTGACTTGTTCTATAATCATCCAAAAGCTCTGCCAACCCAGAAACAGGCACCAAAATTTTCAATGTCAGAACTAAGTTCGTATTTCAGCCTTTATAGTCAATATATGCCAGGAATTTTTAAAATTTAGGGTCATGTTTCTAATTGAAGAAGTTAGTTTACATTTATCCAAAAGTTACAGTGAAGCCCTGAGTAAATAATAAAACACCTCTCTTTACTTATGGATACTACCAAGCAGTGCCAGAAAATTCTTGCTGTTGACAATGCTTGACTCTAGATTATGATTTTTTGGACATTGCTTGGTTATGTCATCACTTGAGCATTATTTAAATATGTTTCTCCTTTTAATTCAATTTCCTGTTTTGTTTTCTCAAAACCATAAATTGTCTCTTAAGAAATTCTACCAAATGCATATTGTTCTCTCATGAGATCTGTGCTGCTCCTCAGCTGGGCATTGGTTGCCAAGTGACATTTTTTTTTTGAAAAATTTTCCCTTTATTGGTTTTGCATAATGGTTGCAACAATTCTCAAGTAATGAAAAAAGAATGAAGAATGCATATCCTTTCCAGCACATAACCACAATGTTAATGTTAAAGTAAATCAAAGCAAAACAAAACAAAAATCTGCCCGAAAAGTGAGCTTGAACACCCAGCTCTCTTGCTCTCAGCAACCTTACTCTAGTTAAAGATGTTCTTTATCTTTTCTCCTCTCATTCCAAACAAACTACTGAAGCTTAAAGAAAATGTGTCATTTAGGAGGAGATCAGCAATAATGATCTTGTAGTCTGGTTGGGAACTTAGCTCCCCTCCCAATGAACACAGACCTAGTGGAGATAAGACTTAATCTCCCTAAGTCTATATTGTTTCATTTGTAAACCAGGAACAATAGGGCTTGTTTAGATGCATAATTTTAGAGGATTAACTATGAGAAGATATATGTAAGTGTATCGTACAATTTGAGTCGAAACTAAGTAGATATCTATTGTCTGTTCCTGGGATAAAACTACCATTTTCTTCCCTGAAGGTCCAGCTGGAAACTAGAATTCAGGAGAAGGGCACAGGAAATGGGCAGTGATAAAAGATCAGCAGCAAACTGAGCAGATACCCTGAAAGAGTATTTGCCAAAGAGAGAAGATTCTGCTTGCCAGATGCCACTGTTCTGGATACCAGGAAAGTACCACGTATATATTTATAAACCAGTGTTTTAACTAAATTCTGCATTACAGCAGGACATAATAGGCACTAATTAATGACTGCCGAATTTTTTGTTGTCCACACGTAATATTGTGCACAGTAGCTGATAGCGATCGGCAAACTACACGGCCTGTGGGCCAACATCTGTTTCGGTAAATAAAGTTTTACTGGGATGAAACCATATCCATTTGTTTAAATATTATTTATGAATGTTTTTACGCTATAGTGACAGAGTTACATATTTGCAACTGAGACCATATGACCTATAAAGTCAAAGTTAGTTACTGTCTTGCTGTGACCCTTTAACAGGAAAAGTCTGACAACTTGTGGCCTATAGAATTGCCTTATCTTTTCATTTTTGACTGTATAGGGGTTCTCCCCATGAACTCCTAAATCAGGTGCCAGGTTGTTGCTTTTTTCTATGTTTTTTGAAGGTTATTTTGAAATGTAATGGTTTTATTTGTCTCTTGGAAATTATAGATTTGCTGCTTTGTTCAAGGAAACCTTGATTTATTAAATATATCTGTCTCTCTCTCTATATATATAAACACAAACAAGGAGCTCAGCAGTGTAGTGGTTATAAGTCAGGCTGCTAACTTCAAGGTCAGCAGTTCGAAACTACTAGCTGTTCCACAGAAGAAAGATGAGGCTCTCTGCTTCCTTAAAGATTTATAGTCTTGGAAACCCTAGGCAGGGTTGCTATGAGTTGGAATCAACAACACAACACAACACAGTGTGTGTGTGTGTGTGTGTAATGAGTACCTGCAATGTACAAGGATATGTCCCTAGGTGCAGTGAGCACCTGAAAACATCATTATAGACATTATTGGAACACAGAGGATGTACTGGAACACAGAAGATGAGCTGGGGGCCTGGTGTTGGTCATTCCATGCTGATTGTCAGTGTAAAGGCATCGCTGGACACCTCACAGGATGATGAATAAATATCAGCAACTTATTTTCATTCCTAGCCTTTCCCCGTGTTTGTATGTCTCCTCTGACATATGAATATTATCACTGCATAGAGACACTGGACAATAAAGTGACATAAGATTCAGGTTTACTAAAATCTGAACTTGACCTGTAGACTAGAGGCTTGTTTCCATCCACTGTTCTGAAGGCGAGCTCAAAGCTTAATTTTGTAGAATGTTGTGTGCATGTGCCCCTAATTCTCCATAGGACTATTCTGGGTGCCGGAGCACATTCTATACCTGGGATTGGCTGGGCTAATGGAGGCTAAAGCAGTCAATAATGGACTTGCCCTCTTCTCTCTATCTGGCAGGGACTCGTACTATGCTTATTGTGCAAAGGAGACCAAGTTGGAATTACTTTTTGACTATCTCTACAAAATCTATTTGGATATATTTCTTTCAACCATGAACTGCTATCAACTTGTGGGGGCAAAGGCAAAATCAACCCCAAGAGTATAGAAACCACTGTACTTAAAACTATATACTTTGCTTATTTATTTCAAGTGAAAGGCCACACAGGCACAGAAAGGCAGCATGCTCATGAAATGAGATTCAAGTCCCATTCTGGTTAAAGGGTTCTCCCTGAAGCTCAATCCTTGATACTGTACTCCCTCCCAGCAGAAGAATTTCCAAACCTTCCATGCCCAGGGGATTTTCCCATGTTGAAAGACTACAGAAAGGGACCCCATAACAATCCCCAGAAAGTTCAGGCTGAAATTACATTCAGGCCAGTTCTGTATGGTGCACTCCTCTGTAATTGTTGGGTCTCTTCCAGAAGGCTCTCAACACATGGGACTCCAGTGAAGTTCAGCATGTGGAAAGGGCTGAAGCCTGAAGCCTGTGTGTTTGTAATGGAAACACAGCAGTGACCCCATGATCCAGGTCTGTATCTGTGCTGCCATAAAATGTGTTTCTCTAAACAGAGCAGCAGGAATGCCCGGAGTGGGGGCTGGGGAGGTTTTGTTAAAGGCTCCCTCAGGTAGGGAGGCAGTAGGGTCTCCTAATAAGAAAACCATGCTGTTAGAGAGGGTTTTCTAATTTGTGAAATACATTCACATTTAAAATTCTCAGGACAAGCCTCTAACGTAGGTAAGGCAAGCAGTATTTTCCTCCTTTCACAGAAGAACCAATTAAAACAGAGAAGTCTAATAACTTTCTCAAGGACACACAGTCTGAAATTCAGCCAGACTCAGAGCTAATGTCTTTTGATACCTACTACAATGGTCTTTTAAAAAAATCATTGTCTGGTCTGTGTACGTGTGTGACTGACTACATTGGAACTAGATATTAAATCACAATTTTTAGGTACCCTTGAATGGGTTCCAACATATAGACTCTCCGTACAACTGAACAAAGCACTGCCTGGTCCTAACCATTATCATGTTTGTTGCCAAGCTTATGATTGTTGCAACCACTGTGTCAATCTATGTTGTTAAAGGTCTACCTCTTTATCATTGACCCTCTGCTTTACCAAGAAGATGCTGTGGTACATTGACTTTACTGGTTATGGCTTTTCTCTCCAATGTCTTCTTAATTCCCACTAAGTGATTGGGTGGGACCATGCCAATACGGTATACAGGACTCAAAGGCTGGGATTGGTTAGTTTTAAAAGGTTTAAAAGGAGCCATCTCAGAAGCAGTAATGGAAGATACCAGGATCATCAAGAAAGGAGAGCCGGAGTCGAGTGTGCGATCTCTACCTAGAAAAGAGGTGATAGCAGAGGTGGTGGCATGGAGAGACAGAGCAGCTGCAAACTTTAGGTTCATGGGCTGGGGCAGAGGCCAAGGGACCACAATGAAAACAAGAGTGCGGTATGCCTACAGTACGGCTGACAAGAGGTGTTTCTGACTGGAGAACTGCTGCATCCTGAGTAGATTTTGATCCTGAATTGTATCCTGCACACTTCCCTAATAAACCCCATCATCAGGAGTATTGTTAGGAGCTCTGTGTGGCCATTACAATGGATTATCGAACCCAGAAGTGAAGCAGAGAGTGCCGTGGGAGGTATGGCTAGTGTCAGAATAAGGTAAAGAAGGTTACAGGGTGGAGGCATGTCTGAACTCCATTTCACAGGAATTGGGCTTGGACTGGTTTTGAGTTTGATTCTCTTTTACCCTCATGAAGCCTGGGGAAGTCAGACACGACCTCCTGCTTGTTTTTTGCAGATGCCCTTCTCCAAGAACTAGTCTTTTCTGATCACATGCCCAAATTACATGAGCCAAAGTCTCACCATCCTCAAGTCTAAGGATCATACTGACTATACATATTCCAAGGCAGACTTGTTCATTTTTCTGGCAGCTCATGGCATATTCAATATTTTTGCTAGCAACATATTTGAAATGAATCGATGCTTTGTGAGTCTCTTCCTTATTCATTGTTCACCTTTTGCATGCATATGAGGTCACTGAAAATGGCATGACTTGGGTTAGGTGCACCTTAGTTCTCAAAGTGACAGCTTTGCTCTTTAACACTTTAAGCAGGGTTTTGCAGAAGATTTGCCCAGTGCAACCACAAAACACAATCAACAATTGATCCTAATGCAAACTCAAAGAGTTCACCACCTGAGAATGTGTGTAAGGAAAGTACAGAAAATAATTGGCCATATTGAGATTAATAAATACCTCAAAAGCATAAAATTTGTTTCATATATAGAATCTAGCATAACCAGAAAGTCTCTGGGTGGTGCAAATGGTTAATGCACACACACAACCACTAACCAAAAGTTTGGAGCTTTGTGTCCAGCCAGAGCTACCTCAGAAGAAAGGCGAATCAGCCACTGAAACCCTGGGGAACACGGCTCTTCTCGGACACACATGGAATTGCTGAGAGTCGGAGTTGACTTGCTGGTGAAGGGTTCATTGTTGTTGTTAGTTGTTGTATTGATTCTGACTAATGGTGATGTCATGTTTACAGAGTAGAACTTCTCCCGCAGATTGCCAGGCCTGTCTTCCTAGGGTCCTCCGAGTTGCTTTGAATCTCCAGCCTCTCAGTTAGTCGCTGAGTGCTTAACTATTTGGGCTACCGATGAACTGAAGTTGACTGGTGAGTATAATTAGACGTTTGAAATGGTCCCTTCACACCTTAATTAATTCAACGTGAGTGATGAGCAGGACACAGAGCTAATCAGTCACTATTAACAAGTAGTTCTGCCCCAGCTAACAACTGTGTGCAAAGAACTATAAGATGCCTAAGAGGTCCCACAATGTGGAGATAATCAATTAGTAGAAGTTTAGGGTAAAGGTGAGATGAAACTCAGGAGAAATCTTATTTGGTTAATCTCTACCCACTACCATCAAGTTCATTCTGATTCCTTGTGTCTCTTTATAGAGCTTTTCAGGTTGTAAATCTTCACCGGAGCAGAATGCCTCATCTCTCTCCCACAGAGCAGCTGGTGGGTTTGAACTCTGACTTTTCGGTTAGCAGTTCAGTGCTTATCCTACAGGGCTCGTACACTATTTGCTTAGAGGGACAGAGAAGGTTCCTTGCTAGCACACATGCACTGAGTCTTGCCAAAATCAAACAAGAAAGTCTTTTAGCTTATTGAATTCTTCAGACATACAGGTTCCACATCCACTATACCCACTGTGCCTAAGCAGGCTGAGACCCACAGTTTGTCTTTATTCCTGACCCACCAGATTCCATGTCTCCTCTGCCCCATCATTTTGTTCTGTGGACTTCCATTTGTTGTTTTTAAGTGCCGTCAAGTCACTTCCAACTTACAGTAACTCTGTATAGGATTTCCAAAGAACAATTGGTGGATTTGAACTTCCTATCTTGTGGTTCACAGTCCAGTGCTGATCCTACAACTCCACACAGATCATGGATCTCCATTAGAGAGTAATAATATGAACATTCTAAATAGCCTTAAAACTTGCTTTAAAAATATAAATTGGGAAAAGGAGAACTTAAATGGCATCACTTCTTTTTAAGATTTCCTTGAATAATTCTGTGCTTGGGCAACAAAAAGTCTAAAAGCGAAAGACCAAGGCAGTTAGGTTTCTCAGGTAAGGTTTTGCTACAAAATTCTTTAAGGACACCTGTTGCTTCCCTTGAAGAATGAGTAGGTACATTGTCATAATGGGGAAAAAAAATTCCCCAGTGCAATTTACCTGACCTTGTTCTCATCAATGCAGTTTTCAATTTTCTTAATACTTCTTCATAATAAACCCCCCATGTTCCTCTTGTAACTTGAGAAAATCTATCACAATTACTCCTCTGGAATCCTGAAAACAACCACCATAATATTTTGAGCTGACTGTCTGCTATGAGTTTAACTGGCCCAATAGATCCCCTCGGCAGACTTTGTTTGAATTGAATCTTGTTTATAAAGTCATTCAAAGAGACTGGTGGTGGTTACGTGCTGCCAAGTCAGTTCTGATTCATGGTGACACAGTACAGGGTATCCAAAGCTGTAAATCTTTACGGGAGCAGAAAGCCTCATCTTTCTCCCATGGAACCACTGGTAGTTTTGACCTCCTGATCTTGAGGTTCGCAGCTCAATTCATAATCACTATGTTACCAGTGCTCTTTCTAAAGAGACTAAAAGAAGTATTTAACAGAGAGAACTAATCTGCAGTGATCTACTGAGTTTAGAGACATGTCTGCATATGTTTTGTTTGGAGTAAACACATGAATGTATGAAGGGGAACCCTAATAGTAATACTCTTTGACATATCCTCATATATGTTCCATAACATTTGCCATTTTAAACATTCTTCACATGCACAATTCACTGACATTAATTGTGTTCATCATATCATGCAAACATCTCTATGATCTGTTCCAAATATTTTTCCATCATCCATAATAGGTCATTATTTTATAAGTAATGATTTTTCCTTTACTCTTTCTGTCTTGCCCACCCTTAGTAACACTGATAAACTTTTGACTGTATATATTTGCCTAGTCTAGATATTGCATAAGAGTGGTTTTTGTTGTTGTTGTTAAGTGCCATCAAGTTAGTCCCGACTTATACAGACCCTGTGTAGGGTTTCCAAGGAGTACCTGGTGGGTTTGAACAGTTAACCTTGTGGTTCACAGTCCAGTGCTGATCCTACAGCATCACCCCAGAAGTCCTGTGGAATCATACAATAACTGTCCTTTTGTGATTGACATATGTCACTTAGCAGGATGGAAACCATTGATATACTCCAGAACAAGAGTAAAACTTATCTCGATGTTAAAAGTACGATTTAATTGTAAATATGGGAGTTTTGTTGGTGAATATTTTGGGGTATATATTTTCATCACAATAAAAAGAAAAAAGAACACCATTAGTAATAAACTGGGGTATAATGTTTGTAACACGTAAAGCAGGAAGAGTTACTATTCTTGATAGATAAAAAGCTATTTTATATTAGCAGGAAAAAGAGAAGCACTTTAATTGAAAGAACAGGGAAAGCACACAATAAGGTAAATTACAAAAATAAATAAATAAAACTCATGTGCTATGTTCAACATTACCAGAATCACACAATGTATTCCATTTTTGGCTATCAACTTGGCAAAGGTTAAAACCAAAATGAATAAATACTCTGCCATGGTAACATTATGGGAAAGCAGGCGTTCTTATACTCTGCTGATTTAATAATATGTAGCAGGCACAATAGTGAATAAGAAATACAAAACCAGCCTCCAAGGAGGTCTTGTGAGAAAAGCATTAATAGGAATAAAATCATTAGAGGACTTCAAGGCTTTGAGTGTATGGTACAATGTTACTCCATTTCTCACCAACATCCTATGGCATGGATATGAGCAGGCAAGGCTAGAATACAGTCTTGTTTTGGCGGCATATTGCCTACAACATATAGTTGAATATAATAATACAGTGTTTGCATAACAAAACCAATTGTTTTCAAATAGGCTCTGACTCAGGGTGACCACATGTATATCAGAGTAGAACTGTGCTCCATAAGGTTTTCATAGCTGATTTCCAGAAATAGGTTGCCAGGGTTTTGGGGGTTTTTTCCCCCTTGGCCTCTGTGTGGATTCAAACCTCCAGTCTTTCATGTAGTAGCTGAGCATGTTAACTGCTTGCACCACCTAGGAGCCCTGTTTACATAGTAGAGATCCTTTAAAGAAACCCACATAGATAGGGTGGGCCACAGAGTCAGGGAATGCTCCTACTGGGCAGTAAAAATAAACAACAAAACAAACAAGGATAAAATTATTTCCACTTCTCCTAAGAAGAGGGAATTGTAAATACAGTTGAATATAAATGTTGACCTGACACATTGAATGTTTTAATTCCAGGATCCCAAGCTGATTCTTATCTTTAAAAGCAACCTTCCTCCCACTCTCAGTTGTTAGCAATTCCCTCCTCTTGCGCACAAAGGAGATTTCCTCTTTGTGAGGGTCTCCAAGCACTTCCAGAAATGTTTGAATGTCAATTAAATGATTTCCAGGTTGTAGGGTCTTTATTTCTAGCTCAATTCAATAGCATATCCTGAGCTGCTTACTATAGTCCAGAAATGATTCTGTCAAATACAAAAAAGGGATAGAAGATCCCTGCCCTGTGTTCCATTTTCTTCAGAAAATGTATCATGAAGGAGTTGTCAGCTCTGGGAACTGTCAAACTTGATTTCTGACATCTGCAAAACTAAGGTGAAAAGATTTTCCCTTTGTGGCATTCTAATAATTCTTTCTGTTCGGTAATGAAACTATGCAAGATCTTAAAATTATTATAATTCTTCTGTTTCCTCTCTTGGCCTGTATGCAAAGTCCAGAGAGAAGTGTGTGAAAATTAAAGCAAAATCTCCAAGATACTCTCCTCAAGGAACTTAGCCTATGCTGAGTAAGATAAACATTGAACAAGGATAGATATATTAGCAGGTACAGTCTTCCAAGAGAATTGAAAAACCCAAAGTGGCAATATCAACATACTTATGCTGACTAAACTTTGACCCAACTCTCAAAAATTCATTCTAGGGAAATAATCTAAAAGTTTCCCAAAGTTCTGTGCATAAAAATGCTTCTCTCCGTATTGTGAGTAGTGGTATAAAATAAAACTAAATGAGCAGAGAACAATTTGAAAATTATTAAATAAATATGAAATGCTTCTGTAAGACTTATTTCTATAAATTTAGAAATTTATATTTTAAAAAACTTTTCAGATACAGGAAAATGGCTTAAGAATATTTTAAATGAAAATTTGTGTGTACAGTGGCATGCTTCCTATGTATTTTTAAATATCTATAATTTTTAAATGTATGTAAGGATGAAAAAAATCCCACAAAGTATAAACTTGTAGTGCCTACCTGGACTAGGAACAAGATCTGTTCCTAATGTGTCTTCACATTTGTAGTTAAGTCAAAACAGGGCCAAACAGTTCTTATTTAGCATGATGTAGTGCCAGAAAAACATGGTGGCACAGTGGGTTAAATGTTGGTTGGCCTGCTAACTGAACATCAGTGGTTCGAACCTACCAGTTGCTCTATAGGAAAAAGATGAGGCAATAAATATACTTTCCTAATATTTGCAGCCTTGGAAACCCTATGGAATAGTTTTATTCTGTCCTATAGGGTCACTATGGATCAGAATAGACCTATCAGCAGTGGGTTTGGATTTAGTGCAGGAATAGACTCAAAGACTTCAATGATTTAAAAGTTGCACATGTATCAAATAAAGATGATGGTAATGAAGAGTTTGTTGTGAGTAGGCATGGTTTCTCAGTTTCAGCCTTGGTGTGAGACAGTACCTGCAGATCTAAATTGGGATAAGGCTGTTCTGTACTTCTGGGAGTAACTGACTAGCTTGTTGTGAATGGGGCCGCTCACACAACGGACAGCGTGGGAAGCATATATGCATTAAAGACACAGCCTTTCGAAATGTCTCTAACAGTTGTGGCATCTACTAAGTTTTGAATTATGAACTTCCTTTTTTTTTTTCATTCCATTTTCCCCTTTTTTCTGCCTTCTTGTGGGATTTGCAGAGTTTGTTTTAGCAATTTTAATGTTATTATTACTGTAAAAAAAATTTTATGTATACAACAAAACATTTGCCATTTCTGTTTTTTTTTTAATTTTCTAAATATTTTATGGGAATGATTGGGAAAATCAGATAAAAATTTCAAGTACTATTTTTAAAACATACACTCTTTAGATATATGTCATTTGATTTGTATATTTATATATTTATGTGATTGTTGTTGTTGTCATTAAGTGCTCTCAAGACGGTTCTGACTCATAGCAACTCTGTAGAAGGTTTCCGAGGAGCAAGTAGCTGGTGGGTTTAAACCACCAATGTTGTGGTTCACAGTCCAGTGTGTCACACCAAGAGTATAATACATATATATATGTATATATATACACACACACATATGCAGTCATTTAATGTTCATCATTTATTCCTCTAACGATGAATGTTAAAATTGTATCTTATTGTCATAATCATAAAGAGTACTGCAATGGACAGCCTCATAATTAAAGTAAAACGTCATCTATGTTAACCTATATTCATTTCATAAATGTTGCAGTTACTGGTCTGATACTAATGGTGGTGGCTGTGTGCCGTGGAGTTAGTTCTGACTCATAGTGACCCAGTACAGGGTTTCCAAGGCTGTAAATCTTTATGGGAGCAGAACGCCTCATCTTTTTCCCGCGGAACAGCTGGTAGTTTTGAACTGCTGATCTTGTGATTCGCAGCCCGATTCATAATCACTACACTACCAGAGCTCATTCTGATACTAATAGAAGTTACCAAAGTACATTAACATCTTCTCTCCTCTCCCATCAATGTGAGTCCTGGTGTGGTGCTGTGGGTTAATGTGCAAAATTGGTTTGAACCTCAAGGTCGGTGGTTCCAGCTCACCAGCTGCTCCTCGGAATTCCTATATAGGATCGCTATGGGTTGAACCAATTTGATGGCACTTGACAACAACAAAAAACCATCAGTGTGCATTTTAAATCAGTGTTTCTTTCATTTGAGAGATGCTTCAGGCTTTTATAAAGAAAACATTGTGCAGTAACCGATTTGATTTTAAATTATTTTTATCAAGTGCTTCCTTAATACAAACAAACCTAAAATACTTAGAAATTCCTAGTGTTATAGCTCTTAAAAATATTGCCCTCAAGTCAGTTCCTGCTCATTGTGACCCTATAGGACAGGGTAGAACCGCCCCACAGGGTTTCCAAACTTGCCACATCTTTCTCCTGCAGA
>NW_006408651.1:3816346-3830912 GCF_000296735.1 Chrysochloris asiatica
TATTTCTCTAGTATGTCTACCAATATTGGGATTGCTGGATCATATGGTATTTCTACTTCCAACTTGTTGAAGGAAGCACCACACCAATTTCCATAGTGGTTTCACTTTTTTACAGTTCCAACAGCAATGTATAAGAGCCTCAATCTCTCCATACCTTCACCAGCATGTGTTGTTTTCTGTTTTTTGAAATTTACAATTAATGATAGGATGACATGATATCTCATTGTTGTTTTGATTTGCATCTCTCCAGTGGTTATTCATTTTCTTTTGACTGTATTCATGTGTTCAAACTTACTCTGCTAATCTTTGAACTTTCCAATTTCCTGCCTCAAGGACTTTATATTTTCAAGCTAACAAACTGTGAGGCTCACCATTCCAGGATACCCACAGTCTTCCCGACATGTGTTAGAGTCACTCTGGAACATGCTTCCTCCAGACATCTTTCTAGGCCTCTGCTGAGGCATCATGCATGTCTAAAAGAGTCCTTTCCCTCACACATCGGTCTCTCCCCCACTTAACTCCCGTTTAATTTGTTTCCATGGAACTTTTTATTTCCTGAAAAGCTATTATGTGTTTGTGTGCTTATTTGTTCATTGTCTGTCTCCAGATTGAATGTACGTTTCCTGATAGTAGAAACTTTGTTTTGTTTTCTACAGTTTTCCCAGTGCCAGAACTGTGTTTTCCCCAAGTGAGTACTCAACAATTGTTAGATAAATGAATAATAGTATTTATGAAATAACATTTTGGAAGACTGTGATCTGCTGTTTGGGTACCTAGATCCAGAACATGTAAATCTTCCATATGGATAATTCTAAAATAAATTCAACTCTTATCACATATTTAACATTGAGATAAGAGCTCTGAAGGATTAAAAAACACAGGACAAGTAGCCCTGACATGGAATAATTGAGCTGATATAACACCAATGTAATTTATCATCATATACAAGTGCAAAGAAATTGTTATTTAAATTATACTAATAAAAATGAAATATGAAGAATTAGTGAAAAGAAAAAAAAAACAGTTAAAAAGTTACATACAGTCATAATGACAGTTTAATATCTTTTACTTGCTTTATTTGTATTCATAAGGATTTGATGACAACTTTAACACAGAATCCCAGAATCCCAGAAGCTTAATTTTGTAATATGTAGTCTAATAGGGACTCTGTTACATACAGTCATTCAAGGTCAAAGATTCTCTGTATCTTGAGGCTGTTTCCTTCTCCATGTTACTGAGGTAGCTGCCATGGAGTTGGTTCTTCAGTATATGACTTCATGTGTTACAGAGTAAAACGGCTCTGCAGGGCTCTTTTGGCTGTAATCTTACTGAAGCAGAATACCAGCGTTTCGTCTGTGGTATTGCCAGGTGGATTCGAACCACCAAGCTTTTAATTTGTAGCCAAATGCAAACTATCCTCCTCTATGGTGATTGTGGTGGTTATGTGCTATAGATTAGGTTCCAACTCATAGTGACTCGGTCCTGTATAGGGTTTCTGAGGCTGTAAATCTGGGCAGGAACAGAAAGCCTCATCTTGTGGCTCGTAGATTTGAACTGCTGACCTTGCAGTTAGCAGCCCAACTCTTAGCCCACTATGCTAACAGAACTCCTTAACCTTTTCTGCACATTTGTATTACTTTTCATTCAGCCAGTGAGGGAGCAAAGAAAGAAATGTGTTTTATGTGGACCAGACTGGGACTGTTGTCTCTCACTTTTGCTAATATGTCACTTAATACAAGAGACAGTGGAAACTACAGTCGTTTTTGTTTTTTGTTTTTTTAGTTTTTATTGTAACTTGAGTGATAATTTACATGGAGAACATCAGTTTTATATGCATCATTTCACTACAATGATTAATGATTACACTCTCCTCTGTGCATCATCGTTAAATAGTATTTGCTTCAATTCCCTGTTTTTGTTTTTTTGGAGGGAATGTACACAAAGGAGCTCTGGTAGAGTAGTGGTTAGGAATCAGGCTGCTAATCTCACGGTCAGCAGTTTGAAATTACCAGGTGTTCCTCAGGAGAAAAATGAGGCTTTCTTCTCCTGTACACAATTTGCAGCCTTGGAAACGCGGTACAGGGTCGCTATGAGCCGGAACTGACTCCACAGCACATAGCATCAACAACAACACAAAACACTTGGGAATATATAATCATTTAAAATACTAACCAAAGAGCACATTCTACAAGCCTGCCTCCTGGCCATCAGCACACAGCCTTTCTCTTTCCATGAGTCTAGAGTACTCAGCTGCTCTATCTCTCC
Organism: Chrysochloris asiatica; assembly: GCF_000296735.1. Classification (NCBI taxonomy): domain Eukaryota; kingdom Metazoa; phylum Chordata; class Mammalia; order Afrosoricida; family Chrysochloridae; genus Chrysochloris; species Chrysochloris asiatica. The sequence goes on from NW_006408651.1 coordinate 3,818,612, forward strand.
ATGTCATCATCTCTGCTTCCATCTCTGGTGTTGCTTCTTCTCTGCATAGGGTCCCACATTCCACTCCTGCTCTTCTACCTTGATGGTCTTAGGGTCCTCTGTTTAACTACTTCCCCCTTTTTGTTACAAAACTTCTACCTTTACAGATATGACAGTCTCAATTAGTCATAATTAACAATTACTCACTATTGAATCATAACAATCTTATCCCCATCTCCTTTCACCAAACCCATCTAGACAAAATGAAATGTATTCAGTAGGGATTCTACCTTCCCCCTTACTCTGAAACTAAACTCCCTCTTGAAAATTTGTAAGCCAGTCACTTTGTACCTTTATGTTGTTGTTGTTGTTGTTGTTATGTACTGTGGAGTCGGTTCCAATTCATAGCGACCCTGTACAGGGTTTCCGAGGCTGTAAATCTTTACAGGATCAGAAAGCCTCATCTTTCTCCCACGGAACAGCTGGTAGTTTCAAACTGCTGACCCTGAGGTTCGCAGCCCAATTCGTAACCACTACACTACCAGAGCTCCTTTATAGCCCCCTCATTTTAGATAGCCAAGGATTTCATTCTTCTTGGATTAACTATCAACATTCACGGAAGCAGCAGTCAGAAAATCAAACGATGAATTGAATTAGGCAAATCTGCTGCACAAGACCTTTTTAAAGTGTTGAAGAGCAAAGATGTCAGCTTGAGGACTAAGGTGCACCTGACCCAAGCCATGGTATTTTCAATAACCTCATATGCATGTAAAAGCTGGTCAGAGAATAAGGAAGACTATAGAAGAATTGATACTTTTGAGTTATGGTGTTGAAGGAGAATATTGAAAGTACCATGGGCTACCAAAAGATCTGTGTTGGAAGAAGTGCAGCCTGAGTGTTCCTTGGAGGCCAGGATGGCCAAACTTTGTCTCTCATACTTCAGACATATTGTCAGGAAGCACCAGTCACTGGAGAAAGATCATGTTTGATAAGGTGGAGGCTCAGAGAAAAAGAGGAAGACCCCCAGCGAGATGGATTGGCAAAGTGGCAGCATCAATGGGCTCAAGCGTGGCAATGATGGTGAGGTTGGCCCAGGATCGGGCATTGTTTCATTCTGCTGTACATAAGGTCACTATGAGACGGCACCGACTTGATGGCACCTAACAACAACAATGTCTAAGTTGTCTGTCCCTTTCAGCCCTGTATACAGACAGGATAGGATTGATGAAAACTATAGTTTTGCTGTGTGACCAGGCTGAAGAGAACATTACTAATGACGAGAACCACCTAGCTCTTCAGGTCTCAGAATTATAGAGGCTGAGGTTTGCTGTGGTCTGTAGATTTGTTTCCATGGATCTTTGCTTTTCTTCACTCTTCTTTGCTCAGGATAAGAAGATAAATGGTACCATAGTTAGGTGCTCACAAGCTTTTAAGACCCCGGTCACTACTCACCAAAGTAGGATATAAACCATTGTCTATACAGACTATGTTATGCCAATTAACCTTGGTGTAACCTGAGATTATGGTTCTAAATCCCCAGGCATGATTCATTCTCTCAAGGTGTTTGATTATGGCTAAGAAGTTTTCATAACACATCTCTGTGTTAGGTGTTATTGAGTCAGTTCCAACTCATGTTAACATTATGCACAACAGAACTCAACATTGCCTGGTCCTGAACCATCTTTGCAATTATTGTTATTTTGAGCCCATTGTTATTCCCACTGTGTCAATTTCTCTCATAAGGAAACGCCCTCTTTTTTACTGACCTTGCACTTTACAAAGCATGATGTCTTTCTCTAGACTGGTCCATCCTGACCATATGTCCAACGAACAAGAGATTAAATCTCATCATCCTCACTTCTAAGGAGCACTCTGGCTATACTTCTAACACAGATATGTTTCGTCTACTGGCAGTCATGGTACTTTTAATATTCTTAGCCAACATCATAATTTAAATGCATCAATTCTTTTTTGTTGTTGTTGTTTAAACAAACAGATTTATTCTCTCACAGAGCAGAAGGCTAGAAGTTTGAATTCAGAGCACCAGCTCTGGAGAAAGCTCCTTATCTCTTTTCAGCACCTGTAGGTCCAATATTCCTCGGCGATCTCCATGTGTCCTGGCATCAGTCTTCCCCTATGAGCTTCACAACACAGGGACGCAGGTTCAAAGGACGCACTACACTTCTAAGTCTTCTTTCTTGGTGGTGGTAAGGCGTTTCTTCTCTGCTCACTTGTCTCTCCTTTTATCACTTGTAAGACAAAAGGTGTTGCAGGCCACATGCCCTGGAAACTACCTTATGTCAGATACCAGATGGAATTATAGCAGCTCACCTTTAACCTTAACCTTCTTACTGCTTCAGATCACATCATAGAGAGTGATGACCACTGAGAAGCATGACCCAGCCAAATTGACAGATATTTTGGTGAAACACAATTCAATCCATGATAGTTCTCAGAAGTGAGGATGGCATGACTTGAGCTCACATAGTTCAGATAAGTTATCAAGAGTCACCAGTTCTTGGAGAAGGACATTACGGTTGGTAAAGTAGACAGTCATTGAAAAACAGGAAGACCCTCAACAAGATGGATTAATACCATGGCTTCTGAACAATGCACTCAGACATAGCAATGCTTGTGAGGCTGATTCTGTGTCAGGCAATGTTGTGTTGTGTTGTGTTGTGTTGTGTTGTGTTGTGTTGTATGGGACCACTATGAGATGGAACCAACAGAGCAGCACTTAACAGCATGTGCCAACATTAGTAACACAAGGACTTTGAATTTTTTTGCTCAGCAGTGGGTGGGAATCAGCTGTCCTGACTTCACCAAGACTTCTCATCAAGCCAGCCCCCAACTCATGGTGGCCACGTGCACATGTTGCTCAACCCTGCATCATGCCCTTGAGGGGTTTGGAGTCAGACCATTTTTATTTGTAGAATATATAAGCCTAGATAAAGCAGGGCTCCCTGAGAGGCTCAACTACCAGCCAAAAGGTTGACTGAACTCACCTAGAGGCACCTCGGAAGTACGGCCTAGAAATCTGCCTCAGAATGTTTATACTTTTGAAAACCCAATATGGCCCTCGTGACTTGATTTTCAGCCAACCAATGGATAGGTCTGTATGGGGGACAACAATACTAGTGAAGTCTGTACACCACAGAATGGTCAACCATACAACATCAGAAGGACAGTGCTTACCTAAGGACACAGTTCAGAGGGTTGGGAAAGAAGTAATAATGGAAACAGGAATCACAGAGAGGAAGTGAGATGAGTGATGTTACATGGAAGGGATTGCATCATTAAAACGAAGTGTATGATTTGTTGAACGTGAAACTGACAATCTTTTTCTGTAAGCTTTCACTCAATTCACAACAAAAAGCTTAAAAAAAAGAAAAACTCATGGGGTCCTCATCAGTAGGTGTCAACTACAGTCACCACCACCACAACAGAATTGGGTTCCAGTGACTAGAGTTACAGTTCAGGAGAATGAAGCCAAAGAACACCTGAGGAATCTCATCCGAAACCTGAAGGCCCACCATCAGTATTCTGCATCGAAAGGATAATCCTCCAAATGGACCACTTCCTGTATGACGCAAGCCCTCCAGTTCCGGTTGAAACTGAGTATGGTCGTCATCTCCTCATCACTTAACTGGAAGTCAAAGACCTGGAAGTTCTCAACAATACACTTCAAAGTCACAGACTTGGGGATCACAGCCACATTCCTCTGAATATGGAACCGGATTAGAACCTGGGCTGGAGTTCTGTTGTGCTTTGCAGCAATCTCCTTAATCTTAAAATCCTCCAGCAGTGAAGGGTCTCCTGGCTTGGCCCAAGGTCTGTCTGGGGAGCCCAGGGGACTGTAGGCAGTGACTATGATGTCCTTGGACCAGCAGTGCTGGATCAACTTTTCACAGAGTGAGGTATGGGTGACACTCGATATGGTTAGTCACTGGTTTGTGTTTTAGTCCAGGTTTATTCAAGAGCCTCTTGATCTGGAAGTGGTTGAAGTTGGAGACGCCAATGGCTTTCACCAGCCCCTGGTCCACCAGCTCCTCCATGGCCTCCCAGGCATCTACAAATGTTGTTTTACCAAGTAATACATTGCCTTTGTCATCTTTGGGGATCATTTCCATCCCAGGCTGAAGCCCCTGAGGCCAGTGAATCAGGTAAATGTCCAGATAGTCCAGTTTCAGATCCTTGAGGGTCTTCTGACAGGTTTCCTTCACCAGGGGCCTCTCAAAGAAGGTGGGCCACAGCTTCCAGGTGCCCAGGCCCACAATGGGCATCTTGGCTTTGGTGTTGAGCTCCACGAAGGTGGCCATGGTCAGTGTGGACAGGGACCTGAGAAGATGGGTGAGGAGCAGAGGGTGTTCTGAGCCCTGTTAAGAAACGCATCAATTCTTGCACAGTGTTCCTTATTCATTGTCCAACAAGCCACTAATACCCAAGATATTGATCTTATGCATTTCATTTCATTTTTTATGACTTCCAGTTTTCCTAAACTCATACAGTCTACCCTCCAATTGTTAATGGATGTTTGTAGCTGTTTCTTCTCATTTTGAGTTATATCCTATCAGCAAGCAAAGGTGCATAAAGCTTTGCTCCATTCACATCATTAAAGTCACTTCAACTGTGAGTCACTCATTCTTGTGTTTTTGCATGAACTGGGTTAGTTCATTGTTGCTGGGCTTTTGTTGTGGTACTGTCATTGTTGTTGTTATTAATTATCAGTTCTGAATCATAGAGACCCTTTGTAGGGTTTCTGGAGGAGCAGCTAGTGAGTTTGAACTGCTGACCTTGAGGTTCAAACCAATGGTATGATTGAGTGCTTATCCTACAGTGTAGGGCTGTACTTGTATTTAATTGAGGATTATTATTATTATTATTATTTTGCCTTGTTTTTGTTTGGTCTAATTTCCTTTTTTTGCTTCATTTCTTTTGATAGATCTATAAGACTGCAGGAGGTTCAAGTTGGGTACAGTTGCTGTCTTTCACCAGGTTGAAGAAATGAACAACAACAAAAGAAAATAGCAAACAAATTTTACTATTTATGAGGGGGACAAACAAAAAGAAATAGGAAAGAAAGAAAAATAACAAAAACCATAAAGAGGGAAAAAAGAAAAAGTAACCAGTACAGAAAAATAAGAAACTGCATAGAAGAAAAACAATTTAGTGAAAAATAAAAGTAGTGCTGTAGTAACAGCACTGGACTGTGAACTACAAGGTCAGCAGTTCAAACCCAATATCTACTCCTCAGAAACCCTATACAGGCTCACTGTGAGTCAGAACTGACACCACGGCACTTAACAACAACAACAAAAGCAAAAATAAAGAAAAAAAGGAAAAACAGTTTAAAGAAAATAATGGCAGAAGAGGAGGAAAAGAAAAAAATTTAGAAAATGAGGGAGCGGAGGCACCCAGGCAGTGCTCCCGGCAGCCAAGGAGGTAGCATGGGGCACTACACCTAGTACAGGTCTGCACAGACTGCCGGCTGATCCTCAGGTCACAGAGGTAGAGCTGAGGATCCTGGCCAGTTTCTGCCAGCCTTAAAGGTGGCTGTGGGCAGGTTGTCTGGTCCTGAAAAGAGTTCTTTTGACACAGAGGGGACTGGGAGCAGCCAGGCCAGTCTCGCGCTGTGTACTCTGCTGGTCTAAGACGGCAGAGAGAGCATGCCTCCAAATGTGGGGGTGATGTGTACCTGACCCCTGTCTGAGGGCACTCCTCTGACCTCAAGTGAAGCAGGTTTTACACTGGGAGGCAAGGTGGAAAGGTGTCACTGATTGTCCATGGTAGGTTGGGCTTGGGATGGACCACACTTCTGGTTACTAAGAAGGTACAGAGAAAACTGGGGAAAATCATACCTATCTGGTTGGCAGGTGTAGATGTGAGCATTGGTGTAGTCCTGGATGAGTGGAATTGATTATTAAGTTGATGCTACAATCGGAATGCTGCTTGCCAAAAAAAAAAAAAAATGGCCATGCTGTGTCTGTTTTCCTCTTTGTTTGATATTCTCAGTTTATTCTTCTACTTGGTATTTGATCCGCTTCTTTAACCTTTCCTTTTGAAGCTAAGGGTACAGGATTACCATCCTATCTGCTTCATTTAGCGTTCCATGTTTTTGTTGTGACTTCTCTGTCTTGTCCACCATCTTGACAGAAATCTCCTACAGGTTCATTTTTGTCATTAGTTCTGTCATTTGTAGTGCTGAAGTATAAATTTTCCTTATAATGCTTATGATATAATGCATTGTGGCTGGAGGCACTCTTACAAACTCATCTGTCAATCCTTGTGTAAAATGACTACCCCTTTTTTGAGCTTTCACCCTTATAGCATAGTTAGGTAGATTACAAGTTGAGGAAACACTTTCAAATGTTCTTGAAAAATGACTTTTCTGAGCTCTTGTTTATCTGATATTTTTCTATTGATGTCCCATATGAAAGGCTATTTGTCTTGAATAAAATTTTATATCACAATATTACCTCCTCAAAAATTGTAAATATTGCAAACAACGTTCAAAATCACTCTGATATTTTCCCTTACACTCTTATGGTGATGGTTGTATGTTGTGGAGTCAGTTCTGACTCAAAGCAATATTGTGTAGGGTTTCCAAGTCTTAAATATTTACAGGGGCCAATAGCCTCATCTTTCTCCCCTGAAGCAACTGGTAGATTTGGACTACTGAACTTGTGGTTAACTGCCCAACTTGCAATTAGCTATGCTATCAGGATTCCTTTTACACTCTTATATTTTTTACCTAAATTGCATGCAAATTGTTTTTATTCCTGTTAAAAATAATCAAAACACTAAGAAATTGAAACAGAAGACTTATTCTGAGTATTCTATATGCATATAAAGATAATATTCTGATTTTTTAAAACAAGCAAATGGCTCTAAGTAGACTGTTTATAATGAGACTTATATAGAGAAGTTATTGTTGTTGTTATTGTTGTTGGGGGGACAAAAAAATTGAAGAGTATTGGGTAATCCTATTGGGTAATCTTAATGTAATTGATTGTACCCTTTCCTTTCCCTTTTACTAAGATCAACTACTGTCTGGTCACAAGGTGATCAGTGACCCTCTACCCACCTGCAACCATGATATATTTTGAAATTTAAATTAAGCAAGGCTGACTTCAAACAGGATAGTAGAGATTAGTAACTTTGGATGAAAAAACAAAAAACAGCTGACAGAATTTGGACAGGAATTTTTTATGGTTAATGTTTGACTTTAGGGTTTTTTTTACCCACAAACTAAAAGTACAATGTTTGGAATTAATTTTTCTCAATTACATTACTTTTGCCTAGACTGTGTTATGGCTTTCCAATATCATAAGCAAACATGTTTAACTCAATGAAATTTTCTTTAATGATGTTATTTCTTCTGTTTCCATTATTTATATTTCTTATCCAGAAAAACTCATAACCCTTACATTAGATGCCTGTTTGCTGTATTCTGTAGCTTTCATCACTTTCATCTTTTTCTTTTTCCTTTGTATTCTTGGAAAGCTACTCAAGTTGATTGGAACCCTGTTTTCATGGAATTATGGAACATAAAGACATGAAAGTACATTCTAATAAGAATTAAAACAGAACTACATGCATTTCTTTGTGTGTGTAGAACAAAAGTGTTACACTATTTAATTTTTCCTGAATCAAAGGGTAGAACTAGTAGGACTTCAGTAAAAGTGAGATAGATCTGAAAAGGAAAGGAAAGATAAGTTTGAATAAGTCTTAGTTAGCCTAGGCAACAAAGGCCATTGCAAGGAAAGAAGAACATATTTAAGGGCATCATGTGTCATTACATGATATGTTTCAATGAGTTGAACTATAAATTCTAGAGTAGGACAAAAGAAAGCTGAAAAGTAGCTTATAGACAGATTGTGATTTATATAATATGTAGGTGTGTTGAGTTTGGGAAAGGCAATGAAGTAAAGGCTTAAAAGATAGAAGAACTCTAGCATTCCAGTAGAGAAGACTGATTATGAGATTTCTATATTGACTTGGGAAAATAAAGAAAAAACATAGTTGGTAATAAATAATTGGTTTAATTTAAAAGATTTAAAGCTTGGAATGCCTGTAAGACATTTTAGTCACAATATGAGTATGAATTTTGAATTGTAAATGGAGACATGGTGTCTTTTGAATTCTTTTTCAGTTTGTTCCATTACCTTTTCTTCCTAAGAATCATTTTCTGGCTCTGCATCATTTGTTTAAGACTTTCTCTCTTGTTTCTTCCTATGAACTAAAATTATTTGTTGTATCCAAGGCATTGTCAGATTTGTAAAAATAAACAGTTCAGTTGTTACACCCAGAGGGGAGAAATCTATGTGGAGCTCTTGCAATTCAAGGAGCTCACGAGGTGGTTATGGAAGGGATGTGACAACAGAGTCCCTGGCCTTAGATGGAGTTCCTGTTGGACTCAGTGTTATCTACGCTCAGGGCACTCAATCATGAAGTAGTTTGTGAGGCCCTTGATGGGGCTGCTTTCATTGTCTGTTAGAACCACAGGGAAGATGGAAGTAGCTTGACTGGTTAAATGATAGTCTGGTGGTGCTGTGGGTTTTGTAGGACAGGATCCGAGCCCATCTGAATCCAGACACCAAAGCAGCACACTAAAGTGACACAGCTAGCACTCCCAACCATACAGCTCTGAACTCCTGGAGAGCAGGGTCTGTGCTTGGGGTGGAAGAGGGTGGAAGCTGGCCACACTTCTGGTCATCAGGCAAGTGTGGGAAAAGAGAAGAGATCACACATTTTCTGTCACCCGTACAAATCTGCTTTGCAAGGCTTCCCTCTGATGCCAAAGCTACTTACAAGATGGTGGAGCCATATCTGGTCAACCATCCCTGCTCACCATCCCTGCTCAGCCACTCCTCCCAGAAAGCACTCCATCTGCTTCTCTGACCTTTCTTCTGAGGTTCAGGGTGGGAAGAAACAGTGTAGAAGCTCAATATCATCAGCCAAAACAAGGCCAGGGAAAGACAGTGAAACAGACCATCAATTTGGGGCACTGTGGGTAAATGAAGTCATTTGAACCACAAGGTCAGTAGTCTCACCTGCTGCTCCTTAGAAACCCTATACAGAGTCACTATAGGTCAGAACGGACTGAACAGCACTTAACAACAACAAGTTCAGACTGAAGTCTAAGAAAATTAAAACAAGTACACGGGAGTCAAAGTATTATCTTGAATATATCCCACCTGAATTTAGAAACCATCTCTGGGATATATTTGATGCATGAGACACTAATGACCAAAGACCAGAACAGTTGTGAGCTGAAAATAAAATAATACTTGAAGAAAGCAAAAAGTCATTAAAAAATCAGGAAAGAAAGAAAAGACCAAAATGGATGTCAGAAGAGACTCTGAATCTTGATCTTGAGTGTAGAGAAACTAATGTAACTGGAAGAAATGAGGACACGAAAGTGCTGAACAGAAAATTTCAAAGGGATGCTTTGGGAAACAAAGTCAAGTTTTATAATGAAATGTGCAAAGATCTTGAGTTATAAAATCAAAAGGGGAAAAGACACTCAGCATTTCTCAAGCTAAAAGAATTGAAGCAAAAATTCATGACATGATTTATAATACTGAGAAATTCTATGGGCATAATATAGAATGATGCAGGAAGCATCAACAGAGGTTTGAAGGAATATACAGAGTCACGGTACCGAAAAGAACTGTTCAGTGTACAACCATTTAAAGAACTACTATATGATCAAGAACCAATGATACTGAAGAAAGACATCCAAGATGCACTGAAGGTATTGGCAAAAAATAAGACTCTAATAAGAGATGGAATACCAATTGAAATATTTCAACAAACTGAAGCACCAGTGGAAGTGCTTACTCATCTATGCCAAGAAATGGCATATTAATTGGAAGAGACCCAGAATAGTGTCCCTTCCAAAGAAAAGTGACCCAATGGAATGCAGAAATCATTTAACAATATCAATAATATCACAAGCAAGTAAAATTTTACTGAAGATAATTCAGAAATGGTTGTAGCAGTACGTCAGTAGGAGCTGCCAGAAATTCAAGCTGGGTTCAGAAGAGAACATGGAGTGAGAGATATCATTGCTGACATCAGCTGGATCTCAGCTAAAAGCAGAAAATATCAGAAAGATGTTTACTTGTGCTTTATTGAATATGCAAAAACTTTCAACAATGTGGATCATAACAAGCTACTGATAACATTGTAAAGAATGGGTATTCCAGAACACTTAATTGTGCTCATGAGTTACCTGTATATACATCAACAAGCAGTTTTTCAAACAGAACAAGGGAACACTGAATAGTATGAAATCAGGATAGGTATGTACCATGGTTGTATCCTTTCACTATATTTACTTAATCGGTATGCTGAATAAATAAACTGAGATGCTTTGTTATATGAAGAAAAATTTGACATCAGGATTAAGAGGACTCATTAACAACCTGTGATATGCCGATGACAAAACCTTGTTTTCTGAAAGTGCAGAGGACTTAAAATACTAATGAAAATCAAAGACTACAGTATGGGTTGCACCTCAACATAAGGGGAAAAAAATCCTTACCACTGGACCAATAAATTGCATAATGACAAATGGAGAAAAGATTGAAGTTGTCAAAGACTTTATTTTTCTTGAATCCATCATCAACACTCATGGAAGCAGCTGTCAAAAAATCAAACAATGTATTGCATTAGGCAATTTTGCTGCATAAGACCTCTTAAAAGTATTCAAGAGCAAAGATGTCAGTTTGATGGCTAAGTTATGATTGATTCAAGCCATGGTATTTTTAATCATTTCATATGCAAGTGAAATTTGGTCAATGAATAAGAAAAACAATAGAAGAATTGATGCATTTGCATTATGATGTTAATATTATGCTTTCAATATTTGCAGAGAATCTTGAAAGTACTATGAACTGCCAGTAGAACAAACAAATCTGTCTTGGAGAAATAAAGCCAAAATATTCCTTAGAAGTGAGAATGGCGAGACTTCATCTCTAGTACTTTGGACACATTGTCAACAGAAACCAGTACCTTCAGGAGGACATCATGCTTGGTAAGGTAGAAGGTCAGTGAAAAACAGGAAGACTCCCAACAAGGTGGATTGACACAGTGGTTCAACCATAACTTCACTGGTGAGGACGGAGAAGAATGGAGAAGTGTTTCGTTCAGTTGTACATTGGGTAGCTAAAGTCAGAACCGAATGGAGGGCACCTAAGAACAACAATGCAGTCATTCAAAAACATTTCTTCAACATCTACCATATAATAAGCACTTCTCAGCACTTAGGACACCGAGGTGTATAAGAGAGACAAAAAAAATCCTATCTATGTAACACGAAGCTTTTATAGTACATTTTTAAGTTGTTTCCAACTTTCTACATTGTAACTACAAATCCTTTTGTTCATCTTTAATTATTTCATTAGGAAATGTTTACAGATTTGGTTTTTACTGCATCAAAACAGTAAAAACATTTTTAAGGTTTTTAACAAAAATGCCAAATTATCTCCCAAAAGTTAACACACTTTACATCTCATGTCACAAATGAACTAGCACGACAATTTCAACACTCCCAGACAAATGGTATCTTCCTCTTTTCTTTCAAATAAAACCAATCCTGGATTAAGCTAGCAAAATAAAAGTACACCAGCTTAATTCATACATGCAACCAAAAACAGACTGTTAGTTCTCAGCTTCAGTACATTTGTATTCAATGTGAGAAATTTAGAACTACTCTTAATCAACCTTTCTAAAGAATATCCATAATTACCTCAGCGAGTCCTCATATACAAAATTTCATTTAAAAATTATCAAAATAAAAGAACAATAATAAGAAGAAGCAAATTAAGTATCTTGGGTAAAGTTACGTCATTCTCATATTTTGGGAAAAAATAGAAACCTGGCTGCCTCATACAAGCAGTGATTCATTAATACTAATTAGTGATTTTTTCCAAGCCGGGAAGAAAACTGTTTCAGAGCATAATCATTCCTCATTACAAAAACAGCAGGCTGCATTTAATCTGCTGCTGAACTTTTCAGTTGCGGAATTATCTGACCTATAATTAAAAGATACTTAGGTCTGAAGGGGAAAGAAAAACAGTTCCTAATGACAAACAGATAGCAGCTATTCAAAGCCCTGCCTTCCTCACCTCTGCCCAGGCAACCCCACAACCCTGCTGTCACCTTGCCTCAATTCTGTTCAGGGAAATGGAAAATCTACTCTTTGTTCACCCAAAAATTCCTGTGTAAGAATGAGCATGTGGTGTTCAAAATTACACAAATACCCAACTATCTTATGCTGAAATTCCACTTTTCTCTTTCTAGCTAGTATTATTTT
>NW_006408651.1:3831409-3837879 GCF_000296735.1 Chrysochloris asiatica
CTTTCTTTCCTAATCCTTCTGATTTTTTCCTTAGGTAAATGCGCTCTTTTTGGTCTAAGATGTTACATTGTGGGCATTGTAATCAATGACATGAAACAAAATGTACATGAATTGTTAAATGGAAAACCGATTTGTTCAATAAACCTTCACCCAGTTCCCTCGGAAACTCTATGCAGGGTGGCTCTGAGTCGGAACAACAACAACAATTCACTAAAAAAATTTAAAAAAAAAGAAAAGTAAAGTGTGGCTCTGTAGGAGAAAGCACTGAACTGCAAGGTCAGTTTGAAACAAGGTTTGAAGTTCAAACAGGGTCACTACGAGTCAGAACTAACTGGATGGCATAGTTTTGCTGATGGCTGGAAACTCAAATTGACAGAGATATGAGTTGATAAGTGTGCAGGCTCTACTGTCAGTCTGCTTGGGCTAGAATCCTGACCATGTGCATCTTTGGACGAGTTGCTTAACTTTATTAAGCCTCAGTTTCCTCTTCTGGAAATGGTGATTAAAAATAAGATATAAGCCTGAGGTCTTTGTGGAGATGGTTGTTGTTGTTAAGTGCTTTTGAGTCAGTTGTTACTCATAGCGAACCTTGCAGTTCAATCCGACCTTGTGGTCTAGTGCATTATCCCACAGCACCACACCAGGATTCCTTCGTGGAGATTAAGATAAATAAGTATCGGCCATGTTATGACTATCATAGATGCCACCTATAATACAGTGTTTTAATCTATTTTGATTTGTTGTGCTTTGTTTTTCTATTTAAACCCCTATCATCATCATCATAGTCTTTATAACTAAAAATGTTTTTTAATAGTTAATTGGAATGTATCACTTACTGAATTTTTAATTTTTCACAGTATTTCAGATATATATAAGAGGTTGTATTTTTCCCATGTTACTGTATTTTTAGTTGTCACCTGACAAAAATGGAACAAACTGAGCAAAATGTCCAAATAATCCCCTAAAATTTCTATTTTGTGGAAAGCAAAATACTTAATTTTTACTGAATAAGTCCACTTTCAACTATTGTGAGGACAGTAATAACATGTTGCAAAATGGCTTTCCAGTACTGTGTTTCCAGTTACTGTGTTAAGTCAAAACCATGTCTTTGGTATAAATATGACAATGTAATATCTCTGTTAATTGAACTATTTTCATGTATTTTTTAGGTGTATATATTATTATCTTTCTAAATTTTGAATATTTTTAAAGTATAAAATGTTGAGGAAAATATACCACAGAAGTATCAAAGAAGAGCCTTATTTTGAAAGTGTACAGCCAACTGTTTAGCCATATAACATAATGTAACATTTAACATAATGTAACATTTTACAAACTTCAACTTTTGTTTATCTGCAACACCTATATCTCTGAATTTGTTCCTATTTTATCAAGAATTAGGAAGACATGAGCTCAAGAAACACTTTATCTAATTCATAAGTGAGGCAAAGAGATATCTAAATTGATGGTGAAGGGAGACCCCAGAATGAAAATATTAAGACATTAAGACACAAACACCTGTGGATATTCTCTGTTGACTCTAACCAGGCCTTTTTGTACAGAGTCATTCCGTTATGACCTCCTGCTGAGAATTTAACTTTCTACCTCAGATGTACTTGAATCAGAATCTACAGTTTAGTAAGAATCTCAAGTGATTCCTTTTGAAATTAATTATTTAATTATTTTAAGAATGACTGACTTTTTTATAGAAGGCAGTCTTTAGAAACATTTCTGGATATCATAATTCACCATTATAAAGGCTATGTTGTTAGAGAAAATGAAATTATTAAGATTGAATAAGAGGTCAGATTGTACTGTATTAAATATTTCATACTAACACAAAAGATACTGCTGTAGCAACCTGACCTTCATGTTTCAAGCGAAAATAATGTATAACTCCTTTTTTTATGGGAAAATAAATACACATCGTTTCCCTTTCAATACATTTAGAAATAAAAACACACACACACATACACAAAAAGAAAACAAAATTTCTATCCTTCCACCCAATTCTTCTGCTCTTTTGCTTCCTTTTCTTTTTAACTAGCTCCCTGTCTTCCAACTTAACTCATGTCTACACTCTGCCCACTGAAAAATTCTCCCTTCCCTTCCACTTCTGTAAACCTTTTTGCTATTATGAATAATACTGCAATGAACAGTGGCGTGTATGTATCTATTCGTGGGTATATAGCAAGTAGAGAGTTTGGGGGGTCATATGGTATTTCTTTTTCCAACCTTCTGAGAAAATGTCATACTGTTTTCCAGAGTGGTTGCATCTCCCATCAGCAGTGTAAGAGGGTCCCATACACTCCATACTATCTCCAGCATGTATGTTTTCTGTGTTTTTGAACTTTGCTATTAGTACTGGGGTAAGATATCTCATTGTTTTTATTTGCATCTCTCTAAATGGAATTGTGGTGTGGCGCTTTAAGATAAGCACAAGGTTGGCAGTTCATACCCACCAATAGTTCCTTGAAGAGGTTTGCTATGAGTTGGAAGTAACTTAATAACATCAAAAATGGCTAATGATTGTGAGCATTTCTACATATATGTTTGTTTTTTTTTTAAATGTTTTATTGTGAATTGAGTGAAGGTTTATAGAAAAAATCATCAGCTTTACATACTACATACTGCAAATCATACATTTGTTTCATCTTAATGATTAAGGTCCCCTCCATGCAACAACACTTATCACACTACCTCCCTGTGGTTCCCATTTGGTTTTCACCTACCCTACTGTCCCTTCTCAACTTGGTCCCTAGGACAACGTTGCCCTTTTGACTTTGGATGATTGACCATTCCATGGTGAGCATTCCTCATCAGTGCTGTGTCCCTTCTATAAACCTATCCACTGCTTGGGTGAAAATTGGGCAACAAGGGTGAATTCCATTCCAGCCCTGAAGAGTTATAGAGGGCCATAGTCTCAGGTTCCTCCCGCCTCTTTCTGACCAGTATTCTTCTTTTTTTTTAAAACTGAATAATGTAAGTTGTGTTCCACATTTTCTCCCACTCTATCTGGGACCCTCTAATTTGATCCCTCTCAGGGCAATTGGTATTGGTAGATGCACACCATCTAGCTCTTCTGATCTCAGAGTCATGGAGTCTGTTGGACTAATTGATTCCAGGTGTCCTCAATTCTTATCACCCTTCTTTCTTCTGCTATGGAAAGACCAATAGCTGCATCTTAGACCGCAAATCATGGGCTTTCAAGATCTCCAGTGCTACTTACCTAGGCGGGATGGACAGAATAATGCCTTTGTGGACTGTTATGCCAACTGACCATGGTGTCTTCTGAGACTATGGTCCTGATCCCCTAAGCCCATAAACTCATTGCCTTTGGATGTTGTGTGATATCTAGGAAGTTTTCATCATATGTCTGTTATATGTTCCACCAGATTTGTAATTGTGTTTGCAGGAATGTAGATATTCATATACAAATATCATCTTTCAAACTCATATATTTGTGGGCTATATAAATATATATATATCACTCTTCCTCCCTTACCCATTCAATCTATGTCTCAATCCGTGTACCTACGCACAGAACACTCTTGTTCTAACTTTGTATATATATCACTATTTACATCTATCCCCTTTAGCCCATGCAAACCTCCTGTCTTCATCATTCTTCTGCCACCTTCCCTCTTGTTGCATATTGTCCTCCCCCTTCTTGTATATTGCCTTACTTTTCACCTGAGCTAATATCTTCATATATCTTTGTTGGCCTCCTCCGTGTCTTCCTTGGTGAAGTGCCTGTTCATATCCTCTGCCCATTTTTTTTTCCTCGTAAAAAGGGACAATTTTAACATTTTTAAAATAACATAATAAATAGTTCATAATAACTGCAGGTGGGTAAGGCTGTTTGGGAGTACTCAGGAACACAGGTGATGGTGATTTTCATGGTTGTAGTCTTCGCCAATAAAGAATGATTTAAAGGAAACTGCTGTCAAACCAGTAAGACTGCATTTATGCAGCCATCGTTTTCAGGATTGTTGGTAACTTGAGCTTATTTCTCCCAGATAATCTTGCCTCCTGTGTCACTAGGCCCAGCTCGCTCACGTTCATTTCAGTGACAGTCCCTTTGGTGATCACACCCAGAGTTGTATAGAGTGGGGATGAGGATTCTTCTTCACACCAAGTATCCGTAAGTAGAAAGTGGCTTTAAGCTCAGAATGTGTTAATGTGAGCTTTCTTGAAATGTAAGCCCATTGATCTGATGAATCTTTCGTAGTTAGGTGGTTTTCGTGTAAAGCCTTCTCCAACGAAGCAGACTTTGGTAACCATCCTGTTCCATGCTTTCTTTTTTCTCTTTCCTGTCTGAATAACTTTTAATACTTCTGTTTCTTCCTGGGTACAGACTTTGGGCAGAGGGCCTTCCCATTTTCTCGCTTTCTCCTTTCATTTGTGTTTAATCATATTGGAAAGTACTTTAGCTTGTCTGCTCCTCTCTGTCCAGCAGATAAGCAGGTACTGCACCTTGTGGAGTCTTCTCATAATTGTTTTGTTTGGTGTTTCTCTTTTCATGCACCTTGATAGTCTTTTTCATTTGTATTTTCTCAGCATGGTGCTGTTTATGGTAGAGCTTAGCCTTCAGACCACTCTTTTCGGCCTTCTTTGGATGTTCATGAGCCTCTCGACTTTCCATCTTTCTCTTTTTCTCATGATAATCCAAACGATACCCATAGCACTTACGGTGTAACTAAATATATTCATTTTGTGGCATGGTGACGGGAGCAAAGCCACCAGGCACAGCCTCTGGGGCATGAAAAACTACTCAGTTTTTGGGTTCCTGAGACCCATAAGGTGAAAGGCCTCAGCCCGAGACAGGAAGAGCCTCTGCTCATTTTTAAATTGGATTCTTTGTCTTCATCTTATTGAGGTGTTGAAGTGTTCAAGAAATTTTAGACAACAGTTACTTGTCTGATATGTCATTGCCAAAATATTTTTTCCTAGTCTGTGGATTCCCTTTTCACTCTTTTGGTGAAATCTTTTGATGTAAATAAGTATCTAATTTTTAGGAGGTCTCAGTCATCCATTTTTTTCTTCTGCTATTTATGTGTGTGTTTTCAGTTATGTTTGGTAGCGTATTTATGCCATGAATCAGAGCAGCAATGTTTGTCCCTATTTTCTCAATGATAATCTTCATAGTTCTAGATTTTACATTTAGGCCTTTAATACATGTTGGGTTTATTTTTGTATATGGTATGAGATATGCATCTTATTTAATGCTTCTGCAAATGAATGTCCACTTTTGCCAGCACCGTTTGTGAAGAGACTATCTTTTCCCCATTTAATGTGTCTAGGTCCTTTGCCAAAGATCAACTGAGTATACAAAAGGATGAAGTTGCTCCCATACTTCACATTAAATAGGAAAATTAACTCACAATGGATCCATGATCTAAATATAAAAACTAAAACCATAAAACTCTTAGAAGAAAGTATAGAAGTAAGCTTCAGGATCTTGTTTTCAGAAAGGGAGTCTTAGATCTGACACCAAAAGTATAATCAAGAGAATAAAACACAGATGAATGAAACTTAATCAAAATGAAAAACTTTTGTGCATCATTGAGCTTTATTAATAAATTAAAAGACAACCCAGTGAATGACAGAAAATATTTGTAAATCATATATCTGATAAGGACTTTATATCCAGATATATAAAGAATTCCTAAAACTGAATAACAAAAAGAACAACTCAAATTAAAAAATGAGCAAAAGACTTAAATAGGTATCTCCAAAAAAGATACTTCAGTGACCAATCAACAAGAAAGAAAAGTATGTTTCCTATGAGCTATAATCCTCTCTTATCAAAATCCAGATATTCAGAAATGTACCTCTTAGAGGAGAATACATTGCGCTTTATCTTTTTTATTCTTCTCTAAAACTGGTTTGGGATCTAATCACTACAGATTTACACTTACTTGCAGTTTTAACTCTGTCCGCCACTGGCAAATGTAGTTTCACCATTGACTTTAGTAACCCTGGTGGTGCAATGGGCTAAGTGTAGGGCTACTAATCAACAAGTCACCAGCTGCTCTGCAGGGAAAATATGAGGCTGCTTGTCCTTGCAAAAATACAGTCTCAGAAACCCTAAGGTGCAATTCCACACTGTCCTATAGGGTTGTCCTGAGTCAGTATTAACTTGACAACAATAGGCTTGGATTTTTAGGTTAGATTGTAGATAATATACCAAATGATACCAAGTGAGTCTAGGAAACACATTTGAAAAACCAGTTATAGACAAATGTCCAGGTTTAGAGACTCAGGTAGGAATAGATTGGTGTTAGAAGGAGTCTTGAACCCATCAAGTCCGGGATATCACGACGATGTTCAGATCATCCTTATAATATGCTCATGACTGTGAAGTGGCTTCTCAGGACTGAAGCACCACTGTTCATTGGGAGCTCATGTGCTATAAGAAAGCTTGTACTTACAGAGCACTGGCTATTTTCAAGTATTATGCTTCCCCC
>NW_006408651.1:3838214-3858646 GCF_000296735.1 Chrysochloris asiatica
TCCCATAAACCCAAAACTCACAACTTGCAAAGGGAGGGCAGGCCTAATTTTTTGTTTAATTACCTTGTTTAATAATTCCAAATTTATTTCATTACTTTGGGGAAACATAAAAGTAAGTCAATGGTGCTTCATAAAAAGTATACTTTTTTTCTGAAACTCAAGATGTGAATCTATTTTACTCCTAAGTAAACACATTAGATCTGCTAATATTGTTTCCAAATGGAAGTCTTGTATTACTTTATATAAGTTTCTTAGATTAGTTTGATTTGCTATATTGATTGTCTACATAAAATCTGCTAAACACTTGAAAAGTATTTTGAGTTTTAAGTTAGTGAAAGCTTACCTAATTTGCCTTAATTGGATTAATGTAATTAGTATGGAAAACCCTTAAAGATACTGTATAGTCTAGTAACCAGTGTTTCCTCCCAAAATGGAATTCAAATCTTTTTCATCCTAGGTTAGCTGGAAAGTCCATTTGATAGCATGAAATGTAGCAATATTTTATGCTTTCTGAAAAACCACAGCTTGTCTTAGAGATGAACATGAGCGCAGGGAAAAGCATGTAATGACCCATTCACACATGAGACTGTCTGCCTAACTGAAGTTAGCAAATGAAGATTTCCTACAAATAATTTAGTAGGATTTACCAACTTTAGAATCCACTCAAGTCTTGTTGGCTTCCAGTTCTGAATCAAACTTTAGTCTGAGCGTTTATATGAATTTTCCCCCTTCTATTCTTGGCCAAAATAAGATTTCTTGTTTCTAAGAAAACCAGTAATAGAAATCTTCTTGGACATCTAAATTGTTTTGCAAAATTTTTTGATGAGTTAAGTATAAATGAAAAAGAAACATAAGGCTTACATTTCCCTTAAACACAAGGGGGATTGTAAATAAAGGGAAAATGTTCATGGAAACATATTTTGGGATATGCCTATACTTTGAAAAATTGTTAAGGACAGTTGAGGAACCCAAAATGCAGCTGGATCTTGCTCATCCGTGACCCTTTTTTAAAGGTAAGGGATTATAAATAAAGGCACATATTAATAACTCACATTAAGGATGATAGAAATGGCAGAGAAAAAAATCTATCTGCTTTAGTCATCCAGATGGGAAAAGTCTAAGACAGGCATGGAAAAGTAAAACATGAGAAAACTGCAAAGTTTCAAATGTTTCATCTCTCACATAACACAGTTGCTTTTCATACAAAGAATTACAAAATCCAGATGATTAAAGTGTTGACTATTAGCTGAGTATTAGGTATGGCCTCCAAATGGATTCGGTTCTAATTCTCAAGCAATCCCACCTGAAAACCAGAACTTTTCCCATTGGAATATACATAATAGTTGAATCTATAATTTAAAATCTTTATGGAAAAATCGAATCAAAATCTCAATGTGTGCCTGTGTCATAAAAAGGCAATAGAGAAAAATGGATTCCTGGACTTCATCCCAGATGTTCTCTTACTTAAATCAATGCTAGAGTCAGGCTTTCCTGTGCATCTATAGATGTAATGTATAGACTTGATAACTTACAATGAAAGCTTTGATTGAAAGACTCACATTTGTGACTCTTCAATCAAGGTGCAGGGCTTTGAAGTAACCTATCATTTTAGGATTTGAAGTAACCACCATTCCATCTGTCAATTTGATGTACTGTTGTGGTTTGTGAGTTGCTGTGATGCTGAAAACTATGCCATGGTATTTTAAATACCAGCAGGATCACCCATGGAGGACAGGTTTCAGATGAGCTTCCGGACAAAGACAGACTAGGAAGAAGGAAAGACAAACTACTTCCAAATATTTAGTCACTGAAAATAGCAGATAAACACTGTCAGATATAATACCAGAAAATGAGCCCCTCAGGTTGGAAGGCACTCAAACTATGACTGGGGAAGAGCTACCTCCTCAAAATAGAGTTGACCATGATGACTTTAATGAAGTAAAGCCTGTGGGAGTAAAGCCCTTGGACCTTCATTTATTGATGGGGCACAAATCAAAATGAAGAGAAACAGCTATAAACATATAAAAATCGGAACATGGAATGTACAAAGTATGAATCTAGAAAAATTGGAAACTGTCAAAAATGGAATTAAATGCATAAAAACCAATATCTTAGGCATTAGTGAGCTGAAATGCACTGGTATTGGCCATTTTAAATCTGATAACCACATGGTTTACTATGCCTGGAATGACAAATTAAAGATAAATGGTGTTGCATTCATCGTCAAAAAGAATATATCAAGATCTGTCATGAGGTACAATGCTGTCTGTGATAGATAATATCCATGTGCCTACAGGAAAGACCAGTTAATACTACTGTTATCAAATTTATACACCACTCACTAAAGCCAGTGAGGATGAAATAGAAGAATTCTAGTAACTTCTTCAAACTGAAATTGATCAAACATGCAATCAAGATATACTGATAATCACTGGCAATTGGAATGCAAAGATAGAAACAAAGAGGAAGGATCATCAGTATTTGGGAAAATATGGCCTTGGTGATAGAAATGATGCTGGAGATTGCATGATAGAATTCTGCAAAACCAATGACTTGTTCATTTCAAATACTTTTTTAAACAGTATAAGAGACAACTATATACATGGACCTCACCATATGGAATACACAAATATCAAATTGACTATACCTGTGGAAAGAGATGGTAGGAGAGCTCCATATTATCAGCCAAAACAAGGCCAGGGGCAGATTGTGGAACAGACCATGAGTTGCTCATATACAAATTCAGACTGAGGCCGAAGAAAATGAAAAAAAAATCCATGAGAGCCAAAATATGACCATAAATATATCCCACCTGAATTTAGAGATAATCTGTAAAACAGATTTGATACATTAAACAGTGAATACTGAAGACCAGAAGAGTTGTGGGATGACATCAAGAACATCATACAGGAAGAAAGCATAAAGTCATTAAGAAGACAAGAAATAAGCAAAAGATCAAAGTGGATGTCAGAAGAGACTTGGAAACTTGCTCTCCAGCATAGAGATGCCAAAGCAAATGGAAGAAATGAGGAGGTACAAGAGCTGAACAGAAAATTTCAAAGGTCAGTTCAAGGAGACAAAGTCAAATATAATGAAATGTGCAAAGATCTGGAGTTAGAAAACCAAAAAGGAAGAACACATTTGGCATTTCTCAAGCTGAAGAAACTGAAGAAAAAATTCAAGCCTTGGCTTTTATTATTGAAGACTTCTCTGGGCAAATTATTGAATTATGCAGAAATCATCAAAATAAGATAGTACGAATACACAGTGTCACTGTAAAAAAAGGAAATGGTCGATGTTCATCTGTTTCAAGAGGTAGCATATGATCAAGAGCCAATGACACTGAAGAAAGAAGTCCAAGGTGTATTGAAGGAATTTGCAAAGAACAAGGCACCAGGAATTGATGGAATAAAAATTGAAATCTTTCAAGAAAATAAGGTAGTACTGGAGGCAATCACTCATCTATGCTAAGAAATTTGGAAGACAACAATCAGGCCAACTGATTGGAAGAGATCAGTATTTGTGACCATTCCAAAGATAGGTGACCTAATGGAATGTGGAAATCATCAGACAATATCTTTCATATCCCATGCAAGTAAAATTTTACTAAAGGCAATTCAGAAACAGCTGTACACATACATTAACAGAAAACTTCCAGAGGTTCAAGCCGGATTCAGAAGAGAATGTGGAATGAGGGATATCATTGCTGATGTCCTGTGGATCTTGACTGAAAGCAGAGACTACCAGAAAGATGTTTACCTGTGCTTTATTGACTGTGTGTGGATCATGACAAGCTATGGACAACATTGAAAAGTATGAGTATTCCAGAACACTTAATTGTGCTCATGAAAAACCTGTACATGAATCAAGAGCCAGTTGTTCAAACAGAATATGGGAACACTGAATGGTTTACAATTAAGAAAGGATACTTATTCAACCTGTATGCTGAGCAAATAAATAATCCCAGTAGCTGGGTTCTATGAATAAAAGTGTGGCATCCGTTTTGGAGGAAGACTCATTAACAACCTACAATATGCAGATGATACAACCTTGCTTACTGAAAGTGAAAAGGGCTTAAAACATTTACTGATGAAGATCAAAAAGCACAGCTTTCGGGTATGCATTGCATCTCAATGTGAGGAAAACAAAAATCCTCACCACTGGACCAATAAACAACATTCTTATCAATGGACAAAAGAATGAGGTTGTTAAGGACTCCCTTCTGCTTGCATCAACCATCAACACTCAGAAATCAAACAATGTATTGAATTAGCAGATCTCCTGCGTAAGAACTTTTTAAAGTGTTGAGGAGCAAAGATGTAAATTTGAGGACTAAGGTACCCCTGACTCAAGCCATGGTATTTTCAATAACCTCATATGCATGTGAAAGTTGTATAGTGAATAAGGAAGACCGTAGAAGAATTGATGCATTTGAGTGATGGTGTTGGAAAATAGTATTGAAAGTGCCATGGGCTGCCAGAGTGTTCCTTGGAGACCATGATGGCCAAACATCATCGCTCATACTTCAGACATATTGTAAGGAAGAACTAGTCACTGGAGAAGGATTGTTTGGTAAGTTGGAGGGTCAAAGAAAAAGAAGAAGACCCCCAGCAAGATGGATTGGAAAAGTGACAGCATCAGTGGGCTTAAGTGTGGCAACAATTGTGAGGTTGGCCCAGGATTGGGTAGTGTTTTGTTATGTTGTGCATAAGGTTGCTATGAGTCGGTACCTACTCGATGGCTCCTAACAACAACAACAACAGCAACAACATCAACCCTGTATAAGGTTTCCTAGGAGCATTGGGTGGGTTTGAACATGAAATGAGCTTTCTGGAAATCAGAAAGCTCTACTGTTGTTGTTGTTGTTGTTAAATACCGTCGAGTTGATTCCGACCCATAGTGACCCTGTATAGGGTTTCTGAGGAGCAGCTGGTGAGCTTGAACCTCCAATCTTGCAGTCCAAATGGCTTTGCAGTCTGGCGCATTAACCCACAGTGCCACACCAGGACTCTACTAGACCCTAGAAATACATTGATGGTCAGTTCAAGTGTTTGATGTTGAAAATTTTTCATATTTTCACTATCTACATAAGTACTTTAGTAGGAACTTGGGGCACAGTGAGTTAGGAACTGCTGGATAACTGATTGTGTATCCACAAATTTTGTCTTTTAATTCTGAACAGTATCTTCAGGCAAAGACAGGTATTTTTGTCCAGAGAGGAATACGGATAAGAGCCCAAACATTGTATATTCAATTGTATTTGGTCCTCTAGTCTCCTTCTTGACATGTTCTTGTCTACTGAGACTAGATCTGGGCCCTTGTTTTGCTGATTCTAACAACTTTTGGATAATTAAGAATTTATTTATTTATTATTGGTTTTTTTTTGTTTTTTTTGATTAATGAATGAGCCCTGAAACATGAACTTTGGTCCAACTACTTTCTCTCCTTTCTTTATGTCTTGATTATTGTATCTATGAAATTGTCATAGCTCAACTTATGCTCTATTTATTTGTCAAGAGTGCGGAGAGCACAAACTAAGATTAACTAAGATTCCAATTATTTTGTAATGCACAAAATGATTAAGCACAATCATGATTTGGATCCAACATTTGGTGTTAAGTAAAGTTTAAGAAGGTAATTAGCATATGATCTCATAGGCCCTGATTAAGCAATTTGGAAAACACATTAAAAATAAATGGGATTTCAGAAAACATTTTTATACTCATAAATCTAAGTAATTGAAACATTGAAATCCTAATCACTGTATTAGAAAAATATATGCTGAATAAACTGAGTACTCTCTTCAATGAAGAAAAAAAACCACAGTATTTTTTTAAATGTTATTTTCTTTCTTTTTTTATCAAAAAAAGAATAAACAGTTTTCATCTAATTCTTAACTATACTTTCCTTTTGCTTATACTGTTGCTATTAGGTGCTCTTGAGTTGGTTTAGACTCACAGTGATCTTATGTACAACAGAAGGATTACATTGATACCTGGGTAAAAATAAATGAGAATAAATATTAGTGAGTGAGAAATGTGAGGAAACAAATAAGTCTTCTAATTTGGTGTCTTCATATTGTATCAAATCTTCTATGGAAATATGCTTGCTGTTAGATGTTGAGGAAGGCAACCCTGTATGTAATGGAAAAAAACCTGCCAGGTCCTATGCCATCCCC
This sequence comes from Chrysochloris asiatica, assembly GCF_000296735.1. NCBI lineage: Eukaryota > Metazoa > Chordata > Mammalia > Afrosoricida > Chrysochloridae > Chrysochloris > Chrysochloris asiatica. The sequence continues at coordinate 3,844,393 of NW_006408651.1, forward strand.
ATGATTAGATGCTAAGAGGACTAGTGGGGCCATAGGATTTACAATGGCTGATTTTTTAAAGTAGATCATTAGGTCTTTCTTCCTAGGCTTAGTTTGGGAACTCCACTTAAGCTGTTCAATACCAGAGAAACATATAAACCTCCAATGATATGGGTTGTGGTTATATATGATGTCATCTGGCCTGCCTAATAGGTAGGAGCTTGAAAAATGTAGTAAGTGTGACAACAAACATTCTCTGGAGGAGAGAGGAGGAAATGAGAAACAATTCAAACAATTAAAGAAGGTAATATAAACATATAAATAAATAGCAGCCTCTTACATTTTGGAATATTTTTTTAAAAACATTTATTAAAAGGTGAAGGAGGTGGGGTTTGATGGCAGACTAGGCAGAAAGGCCATGCAGACCCTCTTCTGCAAAAACATGGAAAACTGGATGAGATAGATTCAGAGGATGGTTCCTGAAATCTGAGTTTCAGATAAAGGGATATATAAGTAGATTGAGTGCTTACTGGGAGAACAGAAGCAATAAAGGAGGTGACTTCTGATTTGGGACAGACAGTGTGCCCCACCATAACCATTTTGAAAGGGAATGAGTGGAGTGAGGGACAAGAGAGCACTCCCATTGCAGAAACCTTCTGGTTATTTACAGAGACAAAAGTTTGGGTATTATTATTATATTTTCTTTTTCCTTCCTTTCTTTTCCTCTTTCTACTCATTTCCTCTCTGGTGACCAGAGCTGAGACCTATACAAATAAACACCCCTGGAGACGGTCCTGCGCCATGCAGTTCCCACAGCTAGGTGCAGAATCACAGACAACAGAAAGAGCTGGTGCCAGCAGTCTCTTCCAAACCGGGTCTGATCAGTCCTGAGCTGGTTCTCACTAGGAGAAACAGCTGAATGGACTTGAGGCACAATGGAAACATCATTAAATTCATCAATTTTGAAGGCAGAAGTCCATTGTTGTTGTTGTTGTTGTTGTTGTTGTTGCTGTTAACTGCCATTGAGTCAGTTCAGACTCATAGTGACCCTGTATAGGGTTTCTAAGGAGTGGCTGATGAGCTTGAACCACTGACCTTGCAGTTCAAACCGATTTTACAGTTCAGTACATTAAATCACAACACCACACCAGGACTCCAAGAGTTCATTAGCTGGTGCTGAAGAATTATTCTTACTTTTCCATGGCTGTTACATGTCTGTGTTTTATTACTTCAGATTATTATTCTTTTTTCCAGTTTTATTGTCTTTACATAAATATATATATATATATATATATTTTTTTTTTTTTTTTTCTGGGTTTTTATGAAAACAAGTTTTCAGTCTTGTTTTTTGTTCCTCCATCTATCTTGTGGGAAGACCTTCTCTTCTGTCCTCCCCAAATAGCAGACAACTGTGGCCATACAGCCAAGCTACAATCACACCTTCTAAAACCCCACCAATTAAGCAAGAGCCAATACCAGCTGCTATATACCAAAGCAGCATCTATAACTAACTCCAGCTAAAAACACTCTCTGAATTGAGCAGTATGAACCATCAAGGTAAGAAAAGTCAGCTCATCAGGGTAAATCCCTTTCTAAGACTGAAACTCAAAGGGAAGCTACGAACAGTCTAGCATGCTCACTGGTGACCATCCTGGCCTACTGGTGGGTGGAAGTGGGGCAAATGCAGCTAAGAAGACATGGACTGAATATAGTCATTGTCGAGGTCCTATGTCAGGGTCCCGCCTCGACAAGGAAGTGTGGGTGTCACGAAGAAGGGAGATCTGGCGGTGAAAGTGATAGAGAAAGAGAGAGATAAAATATATACAAAAAAGACAGACACACAGATATGATGCAAGCTGGCAGGTAGACAGATCTGCAAACATATTGCCTAGCATTGCACAGCATTGCCTGCAGAATTCAGTCTACCTCGGCCTTTTATTCTCTTTTTTAGGGAAGGATTTGTTACAAAGGAAGGATGTAATTCACTCAGGGAGGATGTCACAAAGGGAGGATGTGATTAAGACAGGATACGGGACTGAAATGTGATTAATCATTCAAAACAGGACATAATGATTCACAGGAACAACTTTTAAGATATTTTCATAGTTTTTCTTAACAATCTAACATTTTTATTTTTACAGAAAAAAAAGGTTCAGTCAAGCTGTTATATATTAACTTTTAGGCTTAAATGATCTAGAGTAGCAACGTGCGGCTTCTTAAGGATACATAACATAAAGCAAGGTTCCTGAAAGGAGCCAAGCTGTCTCTGTACACTTTGCAAACTTTTGTTTGTGAGCAAGATCTCAGGCACCGGGCTTCATTTATCTATACCTAAAATGCTACATTGTTCTTAATATTCCTATATACTTTCAGGAGGAAGGAGAGCATCCGGGTTAAACTGATTATATTCAGAGGTGGTTTAATGGGGCTTCCACTGATCAACCCAGGATCTGCGTATGCTGTCCCCAGCAAGTCATGTTTCACTGGCACCCGTTGAGATGAGAAAGAGAAGAGGAAGGGCTGGTTTGAAATTTAGGGAGACGTGTGATCTCCCGAGCTCATGGACACTGACCTAGTCGCTGGGGGTTAGAGTTGAAAGTATATCAACCAGCTGGTCTGAAGTGTGGGGAGGCATGAAAGAATGATCAAACTTGCAGATAGCACCCATTTGCCCTAGCTTGGGTGGTTAGCTAACCAGAACTTGACCAGATGAAGATAAAGAAGTTTGATATAAGGAACAAGCATAAATTGCTACAATTTGATGAACTAGACCTTTGTTTATGGATGCAGTTGCTCAAAATTCAAACTGAAATGGAAGGATTCTTCATATCAAGGATCAAGCTTGTCACCTCTGTATACTGGGTTGATAGGGACAAGCATCTAAGACATTAGCTATAAAAAAATGGGGAGCTATCAAGGCTTGAAATAGCTGGCTTACAAGATTTGAAGAGTGTACTTAGTTTCAGAATGGGGGAGGAGAGGGAAGGTAGAATCCCCACTGAATAGTTTTCCTCTTTTCCAGATGGATCTGGTGAAGAGGATGGGGCATGATGGTGATAGCGTTTATGATTCAATTGTGAGTAATTATTATCAGGACTAATTGTGAACATCACAAATGTAAACGTAGAAGATGTGTTACTACAAGGGGGAATGGTTAATCTTTCATTTCAGGAACAGAGGTTCCTAAGACCATCAAGAGGGAAGAGTATGAGTGGAGCGTTGTAATCCTAATGAAAAAAATGGTGACAGCAGAAACAGTGGCAGAAGCAATGCCATAGAGAGATAGAGCACCTGAGGACTCTAGGCTCATGGACTGAGAAAGGCAGTCAGCCTGCATGCAGGCAGGAGGCTGGCTTCCAAAATGTGTCCTTTGCCTCTTATATGACTATATACTTTTTGTTTTGTGTATGTATATGTATAAAAAAAGTATATAGAGTCAAATACTGTTCACTGATGGTATGTGGAGGGGATTATATTATTGCAATGAAACAAAGTAGGATTGTTGAATGTAAAATTGATGATCTGCCCTGTAAACCTTCACTCAATATATACTAAAAACCTTAAAAAAATAAACAGCATTTATTCAATATTAATTAGACAACACTAGGTGCTTTTAAAAACACAATTAAATGGAGTGTATGTTCTCTGTGCTGAAATAAGCAATGACACAGATAAACTATGGAAGAATAAGAAGATAACAATTTTTGAGGAAAATATGGGGAAAAGCAAATAGTCTAAAGTCCAGTTCTTCTGTTGCAACATCTCTAGGGCAAAATCTATCACGTGGCTCCTCTGAATAGTCAAAGGCAGTTGAAACCTCCTTGCCTACAAACAAATCCCTCTCTTAGTTTGCAACTATCCCATTTGCCATTCCACAAATAATTCTTTTAATATTTATGCCCAGATTATAGTAATACTTATAACTTTTTTCTATGATCTTATCATGCTTAAGGATACAGACAGAGCATATCCCTTTGGTGAAATGATAACTACATCTAAACAAAACCAGTATTCATTAACAGCCTAGCAATTTAATTTCATTTCCTCCTCTTATACTAAACTTATAGTTATAAAATTTAAGAGTTCTCTTACTGAATAAGTTTTCCTACTAGTCACTGTTTACTTTGCACATTACCCGGAAAAGATTGTTGGCTACAATTCTTGCGGTGTTACTAAAATATTGCTTTAACGTCCCAAGCTAATATAGTGTATATGAATAGACGACTAAGACAGAAGCTGAATTTTCATATTGTGCTTCATCACATGGTATATAGGGATTCAAAATTTGGCAGGTTTTAGTAAACATCACACATGCTTAAAAAGTGTAAGCATTTTGGTTTTCTTCAATACCCCACAGGCAATATCTCTACTGCTCCACATTTAATTAAATTTCCTAATTCAAGTTGATGTTTGCTTCAAGTCATTAAAATTCCAGTTGTAGTTCACATATTTTGTTAAGAAAATAGAGCACATGGTCTACAAGCCTATTTCCAATCAATTTTATTTGTGAACAAGAAAAGGATGCAATAGAATAAAACTTAAGTTTTCAATCAGCTGCATCTAAAAATCAAATTCAGTCCTCCTAAAAGTCTTAGAAATTGAAATTCTAAGGAATTTTTCATTTGTTGTCTCAGACTACATCTTCAGTAGGTTTCAAAATATTTCTGAAGTTAAACCAAAAAAATGACTTAGAAAATTCACATGGAAATTAGTTACTAGAGACACTTAATCAGAACATATACTTCACTGAATAAGATAAATCTAGAGCAAGTATCTAAGATTTTATTTCAGAGCTTAATGTAAATTTTTCAATTATTTTCCATTGCCAGTCCTCAAATTTTACAGTCCTTGAGTTGGGAAAATAAAAGATTAGGTTCTGAAAATCTGAAACAAGCACAGAGACCTGGGACATAAATAATTCAAGGGGTTACCTTTGAAAGCCGTGACTTGTTTCTTATAAAAATTCAAAAGAAACATTCAATAATCATGTCTGATTTGTACATTATAGACATAGATCACTTTTTACCTCATAATATTTATAGACATTACTTTAGCACATCCCTAATATTCATGCCGGAACTAAAGCATTTTTTTTTTTAACAGTTTCAGTTCTTATACATTTTTTATATGTAAAGTGAATTCTTATTTTGCAGGGACATGTCTCAGTCGAAAACAGATAAAATTAAGAAACAGTGATAAAAGTGTTGTGCACTTATTCAACAAATGCCAGACAGTAGGTGAACATCAGATACATCTCATGGAAATGTTTTTTGTGAAGTTTAACTTCTGATATCGGGTTGTAGTTAAATAAACAGGCAATAAGCCAATGCATAAATTAGTTACATATCTTAAGGATTCTAAAGTAAAGAATAATGAGAGTGGGAAAAGCCCACTTACTTTGTGGGAACGGAGATCATCTGCCTGGTGAGGTGATTTAAGCTAAGACCTGGAGAATAAAACAATGTCAGGCTTTTCAAGAGATTTGGCAAGATTACTTCAGGTAGAAGAAACTGCATATACAGACTGAGGTGGAAAAGAGGTTGGTCAAGGAATTTAAAAAAATTAAAACATGGATTTATATAATGAGTTAGGGATTAAGTGGTTAGTAAAATAAATTAAATAACTAGTTAAAGCACTTTTTTAAAAATGTGTTGTGTTGATTTCATGTTTTGATTCCCTTTTATTTTCGCTAAGTGCTGTTGAGTCAGTTCTGACTCATAGCGACCTTGCATAGGGTTCCCAAGGAATGGTTGGTGGGTTCGAACTGCTAATCTTGCAGTTAACAGACCAGTGCTAATCTTCAAGTGCCACAACAGGACTCCTTTTGATGAACTTATCTCACTCCAATAAAAAGCAATAGTTAATGAAAGAGGTAGAAATATGTGAGAAGAAAAATACCTAAGGAATATCAAAGGAATTGTGAAATCATTTAAAAACTATCTTCAGCAAAATTTTGCTTGAATATGATATTAATGGCTTTGTTAATTTCTGTACTATATTGGTTCATCCTTCTTTGTATTGGGCACAAATATAAATCGCTTCTAGTTAGTTGACAAGGTAGATGTCTTCCAAATTTCTTGGCATAGACTTGTGAGTGCTTCCAGTACTGCATCAGATTGTTGAAACATTGCAATTGATATACTCTGTCAGTTCCTGGAGCCTTGTTTATCATTCATACCTTCCATATAGCTTGGACTTCTTCCTTCAAGGCCATCAGTTCTTGATCACCCTCTAGAGGTTTCCGAGGAGCAGTTGGTGAGCTTGAACCACCAACCTTGTGTTTCAAACCAATTTTGCAGTCTAGCATATGAACCCACAGTGCCACAAATCTTTCAGAATTGGAACTTAAGGCTTGAATTTTTCCTTTAGTTCTTTCAGCTTGAGAAATGCTGAAAGTATTTGTCTCTCTTGTGTTTTTTTTTAACTCTAGGTTTTTGTGTATGTCATTATAATACTTTATTTTGTCTTTTCAAGCTTTTTTAAGGTTTTCTCTTTAATTTTTTTTAACTCCACCATTTCTTCCACTTGCTTTAGGTACTCTACATTTGAGAGCAGGTTTCAGAGTCTCTACTGATATCCACTTTGACCTTTTCTTTCCTTTCTGTCTTTTTACTGACATCTTGCTTTCTTCATGTATCTTCTTGATGTTTTCCACAACTCTTCCATTCTTCAGTCTATTCATGTTCAGTGCCTCAGATCTGTTATTGAGGTGGTCTGTATTATGTTTTTCATAGAATTGTTTAAATTTTCATCAGCTGCAATGTGAACTTGAATATAAGCAATGGATGGTTTGTTCCATAGTTAACTCCTGCTTCGTTTTGGCTTATATTATTGCGCTTCTTCATTGTTTCTTCTCATGGATGTAGTCAATTTGATTCCTGCGCCTTCCATCTGGAGCGGTCCACATGGTTAGTCACCATTCATGTTGCTAAAAATAGGTACATAAAAATAAGTGCAATCTCCAGGGTCAAATCTGTCACCAACAGCAGATTTTCCAACTATGGCTCCTTCCTTTTTGTTTCCAACTTTCACATTCCAATCACCAGCAATGATCAATGCAACTTCATTGCATATTGACTAATTGCAAACTGCAGAGGTAGTAGAAGTTTTTCGAATTATTTTTCATTGGCTTTAGTGGTTGCTGAGTAAATTTGAATAATAGTTGTTTTAATTGCTTTTCCTTATAAGGAGCTATGGTAGCATAGTGGTTACGAATAGGGCTGCTAATCTCACGGTCAGCAGTTTGAAACTACCAGCTGTTATGAAGGAGAAAGATGAGGCTTTCTGCTCCCATCAATATTTATAGCCTTGGAAACCCTGTACAGGGTCATTATGAGTCAGAACTGACTCCAGGCACGTAACAACAACGTAAGTTGTACACTATGAAACAAATTTCAATTTTCTTTTTTGAGGATGAATTTTATGACATTCCTCTTGAATTTGTCATTCCTAGCATAGTAAATTATGTAAATGCTTGATTAAAAATCACTAATACCAATCTACTTCAGCTCATTAATGCCTAGGACATTGATTTTTATGTTCCCTTTTATTTTTGGTGAGTTCCAGCTTTCTGAATCATACTTTGAACATTCCACATTTCAGTTATTAATGGATGTTTGCTGCTGTTTCTTCTCAGTTTGACCCACACCCTATCTGCAAAATCCTATCCACCAAAATCATTAACATTAGTTCTACTTTGAGGAGACAGCTCTTCCCTAGTCATATTTTGCATGTTTTTCAACTAATATTATATCAGACAACATTCCACTACTATTCATAAAGTTTTCAGTGGTAATCCCTCAGAAATGGACCAGCTTCTTCCTAATCTTTCTTAGTCTGGAAGCTCTGCCAAAGCCTGATCACTATGGAAAACCCTGTTGGTATTTAAAATGCTGGTGGCATTACTTCCATCATCACAGTGATACACATGTTACTACAATACAACAAAGTGCTGGACAAGTAGTGGAATAAACTACGTATCTAAGAGCTTATGAGGACACAGCTGACATCCTGTCTAATAAATGAACAGTGTCATATTGGCTTGATAATTGAAGTTTTAATATATTCAGTATTATAAAGAAATCTTGAACAATCCTTATATTACTTAGTTTGGACATGATGTCCAAAGATCTGAGAGAAAATAACTATAAAGTTGTTAGATAAACACAGAAAAAGAAAGAGTGAAAAATTTCTCACAAGAATTAAACAGCTACAGAGAAAATTCCGTAACACCTGAAGAAATAAAATAATGCAAAAAAGTATAACTAGTAAGATTTTATGTTTCACTTCAAATAAAATTTGTTTTGTAGACTGATAAGGCATTTGGAACAAGTTTTATGAATATGTTCAAAGGCATAAGTGAAGGAATAATTTCTATCTTAAAAGCACCAACATTTATCATCAGATTAGACGGAATTAAAGCACAAACTGGGAAAACAAAAGTTAAACAATTTAGAATTTTGATAATGAGAATTATAATCACTGAAATAGAAAATGAAACTGGAAAGCTGGGAATCTAGAAAGGCACTTGGTAATAAATTAAAAGTGGCAAAGTCACCTAGAAACAAACCCAGTAAAACAAAGGCAATAAATAAAAATACATACATACATACATATTCAATGGATGTATTAATACATATTTAATAGATGTATCTACTCATAGGAGTCCTGGTGTGGTGCTGTAGGACAAACTCTCGACAGCAACGACTGTTCGAACCTCAAGGTTGGTGGTTCAAACTCACCAACCACTTCTTGGAAACTCTATACAGAGTCGCTATGTGTCTCATCCGAATCGATGGCACTTAGCAAAAACAACAAAAATGTATTAATACAGGAATTCCAGAGAAGGAATCTGGACGGAAGTTGTTGTTGTTAGTAAGTACTGTGGAGTCCGTTCTGACTCATAGTGACCCTGCACAGGTTTACCGAGGCTACACATCTTTACCGGAGCAGAAAGCCTCATCTTTCTCCTGCGGAACTGCTGGTGGTTTCGAACTGCTGACCTTGAGGTTGGCAGCCCGACTCATAACCACTACGCTACCAGAGCTCCTTTAATAGAAGAGTAGCTATATTTAAAGTGCTAGCCACAGATCCAGGCCCATGGGGACAGAGTTTCTAAACTGCTTATAATGTTTAACTCTTAAATCTCATCAGACATCATATAATCACATTTGTTGTGCACATTTGTTAAGTGCTGCCGAGTCGATTCCGACCCATTGCGACCCTGTATAGGGTTTCCAAGGAGCAGCTGGTGAGCTTGAACTGCCGACCTTGCAGTTCAAATGGCTTTGCAGTGTGGCACCTTAACCCACAGTGCCACACTAAGAGGGAAATATTTAAATGAAAGATATAGACCCCAAAGTTAAGGATTGAGAAAAATAACATGGAAAATGAATACTATGAATGAATTAAAAGATTCCAAAACAAGACATTAGCAAAAAAGATGGAGTAAAAAATGTCTTTCTTTTTTTCCTTTTTTTTTTTTTAATAAAACACCTCAAAAATTGTCCAAATCAACATTTCCAGAACTCTGGCAATAAACAAGAAGTTTGTAATAATAATAATCTGAGTCAAGAAAAATAGTGCTATTTAGGAAGAATAGCATGTTTTGTGGCATTATAGTTTACCCTACCCCCCATTTCCACTTACTGACTGAACTGTAGTCTTCAAAATTAGCAGCTCACAGTCACAGTATCTGAGGAAATTGATCAAATCTGGAACGCTTTCATAAATTCATTTCTTAAATTATTTCACCTGTCTGATGGTTCCCCGGAAGATCGTAAGTGAACCTCTTGTCTTTATCTGACCTCATTCAAGCATCTCCAACCCAACGTTAAATCTTCTCCCTGAGAGAAGATTTGTTGACTATTTTAACATCACATCTGCTTGAGTTAATAGGTCAACAGTTGGATTAAACTATTAGATTAGGTACAGGGTCGCTATGGGTCGGAACCGACTCGACGGCACTTAAAAACAACAACAAAAGGCTTAAAGGGAAAAAAAATCAAGAAGAGATATTTATAAAGTCTTTTAAAAGCTTCAATGTATTTCTGGGAATTTAGAAGGCCATGTAAATGTATAGAGCTGTGTGATATTTAACAAGACCTGATAAGGACTCACATTCTCATCTCTGGCTAACCTTTAGGTTCTATACAACTAGACCAAGTCAGGTTTATAAACTGCCTTCCTGACTGCTTAAAACATGCCCCAGCACATACACAGAGCCTATTGGGAAAGGCTGGAAGATTTATTTTCCTGGCAGTTTTTTTAAAAAAAATCTATTCAATAATCTGCTGAACACCAAGTTAACTGAAGAGAGATTTATAACAACAGCAACAACACATACTAAAGTTACAGAATTTAGAGGATTCCTTTAGAAAAGTCCCTAAACAAATGTCTCCTAAAACAGCAACAAGTAAACAAGTAACTACCTAACAAGTAAAACTAGCAGAATCAACAAATCCCAGAGAAGAGATGTTGTTGTTAGGGCTGTCGAGTGGGTTCTAACTAATAGCAACACTAGGCACAATATAACAAAACACTGCCCGGTCCTGCTCCAGCCTCACAATTGTACACTTGAGCCCATTGTTGCTGGCACTGTGCCAATCTATTTCATTGGTGGTCTTCCTTTTTAACACTGACCCTCCATTTTACTAAGAATGATGTCCTTCTCCAGGCACTGGTCCCTCCTCATAATATATCTGAAGTATGAGAGACGAAGCAGGCCATACTGGCTTGTAAAGAACTGTCTAGCTGCATTTCTTCCAACACAGATTATTTCATTATTTTGGTGGTCAGTGGCATTTTTAATATTCTATTCTAACACCATTACTCAAATGTATCCATTCTTCTGTGGTCTTCCAATTTTTACACGCCTATGTAGCGCTGTGGGTTAAGCCACACTGCAAAGCCGTTTGAACTGCAAGGTCGGCAGTTTAAGCTCACCAGCTGCTCACCGGAAACCCTAGACAGTGTCGCTATGGGTTGGAACTGACTCAATTTCACTTAATGACAACAACAATGAGACTATTGAAAATACCATGGCTTGGGTAATGTGCACCTTAGTCCTTAAACTGACATCTTTGCTCTTTGACACTTTAAAAAGATCTTGTGCAGCAGATTTGCCTAATTCAATACGTCATTTGATTTCTTGACTGTAGCTTCCATGAGTGTTGATTGTAGACCCAAGTAAAATGAAGTTTTCAACAACTTCAATCTTTTCTCCACTATCATGTTATTTATTGGTCCAGTTATGAGGATTTTTGTTTTCTTTACATTGAGATGCAATCCATACTGAATGTGGTCTGATATCTTCATCCATAAGTATTTTAAGTCCTCTTTACTATCAGCAAGCAAAGTTGTATCATCTGCATATCACAAGTTGTTAATGAGTCTTCCTCCAATCCTGATGCTACATTGTTCTTCATATAATCCAGCTTCTCAGATCATTTGCTCAGCATGCAAGTTGAATAAGTATGGTGAAAGAATATAACCCTGTCACAAACTTTTCATGATTTTAAGCCATTCCATGTTCCCTTATTCTGGTAAGAATCTGATATCCAAAGATACATTATTATATTATTTGAAATTTTAAGTTTTCAAGAAAAATCATAATATATGAAAAGAAAAAAGTATAACCCACACATGGGGGAAGCTAGTAGTCAATCTAAAGTGTACTCAAAGAACATCAGACATTTGAATTAATACACAAAGACTCTCAACCAGCTATTTTAGTTCTGCTCAAATAGTCTAAGAAAATGATGTTTAAAGAACTAAATGAAAGTATGAAAACAACATCTCACTAAATAGAGTTATTTCAGTAAAGAGATGGATATTACAAAAATAAGCCAATTAAGAGTTTACCTACATATTGCTAGCAAGCGCCATCGCAACCTAAGAGCAGGTGGGGAAGGGTTCCCTGAAACTGAAAGGCGTCACAGAGCTTGGTGTGACCAAGCATAAGAGGAAAAAGAAGGACAAAGATAAGGCGAAACTTCTGGAAGCAATGGGAATGAACAAAAAGAACGAGGAGGAGAAGCAGAGCGGCCTGGACAAGTGGACCCCGGCCCAAGTGGCCTTCAGGAAGATGCAGGAGAAGCGGCAAATGGAAAGGATCCTGAAGAAAGCATCCAAAAGCCACAAGCAGAGACTGGAGGACTTCAGCAGACACCTGAACACACTCATGGAGCATTACAACATCCCCAAAATGAGCTGGACCAAGTAGCCTCCCACCCTATGGACAGGGCATGGCCTTGTGGGGAAGCGGAAACACAAAGTTGGGCTTATGTCTGGTGCCTTTGGCATTTTCCAGAAACATTCTTTTACACATGCCTTTGTGTTTTCTGTTGTCACAGTGCTTTTTGAAACTGTCTCTTCATTCTGGAACTCGATTAAAGTAAGCTGGTTGTCTTCTCACCCAATTTTGGTTTCTCAGTAGCCCATAGAAGATAAATACTTTCAGTGTGGACTGGAAAGCTGTGGAAGTTTATCCAGCAGGAAAGTTGTTTCTAGTTCTCTGAGTTGCATTTAAGCTGCAGAGGACAACCAGCAAGCTCTCTTCGCCTAGGTAAAACTGACTCCCAAGGGTGAGGAACTAACACAGGTGTGGCCTCTGTCTTCAGATGTGTGCTCTACCCAGCTGAGCTTCCATTAATTGGGGCTTAAGTTGCCCCATCCAGAACCTGGAGAAGTTACCCACAAGTTCTTTGGCTGGTTTGCTGAGAACTGCCATGTGTGACAAGCATGGGCATCCCTCCTGGTCCTTTTCTAAGCCCATAACTGGCCTATAGCTCCTTTTCCAGTTTTCCCATTCCAGACATTTCTAATGGGTGTCACCATGGCCCCTGTAGCAGGTATGGCTAATTGTTCACAGCCTTCTTTGTAATGAAAACCAGACTTGTCTCTCAACCACGACTCCAAACAGTCCCTGTAGCTTTTCGGGGTTGGCATATAATATGGAACCTGTTTGTGTGACAGGCCCAGGGCTGAACCCCAGCAGATAGGCATGTGCATAATCAAATGTAGCACCCCATTACTGGTGTTGGATGGGCAGGTCAATTTGAACTACAAAGTCAGCAGTTTAAACTCACTAGTCACTCCTTGGAAACCCTATATGGTATATATCCTATACTCTTCGGAAACCCTGTTTTATAATGTTGCTTTGAGTCAGAACTGACTTGGTGGCACTTAACAACAGCAACAACGATATCTAGGATGGAATCCTGTTGTGGCACTGTAGGATAAACACTTGATCACAAGATCAATTTGTGGTTCAAACTCACCAGTCACTCCTTGGAACACTATACATGGTTTCTATGAGCGAGGGCAGACTCAACGGTGCTTAACAACAACAACAATACCTAGGATATTGATCTTTATAAGTTCCATTTCATTTTAACAGTATCCAAATTTCTAAGATTCATACTTTGCACATTCCACGTTCTGACTATTAATGGATGTTTCTCTTCATTTTGAGTTGTGCCCCATGAGCAAATGAAGGTCCCAAAAGCTTTATTCTATTTGCATAGATCACAGTCAACTCAACTTTGAGGACACAGCTATTCTTCAGTCATATTTTGAGTGTATTCCAACCTGAGGGACTAATCTTCCGGCACTATATCTGACAACGTTCAGCTGCTATTCATCAGGTTTTCAGTGACTAAACATTCAAAAATATCTTTCTTCCTTGTCCTTAGTCTGAAAGAGCAGCTGAAAACTGTCCACCATGAGTGACCCTGCTGGAATTTAAAATATTGCTGGCATGTCTTCCAGCATCACAGCAACACACAAGTCACCATAGCATGACAAACTGGCCGATGAGTGGTGGTAACACCAAAGGGCCGTAATGAACGATCTGAACAACAAAAGGTGACACATGGAAACAAGAAAACAAAATAAATCCTACCTTAAAGATAATTAGATTAAATACAGGTTGATTAAACATCTCAACTTAAAGGAGGAGTTGAGAAAACTATATGTTGGCAACAAAAGATTAATTTTAAAGACATAAATAACTTAAAAACAAAAAGTTGGCAACATATACCACAGAAATAATAGCCAAGAAAGAGCTTCAGTGGGTAGTCTAGTATCAGACAAAAAAGAATTTAAAACAAAAACTTATTACCAGAGACAAAGAAAAACATTTATGAAGATTTCAATGATAAAGGGTCAATCCAAGAAGAACATGTTGTTGTTGTTGTTGTTGTTAAGTGCCGTCGAGTCGGTTCCGACCCATAGCGACCCTGTACAGGGTTTCCGAGGGTGTAAATCTTTACGG
>NW_006408651.1:3859456-3886072 GCF_000296735.1 Chrysochloris asiatica
TATAAACAAATCCCACTTCTGACAAGTTTATTGTTTGGTGTCCTGGTGTGGCACTATGGTTAATGCACTGGACTGCAAAGTCTGTTAGAACTGCAAGGTTGGTAGTTCAAGCTTACCAGCTTCTTCTCAGAAACCCTATACTGGGTTGTTATGGGTAAGAACGAACTCGGCAGCACTTAAGTATAACAACAACAAAAACTAATTGGTCAAGGGTAAATCACAAGAAAAAATAGAAAATACTTCATTATGAATGAAAACAAAATCACAGCATGGCAAAACTTATATAGCAAACTGAGTGCTCAGAAGACTATGGTGGTGGTGGTCGTGGTTATGGTAGTGTGCCATGGAGTCGGTTCCAATTCATAGCAGCCCTGCATAGAGTTTCTGAGACTGTAAATCTTTACAGGAGCAGAAAGCCTCATCTTTCTCCTGTGGAGCAGCTGGTAGTTTTGAACTGTTTGACGTTAGCAGCCTGACTTACAACCACTACGCTACCAGAACTCCTTCATATATACCTATAAATGCATACATTACAAGAATGACTTTTGTGACAAACTGATAAGAAAATCTATAGATTAGGAGACTATTTTAGGAAATCATATGTTGGATAAGGGCCTACCTTCCAAAATATTGTTGCTAGATGCCATCAAGTCAGTTCCAATATTAACAATAGTCCTATGCCATCCTCACAAGTGTTGCTAGGTTTCAGCCCATTGTTGCAGCCATTGTATCAATCTGTCTCATTAATGGTCCTGTCAATGTATGCTGTCATGTTTTTGTAACTGTCTTCAGCAAAATTTAACTTTGATGTGACATTAATAATGTTCAATATTTTCTTCATTCTATTGGGTCACAATTCTTTGGAATGGTACAAATATTTCTAATCACTTGACCAGGTAGATATCTTCCATATTTATTGGTATAGATCAGAGAGTACATCCATTTGTTTAAACATCTCAATTGATATTTTTTCAATTCCTGAAGACTTGGATTTTTGTTTTGTTTTTTACCAATGGCTTCAATGTAGCATGGACTTCTTCCTTAAATACCATTGGTTCTTGATCATATACTACCTCCTGAAATGGGTGAGTGTCCACCAATTCTTTTTTTTTTCCCCACCAATTCTTTTGATACAATGATTCTGTGTATTCCTTCCATCTTCATTTATTTCTTACTATATAGCTCAATAAGGAGCTCTGGTAGTGTAGTGGTTACGAATAGGGCTGCAAACTGCAAGATCAGCAGTTCAAAACTACCAGCTGTTCCACGGGAGAAAGATGAGGCTTTCTGCTCCCATAAAGATTTACAGCCTCGGAAACCCTCTACAGGGTCACTATGAGTAGGAACCGACTCCACGGCGCATAACAACAGCAACAATATAGTTTAATATTTTGCCCACATAACCCTTCAATATTACAAGTTGAGATCTGAATTCTTTCTTCAGTTCTTTCAGCTTGAGAAATATTGTCTTCTTGCTTTTTGGTTTCTAACTCCTGGTGTTTGCAAATGCCAAAATAATTTATTTTATCTTCTCGAGTTGTCCTCTGAAATCTTTTGTTCAGCTATTTTGCTTCAGCATTTGTTATGTTCACTTTACTCTACAGTCAAGAGAATGTTTCGTTGTCTCTGTTGACACCTATTTTGTGCTTTTCTTTTTCTTGACTTTTTAATGAACTTTTGCTTTCTTCATGTGTTTGTTCTTGATGCTATCCCATTAACTCCTCAGTCATTAATGTTCAACATGTCAAATGTATTCTTGAGACATTTTCTAAATTCAGGTGGAATATACTCAAAGTTATATTTTGGTTCTCATGGCTTTGTTTTACTTTTCTTTAACTCCAATGTGCACTTGCGAATAAACAATGGGTGGTTACCTATTGACCCTTGGCCGTGTTTTGGCTGATGACTCTGAGCTTCTCCGTTCTCTCTTTTCACAGATATAGTCAATTTGACTCTTGTGTATTTCATCTGGTGATGTCCATGTGCATGCTGTTGTTGTTGAGGTTGTTATGTGCAATCAAATCAGTTCCGACTTACAACGACCCTATATTGGGTTTCCAAGGAGCAGTTAGTGGGTTTGAACTGCTGACCTTGTGGTTTGCAGTCCAGTGCTGATCCTACAGTGCCACAGCAGGAGTCACCAGTTATGTTGTTGAAAAAAAAATGCTATTTGCAATGAAGAGGTCATTTTTCTTGCAAAATTCTCTCATGTGAACACCAATGCCATTTCTATCACCAAGGTCATGCTTTTCAATACCCATGCTTCCTCTTTGTCTCCAAACTTTACATTATAACTCAGTAATTATCAATGCACCTTGATTGCCTGTTTGATCAATTTCAGGCTGCCAGAAGTTGGTAGAATTTTTCAACTTCTTCATCATTGGTTTTAGTTGTTGGTTTATAAATTTTAATAGCATTCATATTAACTGTTCTCCTTGTAGGTGTAGGAATGTTATCCGATCACTGACAGCATTGTACTTGATGATAAATATTGGATTGATGATAGATATTGTTCTTTTTGATGATGAAAGCAACGTCATTCCTCCTCAATTTGTTTTCCAAGCTTAGTAATCCATGTAATAGTCAAATTCAAAATGGGCAAAACCAGCCCATTTCAGCTTACTAATGCCTAGGATATTGATCTTTATGCATTCCATTCATTACTTCATACATCCATGTTGTTGTTAGCAACTGTTGACTTGGTTCCAACTCATAGTGATCCTGTATAGGATTTCAGAGGCTTTAAATCTTTAAAAGAGCAGAAAGATTCATCTTTCTCCTGCCGAACTGCTGGTTGGCTTGAAATGTCTACTTTGTGGCTCACAGTCCAGTGCTTATCCTATGGAGCCACCATGCTCATATGTTCCACAAACATCCATACATGCTTTCAGCTGGTTCTTCTCATTTTAAGTCAGACACTATAAGCAACTGAAGGTCTGGAAAGTTTTGCCCCATCCACATCATGGTTCATTCTCATTTGAGGAGGCAGCTTTTCTCCAGTAGTATTCTGAGTATATTACAACTCGTGAGGTTCACCTTTTGGCACTACATCAGGCAATGATCTACTGCCATTAAGAGTGCTTTCAGTGGCTCACTTTTCAGAAGTCACCCTTCTGTTCCTTCTTCCTAGTCTGGCTTAATCTGCGAGCTTTCCTGAAACATACCTATCATGAATAACCCTCTTGGTATTTGAAATGTGGCATAACTTCCGGCATCACATGAAAAACGAATCAGTGGTGGCATTAATCATTACGGTAATGCAAATAGAAACCAGAATAAAATATCACATCATTCACATTATAATGGCCATAATAATTTGAAAAAAGAAAACAGGAAGAGAAAGTCATCCACTGCTGTGGGAATACAAAATGATATAGCCATTATGAAGCCATATGGTGGCTCCTCAAAAACTTGAAGAAAGAACTGCCATGTGACCCAGAAATCCTAATCCTTGGTATACAGTGGTGGTGTTGATGTGCATGGAGTCAGTTCCGACTCACAGGGAACTTGTATAGGGTTTCGAAGTCTATAAATCTTTATGAGAGAAGATAGCCTCATCTTTCTCCTGCAGAACAGCTGGTAGTTTCAAACTGCTGACTTGGCGGTTAGCAGCCTAATTCATAACCACTGCGCTACCAGAGCTCCTTTATCCTTGGTATATATCAAAGAAGAATTAAGGCAGGAATGTAAACATAAACCTGAAGATGAATGTTTACTGCAACAATTTCCACAATTGTCAACAAAAGTTATAAACAACCAAGATGCCCATCAGTGATAAATACATAAACTATGGTATGTACATACAGTGGATATTATGCAGTTGTCAAGAGAAATGGATTTCAGATGTATGCCACAACATGGGAAAGGATCTGTATGATCTCACTTATATTAAATAAACAAATATAGAAAAACCAAACTTTATGAGTGGGTTCCCAGAGGTGAGAGGGAAGGGGAGGTTTCTATTTCGGGTGGCATTGATTTTATGTTAATGGTGATGGAATATTTTGGAAAAGGTGACAACAATGGTGACACAACATGGAAAGTGCAAGTAATGTCATTGAATTATAAATGCTGTGCTGACAAACGTTTTGATAGGCATATTTTGACCACATATACACAAAGGATAAAGATTTCAAAAATTAAAAATCTTAATAACCTAATGTTCTAACTTGGGAATCTAGAAAAAGGAGTGTGAACGAAATCCAAAGCAAGCAGAAGGAAGGAAATAATAAAGGCTAATGTTTAAAAAAACAAAATTGCAAACACAATAGAGAAAATTTTAAAAATCAAAAATTTACTCTGGAAAAAAATCAAGATTACAAACATTTAGCTAGAATGACTGAGGAGACTCAAATTAGTAACATTAAGAATGAAAGAGATTATATCGCTGCCTGTTTTACAGAAATAACATGGACTGAAGGAATACCGTCAGGAAATAAGAAACCCTGAAGATGGACATCATGCTTAGTCAAGTGGACAGTAAACAAAACAGAGGAAGACCCCCAATGAGATGGATTGACACAGAGGCAGCAACAATGGGCTCAAACAAGGTAACAATTTTGAGGATGTGCACAGAAACACACAGGGTTTAGTTCTGTTGTGCACAGGGTCTCAATGAGTCAGAACTCACTTGATAGTACTTATCAATATCAGAAAGGAATACTAAGAATAATTGTATGCCAAAAAATTAGATAGCAAATATGAAACAAAGTCCTAGAAAGACTGATACAATAAGAAATTGACTATCAAATGAAACTATAAGAAGAGATTGAATTAATATTTAATACATTTTCCACAGAGACAAGCCTAAGACCCAGATGGCTTTACTGGTGAATTCTATTAACATTTGAAAAAAATGAGCACCAATCTTTCAGAACATCTTTCAAAATAAAAGAGGAAAATTGAATTTATTTTCTTAATCTAGCATTACTCTGATATCCAAACTAGATAAATACCACAAAAAAACCAAACTTATATAGGTCAATATTATTTGATTACATGCACAAAATTTTTCTAAAAAATATGACACATCAAATCTATTAGTTTAAAAGATTAATTATACACTATTATGTTGTGCATTTTATACCACAAATGCAAGAGTGATTTAACATAGAAAAATTAATCAATAAAATGCCCCATATTAACAGAAGAGGAAAAGACACATGATCATCTCAATAGCCTATTATGATAAAAACATTCAATTAGGAATAAAAGGAATATTCTGAAACCTGATTGTTGTTGCTGTTGTTAAGTGCCATCGAGTCGGTACCGACCCATAGTGACCTTGTAAAGGGTTTCCGAGGAGCAGCTGGTGAACTTGAACCACCAACCTTGCAGTTCAAATCGACTTTGCAGTCCAACGTATTAACCCAAAGTGCCATACCATGACTCCTATGTAACCTGATGTTGTTAATGTTGTTGTTAAGTGCCGTTGAGTCGACTCCGACCCATAGCGACCCTGTATAGGGTTTCCAAGGAGAAGCTGGTGAGCGTGAACCGCCGACTTTGCAGTTCAAATGGCTTTGCAGTCTGGCACATTAACCCACAGTGCCAATCAGGACTCCTAACCTGATAGAGGGCATTTATTAAAAACATCAGCAAAAAAGTAGTTGACTTCATATTTAATCGTGAAACACAACACTTTTCCCCCAAATATCAGGAAAAGTGAATCCTAAAAATGTCATTAATTAAATGCAGCCCCATTTTTGTTTTCTTTTCTTAATGGATCTATACTGCCATCTAACTCTAATCCTTGTCTTTTCCATTCTTTGTCTTAACCTTTTCTATTATGTCCTAGCTCCCTAAGGCCCTTAGAAATAGAAGAGTCACTAAATGTTCAAGGAAGGAGTGTATTGACTATACCGTGACTGCTCATGAACATACTGAAATGTATCCAATGTCCTTCTCAGAACAGAATCATACCACTGCTTGTAATGCTAATTGTTTAATTTATCACACACAAAATCAAGGATTTTGTTGAGAACTAAGATAAGAAACTTTCTAGAGACTTAAGAAAATGGTGTGAATCTGTTTTAAAAGACATCTCTTTAAGTTTCTGCCAGAGATTTCTCCCTTCAGTCACATATTTACATTAAAAATGAAGAAATTGTTACTTGAAGTCTAAAGACTCAGTAACCAATGTAGGTTTGAATATTTTCAAGAATTGAGAGCTAAAATGTTATTTTGAGTATTCTTCATGAAAGCAACTTCTTAAGAAAATTGGATCTGTTGGTTTTCTGGACATTGCAAAGATATTATGAGGCATAATGATGAGTTAGCTATAAAAGCATAAGAATTTACAAATTCTACTTCCTATTTAATGCACATCAGTTTAAAAAGGAAGGGAGAATTAGGCTGTACAATGTGCATTCCAAATTTTGCTGAATCTAGATATTTGAAAACTGGTTTAAGGTGTTAGCCAAACTAAAAAATGCAGCTAAATCCACTCAATTCTGATTTATACCACATATTTAAGCCCGCTTCCCATTGGGTTGATTCCCAGAGTGTGTATTATCTGTTGATTGCTTTAAAATATAGACCAAGTTCAGCAAAACATTATGTAAACAGAAGGGAATTATTTTGTCTTTCTGCCTCAAGCTGAAATACAACCCAACATACAATTTATATCTTTGGGCTTGTTTTTCATGTAGGTCAAAAAAAAAAAAAAATCTATTTTAATGTCTAAAAATCAATTATGAACTATTATATTATACCATAATCAAAATGAACATTATTCTCAACATAGACTTTATGTTTTTGATCTTGCTTTATATTTCACAGATGCTAAAGCTAATGGAATATTAGTCTAAACTAGTCATAAACATTGTGGTTTGTTAAACACCAGGTCAAATGCAGATTAACATGATTTACTTAATTTCACCTCTAACAAATTTAATGATAGCAGAAAATCTACATATTTTTTTAATTTCAGTTTTATTATGCAGAGTAGATATGAAGGATTAGTAACTAAATGTTTGTTTTGAATAATATTATGACTAACATTCAAGTAAATGGTTAGTCTTCAGGAGATGAACTCAGTATACTGTGTTTAGTTTCGTTTATAGAAGTACCCCAAAGTTCAGATATCTGAACTTTGCCCACATTATCCAAACTTCCTTTAATTTGTGATTCCAGTCTGAAAATCTCATAAGAACAGATATTCTAGCTTTTCCTCACTTCCTGCTTTCATTGCGAGAACAAGGCTTCCATAGAAATTCTTACACGCATAAGAAGTCTTAAGTACAGGATGCCTGGGATTTCTTTCCCAGTCAAATTAAAATTTGTTATTGATTTTTTACAGATGAGATTGCAATTATCTTTCTTGGTGTTTTCATGACTTTATGAAGGTGGAGGTGGTGGTGGTGTGCCGTGGAGTCAGTTCTGACCCACAGCAACCTTGTACAGGGTTTCCAAAGCTTTAAATCTTTACACGAGCAGAAAGTCTCATCTTTATCCCATGGAATGGCTGGTGGTTTCCAACTGTAGAAATTGAGATTAGTAGCCAGATTCATAACCACTCTGCTTTCAAGGTATTGACTGTTGTTTTCAACTTGAAACTTTCCTCCTTTGTCCTCCATGGCATTTGTTTCTCTTGATTGTCAGTCTATCTTTATGGTCATGTTGTTGGTGTTGTTAAGTGCTGTCGAGTCGGTACTGACTCATAGAGATTATGTATAGAGTTTCCGAGGAGCTTAAACTGCCAACCTTGTCATTCAAACCTTGCTATGCAGTCCAATGCATTAACCCACAGCACTACATCTTCTCAATTTTTGTTTTGACCCTTTCTTCTTTTGAGTACTGTTTGATTGTCTGGTCTTTTCCAGACATTTCATTCACACAACAAATATATATTTAGAACTTCCTATGGGCCTGACATTGTTATATGCACCAGGTTTACCCCAGTAAACAAAGTAGAAACAAATACAATCCCGATCTCACAGAATTTAAATTTTAGTAAGAACAAGCAGATATGAAAGCTGAATACGTAACTAAAATATACAATAGATTAAGTGGATTTAAGTGTTATGGAGAAAAATAAAGCAGGGGCAGAGGGTAAATTCCACAGAGGAATTAGAGTATAAATAGGGCTGTTAGGGAATATCTCCCTGAGAAGATGACATTTGTACAAAGACCTGGTGGAGCTGAGAGTGAGATCATGGGATATTGGGGGAAGGTCACTCCAGGCAAAGGAAATAGCTCTGGAATGCACCCGGTGTGCCTTTTTGACTTCCTTTTCTTCTCATTCTATTGTTATTAATTGCCATTGAGTCAACTCTGACTCATAATAACCTTACATACAACAGAATGAGGTGCGGTCCAAACCTGCACCATCTTCAGGATGGTTGGATTGTTTGCATTCATTGTTGTTGCTATTCTTGTCGATCTACACATTGTCTACTTCCCTAGAATAAGTTCTCAACAAATATGCCCATCAGTCCCAAATCAATATCTCTAATCTCAGTACCATATCTCTTCCTGAATGTTTTATGAGCATTTCAGATTTAACACATGTCCAATCCTAATGTGTTTATTTCTTCCTGAAACATATTCTTCCTCCTGCATTCCTCATGGCAATTTTGTCACAATACCCACTTAACAATCCAAGCCCAAATGTAGGAATCTTTTTAAGGTTCTCTTTTTTCCATTCTTTCTACATCTAATTTGCTTTTCAATTTAATACTGATTATTGAGATATTACTTTGCACCCATCTGTGATTAAAAGACTGATACTGTGATTAAAAGACCTACTGAATACTGTTCTTTATATTGTCTCTTTTCTTAGTCACAGTGCAGGCATCTAATTGAGATGGTCTTCTGTCTCTATGTACTAACCTCCCATTCTTCTAAAATTTAAAAACTATATAAAATTAAGAATAGTATAGAATAAGAGAGTTTCTTGGATTTTGATACTTAGAAAACAAATTAACTTTAAATTTTAAATCAAATGTAAAACTCTTCCTAGAAAAATCAGCAAAATTCATTGATGATGCTCTGGACAAGACATCAGGAAGTCCTACTTTGGTGTGTGACCATGGACAGAGGGGTACTTTTCCAACCTAACTCTTTTCCTCAGGAAATAAATGGATTGGATGCAGAACACGATGAACATGATGGTATATGTAAAACCTGTTGAATTAGTAAATGTCTTATTACTACCTTTTGACCACAATAAAAAAGTTAAGAAAAAGTAGATCAGAGTAGGTTATTTCTGTGGACATTCCCAATCCCTATTTTTACCACATGGGAAGTAAACAGACTAGAGTCCCACTGAAACATTGGTCTCAGATGGAAAGATAGATTTCTATATAGGCGTACATAAAGTACATATGTCCTAATTTGAAGATAATCATAAAGCATGTGATGTTTCACCATGGCAAAAAGAAGTACATGGTCTAAAATTCAGTGTTACCTCACCTGTAGGAAATGATTAATATCACTAAACAGCTTTACTCTATTGGAGAGTGGCCCCAAATCTACCAAAACACGATTAAAATATAAAAATAGGAAGAAAAACAAAATTAAAAACAGGAGTCTGTGAGTGACTAAACACCTATGTCACAGTAAGAACTCCTATCATAATTTGAGCGTGTGTTTGAGGTCTTAAAATAAAAGCCAGAGCAAAGTAGAAATGGATGGAAACTAAAAAAAACCACCCCCACCACACACCCTGCTATCCTAGTACAACTACCAGAAACCTGCCAAGGAGAAAGAGGATTGCTGAAGGGTTAGGAAAATCCAAGTCAAACTTAAAACACATTTCTCCTTCTAGTATTATTAAGGAATTTACTGAAGTTCTGTACTAGTCATGGAACAATTCAAAAATAATGTTTCTGATTTTCTGTTGAAATGAGACCATTACAAATTACCAATGCTCTGATATCTAAAAAGCATCCCAAAATGTACCAAACACAATTCTCTTCTCTCACTGTCCCCTCTCCAATCTGCCCCTCTACCAGTCTCTGCCATCTCCGTGAATGGCACCTCTGCCTACCTAATTGCTCTGGCAAAAATATATAGGATTTATCCTTGGATCCCTTTCCTTACTTCACTTTCCATGTGCAACACCAGAGAAAACCCACTAGCTCGATCTCCACAATCGAGAATATATATTCTTCCCAGTCCTTGTTCTCATCACCATAGTCCAATCCACCTTTATTTTATCCCTTGACTACCTCAAGAACTTACTAAATTGGGTCTTTGCCTCTATTTTGTCTCCCATCCTTCATACATCAGATAGAATAATCTTGTTTTAAACTTAATTCAGAACAAAAGATTTCTCAGCTTTAATTTGCTGTATTAGAATAAAGTAGTCCTGATGTGATGCTTTAGGATAATCACTGGTCTGCTAAGCACAAATTCAGAGGTTAGCAATTCAAATCCATCAGTCCCTCATTGGAAACCCTATAGAGGGTTACTGTGAATTGAACTACTCAATGAGATTTGTGTTTGGGAATGCTGTGACTCTGTAGAATAAGCACTGGACTGCTAATCACAAGGTATGCAGTTCTAGCCAGCAGTTGCTCCATGGGAGAAAGATGAGGCTTTCTGCTTCCATAAAGATAGAGCTTTGGAAACCCTATACAGAATCACTATGAGTTGGAACTGACTCGATGGCACGATGGCACTTAACAACAGCAACAACAAATTAGAATACAGTCCAAACTCTTCATTATGGTCTACAAAGCCCTGAGTGATTTGACCCTTTCTCTGTCCTCATGCTCACTCGTACTAGTTTTATAAAATTTTTAACTACATTCAACAAAATGCATTGATTAAACCATAACAATATTTCTAGTCAACTTACCAAAAAGTTCAGAGATAGATGAGTTCAGAATTGTTTCAAAGATTCAACAATATGATCAGAGACTCGGACTAATTTTAAGTTTTCATTCTAGTACATTTACTTCCAGTTGCCTCATGGCAACCCCGTATGTGTCAGAGCATAGTTCTTCTCTGACACATATGGAGTCTTCAGCTTCCATTACAACAATTATTATTGTGATATATATATGCAACATAAATTTTGCTATTTTAACCATTTTTAAGTGAGCAATTCAGTGACATCAGTTATATTTACAATGTTGTCCAACCATCACCACTATTTGTTCCTGAAATGATTTCATTGTCTAAATTAGAAACTCTGTCCCCATAAGCATTAACTAATTCTTTGTCTTATGCCTCTCATTGTTATTGTTGTTAAGTGCCTTGGAGTTGGTTCCAACTCATAGTGACCCTGTACAGGGTTTTCGAGGAGCAGCTGGTGAGTTTGAACTGCCGACCTTGTTGCAATCCAGCACATTAGTCCACAGCACCCCATCAGGACTCCTGTCTTCTGCCTCTAGCCACTGGTAAATACTAATTTTTGTTCTGTCTTTATGCACTTGTCTATTAGAGATATTTTATATAAGTGGGTCATATAATATTTGTCCCTTTGTGTCTGAATTATTTCTGGTAACATAGTGTTTTCAAAGCTCATTTTATGGTTTAATAAGATTTTATTGAATGAATATATTCTATTCATTATACCATTATAAATGTATATCAATGAAACAAATGAACTACATAAATGAATTGTTAATTTATCTGTTAATGGACATTTAGGCTGTTTCCATCTTTTGACTATTGTAATGAACACCGTAATGAACATTGGTGCACAAATACTTCAGGTTCCATTTTAAGGTAAGAACTAATGGTTTTAAACTGTGATATAAATGAAGAAGATATAAGAAACTTTCCATGCTTAATTCCTGTTAAGTGCCGTTAAATCACTTCCAACTCAGAGCGACCCTGTTTAGGGTTTCTGAGGAGGATTGGTGAGGTGGAACCATCGGGCTGACCTTGCAGTCCAGTGCTTTGTTCTACAGCACTACAACAGGCTTTATTCTCATCCCCCCCAAAACAAATACAAGGCAGATTTCAATAGTATCAGATACTAACTAGGAGCCACAGTGGTGCTGTGGGGTAAACATTGAGCTGCGAACAGCAAGATCAGTAGTGTAAACCCACCAACTGCTCTGTGGGAGAAAGATGAGACTATCTGCTCCAAAAAAGATTTACAGACTCTATACCAAATGTAGGCCGCTATGAGCCAGAATAGACTCAATAGCAGTGGGTTTGGGGTTTTTCGGGTTTTTTGGACAGTAATTATCTGATAATTGCCTGGCTAGATCATATACCTGAGTGACAAACTCTTTATAACACCTTTCTCTTTAGTAACCCTTTCCACAATTATAATGAGTAATACATTATATAAAAGACATTTGATAACTTTCTACCATCACTACACAACCCCACCTCTGAATGTAAACGCTTAGAATATCTCCATCTGCTTTACTCATAATTGATGGTCATCAAGAATGTTTTTAACATAAAATTCATGAAATAAGTAAGAAACTATGTCTATTCTAAGAAACTGCTATTTTTTTTTCCTTCAGTATAGAATACTTGCATTGTTTGAGTTGTTCTTCTTGCTAAGTGCTCTTGAGTCAGTTCCAGCTCATACTGACCATGTATAGGGTTTCCAAGGAGGGGCTGGTAGCTTTGAACAGCTGATCTTGTAGTTGAAAAGGATCTTGCAGTACATTCCTTTATCCTACACCAGTATCAGATTTATCTACATAGCTTCATTAACTCTAATATACAAGAGCTAAGCCTTACAAGGCTTAAGATTGAAATTATTAATTCACTGTATCAGGAGTTTACAACCATTTGTTTTTCCTTTGTTGGTAAAGAAAATTGTTTGTACCAAGCCACCCTCTCTTCCTCATCCCCCTTGGGAATGAGAGCTCCACATTTCGAAAGATGTTTGGCTGGAAAAGGAACAATGTCTGTGGCTGTGATAGAAAGTATTTTAATCCATGAGCAGTAGCCAGGATGGAATCCAACCTTGGCTACATTAGCAAACACCCTGCCTTGTCAAACTGAACAAACTTCCAGTAGGTGGCACATATACAGACCAAGTTAGACTGACTGAGGTCTAGGAGAAATTCAGATGAGGCTTTCTATTAGCTGAATATTGGGAGAAGCCAGCAGGTAGATGTGGCATTGGAAAGAGAAAAATGAGAAGATGGCAGAATGGAAGGGAAACTACAATCCCATCCCTGCAAAGTAGAGGAACAGAGGAAGGAAATTTTATTTGTTATAGATTGAATTGTGTTCCCTTCCCTGAACTGTATGTTGAATTCTTGGTTCTTACGCCTGTGAGTATGTGCTTTTGGGGATTTATATTTTTCTTTTATTATGTTAATTATATTATACCAGAGTCCTGGTGTGGTGCTGTGGGTTAATGCACTGGACTGCAAAGTCCACATGAACCACAAGGTGGGCAGTTCAAACTCACAAATCACTCCTCAGAAACCCTGTTCGGTGTCACTATGGGTTGGAACCAACTCAACGGCACGTAATATAACATTATACCAGCATAGTGTAATCCTTTCCCTAATCACTTCTGAGTTCCAAAAAGACTAGAACAGAAATAGAGACACATCCATAGGGGAAGATAGGTATTATGTGAGAATTCTATACAAACCAAGGAACTCTATGTAGAACCAAGTAATGCCTAGGACTATTGACAAGGAATAAATCCTGTACCCTGTTTGGATGGTTAGCCTCAAGAACTGTTATAAAATAAACTTGTAGTCTTTAAAGCCACACACTTGTGCTTATTGTGTTCTAGCAGCAGTAGGTAACTAAGGCAATATTCTAGCTGGAAACAAAGAAATTGCGCAACAAATAAAAGGCCAAGATAGCCATTTATCACATTTCCATAATACCATTGTCCATTAGCTTCCCCACCACCACTTTCATATTATCCTGTTTCCTTTCCAGAAACTAGAAGGACCTGGCCATTCTAAGGGCACTGAGCCTGCAGCAAGAGATTGCCCGAAAATGTGGCATTGTATGCTGACATGCTGCTAGGGAATAGTTGTCGCAAATGGAAAGCTTGGTGTCTTGCATTGTATGCTAAAATTGAGACACTTGACTTTTCTGCCTCCAATGCCTAAATGTTTGGCACAAATAGTAGAAATCTGGCATTTCAATACTCACATGTCCAAAAGCTGGAGAACTGGAAAACACTAGGAGTCCCAAATTGGTGTCCACTTTGGAATATTTGGCTCAGGAGGTTGGTTTGCAAAACGAAGGCTGAATTGGGGCCAAAAAGCAAGCACCATTTGCCAGCGTGTGGATGAAATGTGATAGCTTGCTGCACAAAATTTCTTTATAAAAGTTATTTGCAGCTGCCATGGCACATCTTTAAAGTTGTAATACGCAGAACTGTTATTTAGAAATTCCAACGGAGGGAGACATTTCTCAATTGTTTACATTTAAACATGATGTAGTGAGATAGTAAGGAATAAATGTAAACATCATTGGACAAGGCAATGCATGTGAAACATGGCTCAAATCACAGCAGAGATTTAAATGGTCCAAAATAAAAGCTGAAATTTTCATTTTTATAGACTAGCTGTTTTTGTCCTAACCAACAAATGTTCTTATATTGTGTCGAAGGACATGTATTGTCTTAAAAAATGTTTGGTAAGTGAAAGTGATATGATGATGAAATTCCATTACTTTTAACAACACAAAGTTTTAATTTTTCAAAGATAAGAGTAAATTTAATAATACTTTTTATTCCCTCTGAAGATGGAGGTATAATTATAGAAACTCATTAAGTAAAATTCACTGGTTAAACAAAAAAAGTGAAACATTAGATTTAAAAAGTCAGAAACTATGTGTAACCAAGACTGGACTATTAAAATACGTCAAAATTTGGCAAGTGGATAAGAAACAGAAGCAACTTCAGAAATGAAGCATGCAAAAAAAAAAAAAAAAAAAAGTTAGTAAGTGAAATGCAGTGTACAAAGGGGACAGGTTTTAATTTTATTTTTGTTCCTTCTCTTTAAGAATAAACTTGAGAGAATATTAGATGCAATTTCTGAAGCTTAATTTTCTATTCTAAGATGGCATTGTTGTTGTGTTACGTGTCATCAAGTAGGTTCTTATTCATAGTGACCCTCTATAGGGTTTCCGAGGAGCAGCTGGTGAGTTTGAACCTCTGACGTTGAGGTCAAAGTGACCTTGAGGTTGAGTACTTATCCTATGATACCATACCAGGACTCCATTGGTATTAGTGATGATTTAAGGCGCAAGCATAGAGGATAAAGCACATAAAGACAAGGCAATTGTTGCTGAAGAGTTCCTGTTTGAGATCATAGTCCTATTTAGTGAAATGCTAGTTTTTTAGTTGTTGTTGTTAAGTGCCATTGAGTTGGTTCCAACTCACAGCAACCCTGTATAGGGTTTCCAAGGAGCGGCTAGTGAGTTTAAACTGCCAACCCTTTGTTTCAAACCAACCTCACGGTTTATACCACAGCACCACACTAGGACTTCATTTTACTTAGCATAGTAGTTATGAGTTAGGCTGCTAATCTAAAGGTCAGCAGTTTGAAACTACCAGCCATTCTATGGGAGAAAGATGAGCCTTTCTGTTCCCATAGAGATTTGAAGCCTCAGAAGGGTCAATATGACTCTACCACAAACTACCACCAGTTATATGCCATGGAGTCGGTTCCGACTCATAGCGACCCTGTACAGGGTTTCCGAGACTGTAAATCTTTACAGGAGCAGAAAGCCTAATCTTTCTCCTGCGGAGTGGCTGGTAGTTTTGAACTGCTGACCTTGCGGTTCACAGCCCAATTTGTAACCATTACGTTACCAGAGCTCCTTAACACACGTGCTGCTATAATAACAGCAACAAAAATACTACATGTGGGCACTGTGAGAGAAACAAAATGGCTTTTCTCATGGTTCGGGAGGCTGAAAGTCCAAATCAGGATCTTAGCAGTATCAGTTTAATCTTTGGGTTCTCTCCTAGTTCTGATCTCCCATGGTGACCCTTTGCATTCCTATGCTTGTAGGCAGGTCCTCACATGCATGTTGTGCACCTCTGTCTTTTCTGCTCTTTTAAAAGGAATCACTCAGAAGTGGTTAGGGTTAGGATCCAGCTTACTCTGGTATGATCATAATATAAAAGAACGCCCCACAGCCTTGCTCCAAATGGGTCACTCAGTGCCAGGATTAAGATTTCAACATGTATTTTTTGTTGTTGTTGGTATTAAGTGCCATTGAGTTGGTTCTGACTCATAGCAACTCTGTATAAGACTTTTGGGGTTGTAAATCTTTTTAGGATCAGAAAGCCTCATCTTTCTCTTGTGGATAAACTACTAGGCTCAAACTGCTGACCTTGTTGTTTGTAGTCCAGTATTTATCCTACAGAGCCACAAGTGTTCCCTTTAGAATAGGTGTTGCTGTTAAGTGTCGTGGAGTAGGTTCTGATTCATAACAACCCTATGTAAGCCTTTCAAGGAGCAGCTGGTGGGTTTGAATCACTGACATTTTTAACAGTCCAGTGCTTATCCAACCTTAGAATAGATTGTCATTGTTGTTGTTAAGTGCTGTCAGGTTTCAACCACTGGGTACTGCTTTATCCCACAGTACCACAAAGAAAAGTAGGTGGATACAAAAAGTTTCTTAAATTTTATCAAATGTCTTTATGCTGAAAAGACTCTCCTCAACAAACTAATGAGTAGTCTATGTTTTTTAGTCCCTTAATGAGTTAACTACAGCCTTTGGGGCAGATTTAAGTTGCTGTTTTCTGAAGTTGCCACTTACTAGCTGTATAGCTTTAATCATGTTATTTACCTAGTTCCTTTGCACCTGAGTTCCTCATCTTCATAATAGTACCTACTTCAAAAGGCTGTTGCATAGATTATAAGAATTGGTGAATGTAATGTACTTGGAATAGTGTCTGACATATAGCAACATGTATTTTGTTGTTGTTGTTAAGTGTTGAGTCAGTTCTACTATAGCGAACTTGCATAGGGTTTCCGAGGAGTGGCTGGTGAGTTTGAACCACTGACCTTGTGGTTCAAACCAACCTTGCAGTCCAGTGCATTATCTTACAGTGCTGTACCAGGACTCCAACACATATTTTAGAGGAATAAGATTCAATAAATAACAGTAGTTAATTTGTTTTGTTTTCAATTCCTTATTTATGTACCATCCACACAAACATATCTTCTTTTGTGTTGCTGCTACTAGGAGATGCTGTGAATAGCAAGAAAGCACATTTCTAGTGAGAATAAGGCTACTGTCTGAGCTGGCTGCTTTTGATAATTCTCTACTGCTTTCTATCAGAAATTTAAAAAGGTTACAGCATCCAGCTTTGGAGTCAAACTTCCTGGGTTGAAATTTGGCTCTTGTATTTATTTACCCAGGAACCTTGAAAAAGTCATTTAACATTTATTGCCATAATTTCCCCCCAACTATAATCATAAAGAAGCTCTGATAGCGTAATGGTTATGAATCGGGCTGCAAACTGCAAGGTCAACAGTTTGAAACTACCAGCTGTTCCGTGGGAGAAAGATGAGGCTTTCTGCTCCTGTAAAGATTTACAGCCTTGGAAGCCCTGTACAGGGTCGCTATGGGTCGGAACCGACTCCACGGCACATAATCACCACCAATCATAAAGTAGCAACAGTCTACCATGAAGGAAATAAAAGAGGATTAAATTAAGTGGATACTTCAAGTAGAGTGCATAAAATGGTGTCTGAAATTAAGTCAGTTCTCAATAATCTCATAGCTATTATGATTATTGTATGCTATATAACTAACTAGGAGCAAGTATTAATGAGTTAACCGTGACTGAATCTCAATCTCCTGTACCATATTCATAATGTGCCATGTTACCCACTATCTGATTTTAGTCTGGGATTGTGGCACATTTTGATCTTATTAAATAGTCCACTGGATTCCCTACACAGCTTGGCCTCTTTGATCATTAAATTACCACCATGCATCAATAGTCTTGGAGTCTTAGTGTGGCACTGTAGGAGAAGCATTGGCTCCTTGGAACAGCATCAATAATCTATCCAATGAAATAAGGGCAGAAGTGTGGGACGGCACATCTAGACCTACCCATGGAAGCTCAACTCTCTCATATTTAACCACAGCAGTTAGGGAGGATGTGTGCTCAGGATGGTGATGATACTAAATGAGGAAGGCATTCCAACCTGCATCAGACTTCCCATGAGTGAGAAGCAGTTGTTGTGGGAAGTCATGGAGATCTGAAGTTTGCTTGATATTGTAAACATTGTCTAGCAGAATCCTCACTACTAAAGTGATCAAAATGATGCACAGCTCCTTGGTAAAAGAGTTACAATTTCGTCAAAATATATGTTCTAATCCTTTAAAAATGGCTCTTTAAGTCTTTCTTGCCAAAGAAGATTTAACACTCCTTTCTATTTTTTTTTTAATTTTCTATCCCA
Organism: Chrysochloris asiatica; assembly: GCF_000296735.1. Taxonomy (NCBI): domain Eukaryota; kingdom Metazoa; phylum Chordata; class Mammalia; order Afrosoricida; family Chrysochloridae; genus Chrysochloris; species Chrysochloris asiatica. The sequence continues at coordinate 3,877,783 of NW_006408651.1, forward strand.
ATACAGATATGGATCCTGTTTTACAGTATGTTTATTTTATATCTAGCTTGATGTTCTTTATTTAAAATATGAGAGAAATCATAACTATGACCTTAACTCTCTGGATTGTGTTGGGGAGCTAAAGACTCGAGTATAAATGGTGGTATAGGTGCTGTGTACCATCAAGTACACTCCCACTCACAGACACTGTATAGGACCAAGTAGACCTGCCTGATAGAGTTTCTGAAGCTGTGATCTTCAAGGGAGCAGATCACCAGTTCTTTCTGTGCAAGGAGCCACGGGTGGGTTCAGAATTGCTGACCTTTCACACCACCAGGCTTCTTTCTCAAATGGAAATCGTAGTTGTTCTCCAGTCACTTCTGACTCATAGAAACCCTGCTGAGGGTTTGCAAGGAGCAGCTGGTTTTGAACCACCAATATTTCAGTTAGCTGTCCAATAGTTATCCTTGTTGTTGTTAAGTGCAGTCCAGTCAGTTCTGATCCATCGCGACCCTGTATAGGGTTTCTGAGGAGCTGCTGGTGAGCTTGAACTGTCAACCTTGCAATTCAAATGGCTTTGCCCTCTGAAGCATTAACTCACAGCGCCACACCAGGACTCTGTAGTTATTCTACAGCATCACAGATTATGATACACAGAGAAAATACTGACGTTGTTAAGGGTTTCATTTTACTTGGAGGTACAATCAACATTCACAAAATCAGTAGTCAAAATATCAAGTGCTCATTAGGCAAATCTGGTACAAAAGCATTAAAAAGCAAAGATGTCACTTTAAGGACTAATGAGTGCCTGACCCAAGCTGTGGTGTTTTCAGTCACCTCATATGCATGGGAAAGCTCAACAATGAATAAGGAATCAAAGAAGAATTGAGGCATTTGAATTACGATGTTGGTGAAGATGATTGACTATACCATGGACAACCAGAAGAACAAACAAATCTATTTTGGAAGAAGTACAACCGGATTGCTTCTTGGGAGCAATGATGCTGAAACTTCATTTCTCATGCTTTGGACATGTTGTCAGGAAGGATCACTTCCTGGCAAAGGATCTCATGCTTAGAAAAGTGGAGTGTCTATGAAAAAGAGGAAAATCCTGCCTGAGATGGATTGATACAGTGGCAACAAAAATGGGCTCAAACATAACAATTGTGAGGATGGCACAGGAGTGGGAAGTGTTTTGTTTTGTTGGGCAAAGGGTCACTGTGAGTCAGAACTGGCTCCAAGGCATCTGGAATCAACAGTGAATTCCTGTCGGTTTCCCTCATTTCAGAGAGTAGTTACGGTGTCTGCAGAAATGGTGACCGCTACTGTGGGACACATGTGACCTTCAGGACCCTCTGTTCCCACTCAGTGCTGCCTCACTGGTTAATGTTTATCTCAGTAAGCCTTCCTGCTATGATCATTATTCAGGATAATCTATAATTATGCCTACACTTAGTTTATATGCTTATTTTTGAGTCACTAGTAGACTCATATTTAGTAGAAAATGAATACACTCTAATAAAACTAGATTATTAACTTCACTTGAAAATCTCTTTAAAGACGGATATACACATTGGAACTCTGAAATGCAGCACTAAAATCCAAATAAAATTTTATTCAAAAGAATTAAGGTCTTTCTTGCTCCATGCCTTTGCCCTTTCCCTACCCAAATGTCAGAGCATATATTTAAAACCAAACAAAACAGTAGAGTGGGAAATGAGAAGCCAAGGGCTATGGGCTATAATAATGACATGCAAGTTGATTTGTATGTGCTGAGGTTTTTAGGGGCAGACATTGATAGATCAGAGATTTGCCTTGGGGACTATAATGGCCACATAATCTAAAGCACAGGAACTCTTTAAGAAGAAGAAAAAACATAAACGGAATATCCTGAAAGTCTATTATATAAGGTGTTCTTGGTGTTCCAAACCAAATTTTTGAAAATGAATGTCTGATGCCAGGTCTATTTTTGTGATATCATTCTATGAAAAGTTTTTAAAAAACATATTTACTAGGCTATTACTTATATTTTAGATGAGAATGAGGCAGCTAAGAAACCTGTTTTCTGATAATTTAGTGAAAAGTCCAAATACAGTAATTGTTATTCATTTAAAATTGTAGCTTTCATAGACATGAAGAAAAAAAAAATTGAAGTCAATAAGACATACTTTAAAGGAACAATGTGAAAAACAACAGGAGTAATAATATTTCAAATGACAGAAATGCTTCTCTATACTGTTATCTGGAATCATGGTGTGGCGCTGTGGGTTAATACTGTGGACTGCAAGCTCACCAGCTGCACCACGGAAACCCTATACAGGATTGCTATGGGTCGGAACCAACTCCCCGGCACTTAACAACACAATAGATAAATATTTATATTGCTTAATATAAGAGGAAAAACACAAGATTAGAGAATTTTTAAAATAGTCTCTACCTGAATAGTAGCGTAGTAATTACAAATCGAGCAGCTAACCTCAAGGTCAGCAGTTCGAAACTATCAGCTGTTCCGCGGAAGAAAGATGAGGCTTTCTGCTCCCATAAGAGTTACAGCCTCGGAAACCCTGTGCAGGGCCACTGTGTGTCGGAACCTACTCCATAATACTTAACAACAATTGAGCAAAGCAAAACCAAACAAAAACACGTGAGCAAAAAATAATTGCCATGCTTGTTTAGTTTTTAAGTTAAAGTTGTTGTTTTTGTTGTTGTTCAGTGCCATAGAGACGGTTCCGACCATAGTGACCCTGTACAGGGTTTCCAAGCAGCAGCTGGTGAGCATGAACCCCAGAGTTTGTGGTTCAAAGGACTTCACAGTCCAGTGAATTAATCCATCAAAATATGAAAGAGAAACCCAAAACGAAGTGAAAAAAGTGATAATTGAGCAGATAACATGGCCTGTATAATACCTATTTTTATCTAAGATATTTAAATCATTCAATCTAAAGTATTTAATTCCTTTGTAAAAGTAATTGAAGAACTAAATTCAACAATTACCTGTAAAAGATCCGTGTAGTGAGCTAGCACAAAACTTGGGATAAAGGAATTTTAGTTGAGGGTATAAATTATCCAGTTTGCCTACTGACATAGCTTCTTTTCATTTCAATACTGAGGATGCAAGTTACAGGAAATTATACCTCTTTGGGGATTTTTCTAACCACGGTGTCTTTCTCATGCATAAATTTGCTCTGTTTAGGAATTTCCTAGTCTTGATAATCCCCCAATAGAATAGCCTATATTGGAATATCCTGTAGAAAATTAGTAATTCACTTCACATTTGTCTCTACATGTGAATCTGTTGAAGAAAATTAGTTTGAATCCTACTTGGTCACTGAGGACAAACCTAGAAAAAGGTTATCTTGATCGATCCTTTGAGGACAATATATTAACAGGACAATTCCAGTGAGTCGGAATGATCACCAGCAGCATCCCCACAGCATTACTACATTTTTATAAGAAAAGCCAGGCTAATAAACCATCTGTGATTTAATAATAATAAAAAGGCCATGGCGTCTTTTCATAAGATACCTCAAATTAGGCTCTCTCTCAATCATGGGAAGCATTTCCTTGTTTAGCCTCAATTATAACCCAGAGGGAAATGAAATGCGAAGAAGTTTCTATTTAAAAATACCTGATGATGTATCAGAGTATAAAATCCTAGAGGATCAAGTTAGCTCTGTTGAACTCTCTTGGAAAATAGCTCCACCCACAAGCATGTGCTAACCTGTCCTTAATATATAATACATGCTGAGAATATAGAGTTGACAGCAAAAAGAAAGTCAAGTAAATGTTCACTCCATGACATGCAACTTTTCTGTTATAGTTCTTTAATTAAAGGAAGGAAAAGAAAGGTAAGAGGACAAAGTGGGAAGTTAAGGCTGATAGTTGAAGGAAACAAATTTTTTTAAGAGAATCATGACATGCCCAAGTTATCTAGAAAAGCTTTAAAATATGCTGCTGGGAGAAATTCCAAAGGCAGGAACTTAAAATAATAAAAATCTTTTCAAATTTAGACAGAATAAAAGACATGACTGAATATGCTAGAAATGGGGGAAATATCCTTGGTTTTAAAAGATACATTTGTTCATTCAACCAGCATTTATTAAACACTATCTCTGTGTTTAGTATCAGAATATCAGAAAGATGTTTACCTATGCTTTATTGACTACACAAAAGCTTTCAATTGTATGGATCATGACAAGCTATGGACAACAATATTCCTGAACACTTCATTGTGCTCATGAGGAATCTGTACCTGGACCAAGAAACACTTGTTTCAACAAAACATGGGAACACTGAATGGTTTAAAATGAAGAATGCTGTGCGAGAGGGTTGTATTCTTTCGCCATACTTATTCAACCTGTATGCTGAGCAAATAATCCTAGAAGCTGGGTTATATGAAGAAAAACGTGGCATCAGGATTGGAGGAAGACTCAAAAACAACCTGCAATATGCAAACGATACAACCTTACTTGCTGAAAGTGAAGAGGACTTAAAGTATTTACTGATGAAGATCAAAGAGCACAGCCTTCGGTATGGATTACATCGCAATGTAAAGAAAACAAAAATCCTCACCACTGGACCAATAAACAACATTCTTATCAATGGAGAAAAGATTGAAGTTGTCAAGGACTTCATTCTTCTTGGATCAACTATCAACACTCATGGAAGCAGCAGTCAAGAAATCAAATGACATATTGCATTAGGCAAAGCTGCTGCACAAGACCTTTTTCAAGTGTTGAAGAACAAAGATGTCAGCTTGAGGACTAAGGTGCACCTGACCCAAGCCATGGTATTTTCAATAACCTCATATGCATGCAAAAGCTGGACAGTGAATAAAGAAGACCATAGAAGAATTGATGCCCTTGAGTAATGGTGTTGGAGGAGAATATTGAAAGTGCCATGGGCTGCCAAAAGAACCAATAGATCCATTTTGCAAGAAGTATAGCCAGAGTGCTCCTTAGAGCCCAGATGGACCAACTTCTTCTCTCATACTTTGGACATATTGTCAGGAGGGACCAGTCTCTGGAGAAGGACATCATGTTTGGTAAGGTGGAGTGTCCGAGAAAAAGAGGAAGACCCCCAACGAAATGGATTGGCCAAGTGGCAGCATTGATGGACTCAAGTGTGGCAACAGTAGTGAGGTTGGCCCAGGATCAGGTAGTTTTTCGTTCTGCTGTACAAAAGGTCGCTATGCGTCAGTACTGACGTGATGGCACCTAACAACAACAACAACATCTGTGTGTTAAATGCCTTGCTGTTGTTGTTGTTGTTAAGTGCCGTAGAGTCAGTTCCGATCCATAGCGACCCTGCACAGGGTTTCCGAGGGTGTAAATCTTTACAGGAGTAGAAAGCCTCATCTTTCTCCCGCGAAGCGGCTGGTAGTTTCGAACCGCTGACCTTAAGGTTCGCAGCGCGATTCGTAACCACTCCACTAAAATACACCAGCTTTGTTTACTTTGAATACATTACTCCATTCACCTCCAATATTCATTTAAACAGCTTTAAAGGCACATATAAAACCAAAAGCAAGCCCTAGCCCACTGCCAGGAAGTCATTTCTGACCCACAGAGACCCTACAGGACAGAGCAGAATTGACCAATTCCCAAGGATGTAATTTTATAATCTTGTGAAGAGGAGAGCATGGTGGCTCCATAGGATAAGCACTGGACTGCAAACCGCACGTTATTGGTAGCTCAAGCTCACTAGTTGTACGGAAGGAGAAAGATGAAGCTTTCTGCCCTCACAGAGATTTACAGCCTCAGAAATTATATACAAGGTCAATAAGAGTTATAACTAATTTGACAGCAGTGAAACAAACAGCAGAATCTTTACAGAAGCCAACTGCTCTGTTTTTCTCTTCCAACGTGGTCAGTGGATTTGAAACACCAACGTACCATTAACTGCTGAGCATTTTAACCACTACACCAGTCTCCTAGAAAGGCATGTTATTGTTGCTGAGTGCTGTCTCACTGATTCTGACTCATAGCAACCCTGTGTAGGTTTTCCAAGGAGAAGCTGGTGGGTTTGAACTGCACATCTTGGAGTTCAAACAGAACTTGTGGGCCAATGCTTATCCTACAGCATTACATTATAAATGAGAACGAGTTTTACTGGTTCAAGAGGCATCTTAAGCACTCTAATTTTGCTTTTAAAGAAACAGTAATTTAATCAATAGTGAAAAATTGAAAAAAGGACAGTAATTTGAGGATACTTAAGAAACTATTACTACAAAATCATGTTGTTGTTGGGGACACCTAAGCCCATGGACAAGAACATAGGGCTAGAGCTGAGAATGAAGCATCCAGCTGATATGAAGTGAGGGGAGAGGCATAGGAACACACATACGTGCAGATAGTACCCACTTGAAATACCAAGCCTTGATGGCTTGATAATCAGAACTCCATTAGAGGAAGATTTAAAAAAATAATAATAATTTTTGATGAAGGAAATGAGGATAAATTGCTACAATTTGATGAACTGAATCTATATTCATGATGTTATTTATTGGTCCAGTGCTGAGGATTTTCATTTTCTTTACATTGAGATGTAAACCATACTGAAGGCTGTGGTCTTTGATCTTCATCAGTAAGTATTTTAAGTCCACTTTGCTTTCAGCAAGCAAGGTTTTATTGTCTGCATATCACAAGTTGTTAATGAGTCTTCTTCCAATCCTAATGCTACGTTTTTCTTCGTACAGCCAGCTTCTCAGATTATTTGCTCAGCATACAGACTGAGTAAGTATGGTAAAAGAATACAACCCCAGTGCATGCCGTTCCTAATTTTAAACCATTCTGTGTTTCCTTGTTCTTTACAAATAACTGATTCTTGGTCTATGTACAGGTTCCTCATAAGCACAATTAAGTGTTCTGAAATACTCATGCTGCTCAGTGTTGTCCATAGCTTGTCATGATCTACACAATCAAAAGCATTTGTGTTGTCAATAAAGCACAGATAAACATCTTTCTGGTATTCTCTGCTTTCAGTCCAGATCCATCTGACATCAGTAGTGACAGCCCTTGTTCTACATTCTCTTCTGAATTTGGTTTGAACCTCTGAAAGTTCTCTGTCAATGTATGGTTGCAGACAATTTTATATTATCTTTAGTAAACTTTTGCTTGCATGCACTATCGATGATGTTGTCCAATGATTTCAACATTCCATCTGGTCACCTTTCTTTAGAATGGGCACATTCCAAAATATCACTTCCAGTCATTTGGCCAGGTAGTTCTCTTCTAAATTTCTTGGCATAGATGAGTGAGTACCTCCATTGCCACATCAGTTTGTTGATATATTTGAATTTGTATTCAATCAATTCCTACTGCCTTGTTCTCTTTGCCAATGACTTCAATGGACCTTGGACTTCTTCTTCAGTATCATTGGCTGTTGATCATATGCTACCTCTTGAAATGTTTGAACATCGACCATTTCTTTTAGGTACAGTAACTATGCATTCCTTCCATCTTCATTTAATGCTATCTGCATCGTTCAATATTTTGCCCGTAGAATCCTTCAGTATTGAAAGTTGAGGGTTGAATTATATTATCAGTTACCTCAGCTTGAGAAATGTTGAGTGTATTCATCTAATTTTGTTTTATAACTCCAGGTATTTATTTGCACATTTCCTTAAAATATTTGACTGTGACTTTTCAAGCTGACATTTGAAATTTTCTGTTCAGCTCTTTACCACCTCATTTCTTCCATTTGCTTTAGCATCTCTGCGCTGGGGAGCAAGTTTCAGAGTCTCTTCTGACATCCATTTTGGTCTTTTACTTATTTCTTATCTTCTTAATGACCTTTTGCTTTCTTCCTGTAGGATGTTCTTGATGTCATCCCACAACTCTTCTGGTATTCGGTCTTCAGTGTCTCATACTTCAAATGTGTTCTTCAGATAATCTCTAAATTCCAGGGGGATATGTTCAAGGTCATATTTTGACTCTCGTGGACTTGTTTTTAATTTTCTTCAGCTTCAGTCTGAATTTGCATATGAGTGATTGTTGGTCTGTTCCACAGTCTGGTCCCTGGCTTTGTTTTGGTGGCAGATAGGGAGTTTTCTACCGTCTCATTCCACAGATATAGTCTATTTGGTTTCTGTGTACTCCATCTGGTGAGGTTCATATGCATAGTCGTCTTTTTTTTTTTTTCTTCCCCAATCATAGATATGGGTGAATTCTTGCCATTCTTAATTGCCTAATGATTTTTTTCCCCTTTCATGTAATCTTTTCGGGGGTTGTATTTTTACCATCTTGCAAATTCATATTGGCAGAGTGATATACATTGTCAAATAAAACAGTGCAATCCATCAAAAATCAGG
>NW_006408651.1:3889167-3895074 GCF_000296735.1 Chrysochloris asiatica
TTTTTTATGCTTTCTGATTACCTCCAGGTAGATGTGATCAGGAAATGGGCTTCCCTTTTCACTCTTCTTCTTGAGAAATTTCAAGATGCCACTGTTGGTCATTTTGACATAACTTAGGATTTAATTTTTGGTTTATTTCCTTTTTTGTCTGCTTGTCCCACTCTACAATCCCCATTCAGGCCTTTTTTCTAGTTGTAAACAGTTTAGGGCCGGCTGTGGCCGGTTGGTTTTAATTGGAAACTGTCTCTTTAAATTTTGAGGAGATCTGTGAGCATGTGTAGTAGAGCCCTCCAAGGGTGGGGCTGGGGTGCCCACTAGCTCAGGCACCCCTATAGTCACCAGAATGGAGGTGCACAGTCAACAAGGGACCAATGAACAGCTACCAAAAGAAAAGAATGTTCACACCTTTATCTCAGCGGTTCTGCCATGTGTCTGTGGCCACCCCCATCCTTCCCCCACTTGGTCTCACCCAAGATGGCAGCTCCTGGAGCAGCTGAGCGTCCCAGACTAGAAAGCAATGGATTTCTTGCTTCTGCAACAAATTCCCTCAGCGATAAGCCTTCCAACCTTATAAATATTCCTTTATATGTGGTTCAGAGTTCTAGAACCATCCTCTGAGCCTGTTTGGTTGGGTTTTCTGTGTTGTAGCTGGCCCAGCTCTTTACTTCACTTCCACCCAATCCACCATCTTGTTTGTTCTCTCCACAATCATCTTTTATGTTGTTCTAAAAAGGTATTTGGAATGAAGAATTCTTTGTTGTTGTTGTTATTGTTAGGTGCCATCGAGTTGGTACCAACTCATAGCGACCCTATGCACACAGAATGAACCACTGCCCGATCCTGGGCCAACCTCACAATTGTTGCCACACTTGAGCCAATTGATGCTGCCACTTTGCCAATCTGTCTTGCTGGGGATCTTCCTCTTTTTCTCTGACCCTCCACCTTACCAAACATGATATCCCTCTCCAGCTACCGGTCCAACTTGACAATATGGCCGAAGTATGAGGGACGAAGTTTGGCTGTCCTGTCCTCCAAGGAGCATCCTGGCTGCAATTCTTCCAACTCAGATCTGTTGGTTCTTTTGGAAGCCATTGGTTTGGCAAAATTTTATCATGCAATTTCCAAAATTATATTATGTGATCATTTATATCACTAAGGCCATATTTTCCAGCTACTGACCTTCCGTCTTTGCTCCCAAACTTTGCATTCCAATCACCAGTAATTTTCAATACATCTTGATTACATGTTTGATCAATTTCAGACTGAAGAAGTTGGTAGCATTTTTCAATGTCATTATCACTGGCTTTAGTATTTGGTGCATAAATTTCAATAATAGTGGTATTAAGTGGTCTTTCTTGTAGGCATATGGATATTATCCTATCACAGATAGTGTTGTACTTCAATACATATCTTTTTGTTGTTAGCAGAAACATTATTCCTTTGGATGATGAAAGCAATGTCATTCCTCTTCAAATTTCAATTCCCAGAATAGTAAGCCATGTGATTGTCAGATTCAAAATGTTCAATACCAGTCCTTTTCAATTGACTGATGCCTAGGATGTAGTCCTAGTGTGGTGTTGTGGAATAATGCTCTGGACTGCAAAGTCAGTTTGAACCACAAGGTCAGTGGTTCAAGCTGCTCTTTGGAAACCAAATACAGGGTGGTTATGGGTCAGAATCAACTCCACAACACTTAACAACAACAACAACAACAAATGCCTGGGATATTGATGTTTATGTGTTCCATTTCATTTATTTAAATTTCCAATTTTCCAAATTTACTTTTCATACATTCCATTCTCTGATTAATAATGGATGTATACAGTTGTTTCTTGTCTTTTTGAGTTGTGCCCTATCAGCAAATGAAGGTCCTGAAGGCTTTACTCCATTCGAGTCATCACAGTCAACTCTACTTTGAGGAGGCAGCACATCCCCAGTCAAATTTTGTGTGCCTTCCAACCTGAGGGGCTCATCTTCTGGCACTATATCTGATATTATTTTGGTGCTTTTCATCATGTTTCAATATTCAATATTCTGTTGCTGACAGTGTTCCACTGTTCTTCATAAGGTTTTAAGTGACTAAATATTTGGAAGTAGTCTGTCTCTCTTTCTTCCTAGTCTGTCTTGTCTGGAAACTCAGCTGAAACCTGTCCCCTGTGATTGACCCTGCTGGTATTTAAAATACTCAAGGCATAGCTTCCAGAATCACAGCAACACACAAGCCCCACAGTACACAAACTGACAGATGACTCATAGCAAACCTATATAGGGTTTCCGATGAGTAGCTTGTGGGTTTGAACTGCCAGCCTTGTGGTTTGCAGTCTAGTGGTGATCCTATAGCACCACACCAGGAATCCTACATTATACACTAGAAAGACCACCTTGGCCATCCCAAACTCTTATCTAATTTAGAGTGGGTGTTTCTTTTTAATTTCTTGTTTTTTCGTATTATTCACTAGAAATACCTAAATTATATCATCAAGATATTTTAATTTAAAAAACTATTGTTTCTGCTAACAACAAAAAGTGAAGGTTTATTAGTAAATTAAATTCTTTTACAGAAAATTAAGTTAAATTTTCACAGATGAATTTCTTGTTAAATTGTGAACTTTAAATCTTTCTAGTCCTTTGTTGCATGAGAGGGCAAACTAGATAATTTCTAATCAGACTTCTAAATCTAATACTTTTATGCTTCTCTGCTTTGATCAGAAGTAGGACCATAATATCAGTAGGCACCTCTCCTGGTGGGAGTTAAAGCGGAAATAGGAAAATAGTAAGATTATTTCTGGTTATTTCCACTATGCATAGGGAAACATGTACCTTTTAAGGTGGAGCTGAAAGATGAAAGACAATCTTCTCTTAAATCAAAGTAGACAAGACTTTTGTTTCTGACTTTGATGGATTTTTTGTTGTTGTTATGTGCCATGGAGTCAGTTCCGACTCACAGCGATCCTCCACAGGGTTTCCAAGGTTGATGGAGTAACAGGGACTAAATTTAATTTCTAATCTTCAACAATGAGAAAATCAAACAACAAATATGAAACCATAGTTTTTATACACTAGGTAACATGCAGCGCAGGCCTGTGACCCTGAGAAAAGATGCACAAAAAGATAAACCCTATGATTGTCCCAGTTTAGTTTCTGGAGGCAGTAGTAGCATATGGAGAAGAATCCAAACAGTCTAGCAACCTTATTGAGTCAAAGAGACAGAGATCAGAGTTTGGGGGGTGGGGGCGAAGAGGGGCAAGGTGGCTGGAATTTATGAGACAGAGTAATAGAGAGGAAGGAGCTATACAGAGGGAAAACACTCAGGAGCTCTGCAGAGGGGTCCACTCATGTTTTCTGATAGATGTGAGAGTAAACTATTTAAGCACTGGGAGAACACAACTGGAAAGCAATAAGCCAAATATTTCCCAGAGTTCACACAGGGCTAGGAAGAGTTTGTATTCCCACCAACAGAGTGAAAAGACTTTATAATACATAGGGTATCAGATAGACTCTGCAAAAGAGTATCTAGTTGTTAATGTTGCTCAGTGCCGTCAAGTCAGTTCCAACTCATCGCGACCCTGTATAGGGTTTCTGAGGAGCAGCTGATGAGCTTGAAACATTGACCTTGTTGTTCAAAGCAACTTTGTAGCCCAGCACATTAACCCACAGTGCCACACCAGGACTCCTAATTAGTAGTAGTAGTAGTTGTTGTTGTTAAGTGTCATAGAGTCAGTTATGACCCATAGCAACCCTATATAGGGTTTCCTAGGAGCAGTTGGTGAGCTTGAACTGCCAATCTTGTGATTTAAACTGACTTTGCAGTAAGGCGCATTAGCCCACAGAGCCATACTAAGACTTCTAATTAGTAGTAAAGGGGTTAAATTTTTGTTCTGAATTCATATTGTTGTTTTTGTTGTTAAGTGCTATAGAACTGACTCCGACTCATAGCAACCCTGCCTGCAGCTGATGGGTTTGAACTGCTAACATTGTGGTTCACAGTCCAGTGTTGATTTTGCAGTGCCACACCACGAGTCCAAAATATCAAACATAGTTTCTTTGAGTTGTTGTCGAGTTGTTGATATTGAGTCAGTTTTGACTCATAGAATCCCTGTATAGGGTTTCTGAGGGCAGCTGGTGAGTTTGAACCACCATCCTTACCATGTAAATGACCTTTGATCCAGTGCTTATCCTACAGCACCAAACCAGGTCTTCAGATTCACATTGTTGTTGTTGTTGTTGTTAAGTGCTGTCGAGTCGGTTCCAACCCATAGTGACCCTGAACAGGGTTTCCAAGACTGTAAATCTTTACGGGAGCAGAAAGACTCATCTTTCTCCCGTGGACCAGCTGGTATTTTTGAACTGCTGACTTTGTGGTTAACAGCCCAATTCGTAGTGGACTCAAAAGTCAAACTGAACCCAGCTAAGATTCCCTATCTTATACCTTTCTAATATCTTTTCAGCATAGCACCAAATTAAGAGAATACACTTCGTCTGACTTTCCTTCCAAGAAAGAAAACAGAAACTATTGATAAGTATTTAAAATTAGACAAAGCAGAACTTATAAAAATGCCATCACTTTATGATACTAACTTCATGACAGAACAAATTCCAATACTATGTAATCAACAGAATCCCACACCTAAAAGTAACATTGAAGACATACTATGATAACTTAAAATTTTATACTGTACATCCCTGAAAAATAAAATAGAAACAAGGAGATGTAGCTACTAAGTCAAAAGAGGAAATAAAATTGAATCATAAGAGACACTCAATCATTCCAAAAGAAGAAAAAAAGAACAGATGTGATAAATAGCAAACAAATAACATGTAGGCAGATTTAAACCTCACTATGTCACTAACTATACCAGAAATAAATATGTTGTTGTTGTTAAGTGAAGTTGAGTTGTTTCCAACTCACAGCAACTCTGTATAGAGTTTCCAAGGAGCAGCTGGTGAGCTTAAACTGTCGATCTTGCAGTTCAAAGCGACCTTGCATTAACCACAGCGCTATACCAGGACTCTGAAAATAAATATGGACATTTCATAATGAAAAGGAGTGGATTCATGAGAAGGGTATAACAATTCTAAATGTGTATGTATAAAACAATGGAGTTTCAACTTAAATTTTGCCCCCAAAATCATAAAAATAGAGAATTCCACAATTCTTTCAGTACTTGACAGAATAAAAAGAAAATCAGTAACTATAAGGAAAAGTTGAATAATAGTATCAAACCATTTGACATAATACATATTTGTAGAACATAGCACCTTAAAACAACAGAATACCATTAGTTTTTTAATGTTTTATTATGAATTATGTGATCGTTTACATGGGAGTACATTAGCTTTACATTCATAGTATCGTATATTGTTTCATTACCATGGTTACAAGCCCCTCCATGCATCATCAACCAACCAAAGGGTATACCCTGCAAAGCTGTCCCCCCAGTTGTCAGCACACAGCCCCTCTCCCTCCCTGAGTCTAGAATCCCCAGCTGCTCCATCTCTCCACTGCTTCTCTGGGTAGGGTCTCGCACTCCGCTCTTCTCCTTTGATGGTTCCAGGTACCGCTACTCCAGGACTGCAAAGTCTATCACTCCCCTCCTTTTGCTACAAAATGTCCACCTTTACATTTCCAACCCTCACAATCAGTCCTGATAACAATTATTCACCATTGTACCATACAGACATATCCCCATTAGCCCTTCCCAGACAGATTGGATACTACTCAGTGGAGATTCTACCTTCCTCTGTACCCTCTGGATCTAGGCTCCCTCTTGAAAGCTTGTAAGCTCCCCACCAACACACACATTTTGGGTAGCCAATGTACAAGTTGCTCATCCCTGTCTACTCTGTGTATGGAGGGGGTGGGAATGATCCTCGCTGTAAAGATTTGTTCCCTCTTCTGAGCTACTG
>NW_006408651.1:3934506-3952663 GCF_000296735.1 Chrysochloris asiatica
TATTTAAGTGTTCAAAAGGCACATTTTGCAAGCCAACCTCCTGCCCGCAGGCTGGCTGCCTTTCTCAGTCCATGGGACTATAGTCCTCTGCTGCTCTGTCTCTCTATGCCATTGCCTCCACCACCATCTCTGTTGTCTTTTCTGGTAAGGATTCTTTGCTCCTCTCATACTCTTCCCTCATGCTGGTCTTAGGGTCTTCTGTTCCTGAAATGACAGATTAACTGTTCCCCCTTTTAGTTACACCTCTTCTATATTTACAGTTGTGACAAATCTTCATTAGTTCTGATTATATTTTACTCACAATTGAATCATAAAATCCTTTTCCCATCATCATCAGACCCATCTGAACAAGAAGAAAACAATTCAGTGGGGATTCTATCTTATGTCCCTCATTCTAACACTAAGTACCCTCCTGAAAGCTTGTAAGCAAGCTACTGCATGCTCTTATAGCCCCCTACTTTTGGTAGCTGAAGTCTAAATTGCTTGTCCCTATTAACCCAGTGTGGAGTTCTGCCTGGTGTGGCACTGTGGGTTAATACACCAGACTGCAAAGCCATTTGAAATGCAAGGTTGGTGGTTCAAGCTCACCAGCTGTTCCTCGGAAACCCTATACAGGGTCGCTATGGTTAGGAATCAACTCAATGACACTTAACGACAAATCAACCCAGTGTACTGAGGAGGTGAGCTTGATCCTTCTTAGGAGGAACCTTTTCCTTTTAGTTGGAATTTTGGACAACTTCATCCATAAGCAAACATCCAGTTCATCAAACATAAGTTGTAGCAATTTACACATGCTCTCTGTATCAGATTTCTTTATCTTCATCTGATGGAGTTCTGGTCAGCAAACCATCCAAGCTAGGTCAAATGGATTCTATCTGCAAGTTTGGGCGTTCTCACAGGTCTCCCCACCCCCTACTGAGACCAGCTGGCTGCTTCATTCTTAAGTCTAGCCCCCACTGATCTTGGGCTCAGGAGTTCACGTGTCTCCCTGAACTTCAAACAAGACAGTCCTTCCTCTTTTCTCTCTCCTTTCAAGGTCATTAAGTCTCTATGGAACATGGCCAACCTCAGCCCAGGTAGTCATTGTTGCATTTCCCCCACTTCCACTCATAAGTTGACTAGGGCAGTCACCAGTGGGCATGTGAGACTGTTGGTGTTCTCTTTGAGTTTCAGACTTAGAAAGGGGTTTACCCTGATGGGCTGACTTTTCTTGCCCTGATAGCTCCAAGGTAAACAGCTTGCGTGATATTGTCACAGCCAAAAAGTCTTCTTCCACTCCCATCCTTGTCCTCCCCACCCTCCAACTCCC
Organism: Chrysochloris asiatica; assembly: GCF_000296735.1. Lineage (NCBI taxonomy): Eukaryota > Metazoa > Chordata > Mammalia > Afrosoricida > Chrysochloridae > Chrysochloris > Chrysochloris asiatica. Next base: position 3,935,816 of record NW_006408651.1, read on the forward strand.
ATGTTTGTCATTCTTTCAAAAACTATCTTTCATTCCTCTAGCTCCTCTGAATTGGTCTGCATGTCTTTTCAATTGGGAATGTCCCACTTCTGAAGGTTCTGGGAGGGGCTCAGGATTCCACTTAAGGCCCCATACTCCACTAAAGCTTAACAAGAAGACTGTTTCCCTGGGCGCATTCTAGTTCCCTTTTAGATAAACCAATCAGCTATAGGCTGTATATGGGCTTACAAGCTTTCTGTAAGCATGTTTCCCAATATCCCTTTCTATCCAACAGAGAAATGAATAGCCCCAAACCACCCAGCACCTTAACATTATTTCTCCACCTCTACCCATTCAGAATGTCTGAATTCCTATATCAAAGAACCCTGTTGTTCCAAGGCTGTGTATATATCACAATCTATCTCTATGCCATTTAGCCCATGCATAGCTCCCTAAGTCTTCGTCTATCACCTGTGTTCATCTACCCCTTCCCTTTATTGTGCATTGAACTCCCCCTCTTATTTACTGCCCTCCCCATTACCCAAGTTATCATGTGTCTATCGCCTAATCTGTGAGTTTCTGTCCCCTCCCTCTCATCCATCCCTGTATATATCATCAGTGAATTATTCTTTTAGTATAGAAATCTTTTCTTAAGCTTTTACAATAATGGTCTTATGCAATATTTGTCCTTTTGTGCCTAACTAATTTAACTCAGCATTATGTCCTCGGGGTCATCTATGCTATGAGGTGTTTTGCAGTCTCATCATTATTCTTCAAGATAGTGTAGTATTCCATTGTGTGTATGTACCAATGTTTGTTTATCAATTCTTCCTTTGATAGGCACTTAGGCTGCTCCTCCTTTTTTGCTATTGTGAATAGTGTTGTAAAGAATATTGATGTGCATGTATCTACTCGTGTCCTGGCTTGTATTTCTTGTGGATAAATAGCAAGTATAGGAATTGCTGGATCATAAGGTAGTTCTATTTTCAACTTTCTGAGGAAGTGCCATACCATTTGCCAGAGTGGTTGAACCATTTTACAGTCCCACCAGCAATGTAGGAGGGTCCAAGCCTCTCTACACCCTTGCCAGAATTTGTTGTCCTCTGCTTTATGAACTTTACTGTTGCTGTTGGTATGAGATGATATCTCGCTGTTGTTTTACCTTCCATCTTTTTTTGATACTTTCTGCATCATTCAACATTTGCCCATAGAAACCATCAGTATTTCCAGTCAAAGCCTGATTTTTTCTTCAGTTCCCTTAGCTTGAGAAATACTGAGTGGGTTCTTCCCTTTTGGCTTCTAACACCAGATCTTTGCACATTTCATTATAATATTTAACTATGTTTTCTTGAGCTGCCCTTCGAAATTTACAGTTCAGTCCTTTCTTTCCTCATTTCTTCCATTTGCTGTAGCATCTCTAAGCTGGAGAGCAAGTTTCAGCATCTCTTCTTGCATCCATTTTGGTCTTTTCCTTCTTTCTTGACTTCTTAATGACGTTTTGCATTTGTCTTGTAGGATGTTCTTGAAGTCATTCCCACAACTAACTCTTCTGGTCTTCAGTCTTTAGTGTTTAATGCATCAAATCTGTTCTTGAGATGATCTTTAAACTCAGGTAGAATATTTTCAAAGTCATATTTTGGCTCTTATAGATTTGTTTTAATTTTCTACAGCTTCATCTTTAACTTACATATGAGTAATTGATGGTCTGTTCCATAGTCTGCCTCTGGTTTTGATTTGATTTCTGTGTATTCCATCTGGTGAGGCCCATGTGTATAATCATCTTTTATGTTGTTTTAAAAAGGTATTTATAATAAAGAAATCATTGTTCTTGCAAAATTATATCATGCAATCTCCAGCATCATTCCTATCAACAAGGACATGTTTTCTAACTACTGATCCTTCTTCTTTGTTTCCAACTTTTATATTCTAATCACCAATAATTGTCAGTACATCTTAATTGCATGTTTGATCAATTTCAGACTGAAGAAGTTGGTGCATAAATTTGAATAGTAGTCATATTAACTGGTCTTCCTTGTAGGTGTATGGATATTACCCTATCACAGACAGCATTGCACTTCAAGTCAGATCTTGATATGTTCTTTTTGATGATGAATGTGACGCCATGGCTCTTAAGTGTGTTATTCCTGGCATAGTAGACCATGTGACTGTCAGATTCAAAATGATCAATACCAGTCCATGTCCACTTACTAATACCTGGGCTATTAATGTTTATGCATCCCACTTCATTTTTGATGATTTCCAATTTTCCTAAATTAATTGTTCATACATTTCATGTTCCAACTATTAATGGATGTTTACAGCTTTTTCTTTTCATTTTGAATTGTACCTCATCAGGAAATGAAGGTTCTGAAGGCTTTACTGTATTCTCATCATCATGGTCAATTCCACTTTGAGGATGCAGCTCTTCCTCTGTCCTATTTTGAGTGCCTTCATCATGCTTCTATATTCTATTTTTGTGGTGCTGGTATTTAAAATACCCATGGCATAGCTTCCAGAATCATAGCAACCCACAATCTGTTACATTGAAACAAACTGACTCAACAGCACTTAACAACAAATATAACTGTAAGGTAGGTAGTTCAAACCCAGCAGTCACTCTGCAGGAGAATGTTGATGCTGTCTGATCCTATATAGAGTTGCATTTTCAAAAATTCAATATGGGATCGCTATGAATTGGAATCGACTTGATGGCCATGGTTTTGGGTTTTGGTATATAAGTACATAGAATTTCTATTTTTCCATTTTAGTTTACTTTTTAAATATAGGAGTGTGGGTAATTCTAAGACTGAATGAAAACGTTTATCTATGAAATTAGATATTTCCAGTTAAAATTGTTATTTGGATACTATGTGTTCCATAATGCCACATGCTAGACACAATTGTAAGAATTCTTTGGACATAAAGTTTGCATCTTCATGAAGAAAAAAATGGGTTATGAGGAGAAATAAAAGACCATTCTTTATCTCTAGTTTTGGGGTTTTAATGACCTATGTCTTTCTTTTAAATGTCTGACTGCCTTTTGGTATAGAGGAAAACTGTAGTATCTGAGGGAAAAGTATCTGAGGGAAAAGCTGTATATATAGACCCTCTTGTAACTAATTTTATTTTCTTACTTAGAGTCTTTCCTTCTCTTTCCTACTTGCAGCCCAACTTGCTCAAGTCATGCCTTTTGTACAGAATCACACATAGTCATCACACTTATAATTCCCCCTAATGAAAAGTGTTTTACCTACACAAATGCCAGATCAATTTTGCACCCTGGGTTGGTTCAGTTTATTAGATTCCTGCAATCCAATCAGGGAGAAACATTGTTGTTTGCATGTAGCACAGTAGACTGTGAAGGCAAGAAGTCCTGTGAACCATCAGAACAACTCAATGTAAGCAGAAGCACAAATGTGGAGCCGAGTCAACCAGAAGAGAGAAGGTGTACAAGTATTTTGATATGGAATCAAAGCCAAATGGACTGATAGAAATTCAAAAGCCACTTTTGTTGTTGTTGAATACTATTGGTTCGGACTCGAGGCAAACCTGAATAAGGTTTCTGAGGAGTTGCTGGTCAGTTTGAAACACCCTCCTTGCCATTAACAGTCCAGTGCTTATCCTATGAGGAAGTTGTAATTGAAGTGCAAACAAATGCTAAGATTGAAGGTTGTAGAAATGAATGGCTACTGCCCAAAGAACAATGATGTTGCCTACATTTCTTTGGGTAGTAGCAATGTCAAGACTTAAATGTTGTGTCAGAACCATCACACTTTTCATTAAATGAACATTCACGAAACATCTCCCTTCCTATCCCATGGTTCATCTGTTCCATGCAAATCTTTGGTTACAAAAAGCAGCGCAGAATAAAAATTGCAAAGAATATAGGCTGGCTGTAAAGCCTTCTTTCACCAAGGCCCGGCCTGAGGGTGTAATGAGAGAGTTCTGCCAGCCATCAAACTTAACAGCCTTTAAACATGTGCAACATTTCTCTAAGCAAATTGGTTCCTTAATATGGTAAAATGTGCAGCACCCAGGGGGAAATGCTGGTGATCTCATAGTCCAAAACTAATGGAGTCACAGCACTGTATTCCTCAAAAGCACTCATACTTTCCACTTTGATAAAACCAGAAGCAAATATGAGAGTCACTAGGGTTTGACTTCCATTGTTCATTCTCACTGAACTTTTCCTCCTATGTTGCAGAGCACAATGGTGTCATTCATAGCTTATAGGATTTTAAAAAGTATAAATAAACCATTCAATTTTTTTCCTATATTAACCAGTGGTTTCAAAAGATCCACAGGGATAAACAAACCAAGTTGGCAGGGGATTTTTGTGGCACAACCACTGGTAGTTATAAACAGTAAACAAAACATAGTAACCATTTTAAGCACAAAAGATTGCTGTATCACAGGGGGCATAAATCATTAGCTTAATAATTTCAGCAGCCATGTCTCCAAAGCAAAATTAAGCCCACAGTTCCACCTATGGCAGTAAGGAAGTACTGTAATGTCAAGAAAAAAAATGAACATACATACACACACACAAGAGAAGGCATGATTATGTCTTGGAAATGATTAGAAAATCAAACTTAATCAGTAACTGGGAGTAACTGGGAAACACTTAGTCTCTGTGCTGTTCTTTTGAGAAGGGAGGAAGGGGGTGCCTTTAACCCCCATATGCATTCTTGCTGCCAGTTTGACAAGCACGAGTGTGCTTTTACCCAAGCTCCCCCATGGCCAGCACTTACCATAGATAGGGCATGGACGCAATGACGTACTACAATTGAGAAGATGACAAATTTCTCTCAGCTGTATGTTGTTATGTGCCACGGAGTCGGTTCCGACTCATAATGACCCTGTACAGGGTTTCTGAGGCTATAGATCTTTACGGTAGCAGAAAGCCTCATCTTTCTCCCACGGAACAGCTGGCAGTTTCAAACTGCTGACTTGACCGTTCGCAGCCTGATTCGTAACCTCTACGCTACCAGAGCTCGGCAGACATTATTTACAGATTTGAAGAGAGCCAAGAGTACTAGGTTCAGGATAGGAGAAAGAGGTGGCAAAAGTCCCCTCTCAGGGGACATCAAACTCAAAGGCCAACAATATGAAAGTCTTTTCCAATAGTTAGCTGGGCCACTGGACACAACCACAAGATAAAATAATTTTGTTTTCCCTGTGAATTTCACCAAGTGCTAAAGTTCTTTTGTTTTAAATTGGCTAATAATTTGTTCATTTTGGATAAGTGTACTTAGCTGCGAAACATTATAAGACAAAGACAGATGTTAACTCCTCCTGTGCTGTTGAGTCAGTACTATAGAACCTTCCCTTTTCACTCTGATGTATTCATCTATTTTATTAAATCAGTAAAACCCTGTATTATTGTTCCATATGTGCTACACACCCGTACATATACATGCCTATTCTTAAGAACAGTGAATAGAATGCAGAAATTCTCAAACAATATTATTACTATCACAGGCACGTAAAATTATGCTGAAGATAATTTAAAAAAAAAAGGTTGTACCAGTACATGTGCAGGGAACTGCCAGAAATTCAACTCAGATTCCAAAGAGGGCATGAAATGAGGGATATCATTGCTGATGTCAGATGGATCTTGGCTGAGAGCAGAGAATTTCTGTGCTTTACCTGGTGTGGTGGTGTAGGATAAACACTGACCACAAGGTTGGTTTGAACTACAAGGTCGGTGGTTCACACTCACCAGCGGCTACTCAGAAACCCCATGTAGAGTTGTTATGAATTGGAAATGACTGGACAGCACTTAATTGCAATAACAATTGACTAGTTAAAGAATCAGAATGGCTGGTGAGCTTGTACTGCTCACGTTGTGGTTCAAACCAACCTTGCAGTCCAGAGCATTAACCTGTAATTCTTAGAGATCCTCAGGTTATTCTTTCATGTATATAAAGTCACTTGGTGAAGATGGTCAAACTATAGATTTTGATTCAATATTTCTGAGGTGGAAATGCAAATTCTTAACAGGGTGCTTAACTGTTTCAAAGCCCTGGTCATCTGCATATCATAAGTTGTTAATGAGTCTTCCACCAACCCTGATGTCTCTTTCTTCTTTCTATAGCCCAGGTTCTCAGATTATTCACAGCATAGATTGAATAAATATGATGAAAAAATACAGCCCTGATGCACACCATTCTGGATTTTAAACCCATTGTTCTGTTTGAACAACTAACTGTCTCTTGGTCTATGTACAGGTTGCTCATGAACACAATTAAGAGATCTGGAATCCTCCTTCCTCAGACATCCGTAATCTGTTAAGATCCACACAGTCAAAAACCTTTGCATAGTCAATAAAGCACAAGGAAACATCTTTCTGGTATTGTTTGCTATCAGCCAAGATCTAACTGATGTCAGCAATGAGATCCTAGTTCCACATATTCTGAGTCTGGCTTGAATTCCTCCTGGCTACTCCCTGCCCATGAGCAGTTACAATCATTTTTAAATTACCTTCAGCAAAATTTTACTTGAATGTGATATTAATGACATTGTTCAATGATTTTCACATTCCGTTTGGTCACCTTTCCTTGGAATGGAAACAGATACAAATCTCTTCATAGTTCGCCAAGTAGCTATCTTCCAAATATCTTGACATAGATGAGTGAGCACCTCCACTGTGGTATCAGTTTCTCGACACATCTCTATTGTATTCTATAGTTTTCTGGAGCCGCATGTTTTACCAATGCTTTCACATCAGCTTGGACTTCTTTCTTCAATGTCATCAGTTCTTGATCATATACTACCTCCTGAAATGGTTGAATACCAACTAATTATTTTAGTCTAGTGACACTATGTATTGCTTTCATCTTCTTTTAATATTTTCTATTCAATATGTTGTCCACAAAATCCTTCAGTATTACAATTCAGTCTTGATTTTTTTATGCAGTTCTTTCAGCTTGAGAAATGCCAAGCGTGTTCTTCCCTTTTTGTTTTGGCCCATTTCATAATAATACTTTCCTTTGTCACATTAAGCAGCCCTTTGAAATCTTCTGTTCATTTCTTTCACTTCATCATTTATTCTATTTGATCTAGCTACTCTACATTCAAGAGCAAGTTTCAGAGACTCTTCTGGCATCCATTTTCATTTTTTGTTTCTTTCCTGTCTTTTGAATGATCTTTTGATTTCTTCATTATGCTTTTCTTGATGTCATTATCCACCTCATCTGGTCTTAAGTCATTAACATTCAATGAATCAAATCTGTTTCTGAGATTGTATGTAAATTCAAGTGGGATGCACTCAGTGTGGTACTCTGGCTCTCATGGACTGATTGTAATTTTCTTTATCTTAGACTTGAAGTTACATATAAGTAATTGACGATGTCCTCCAAAATCAGTCCTTGGCCTCGTTATAATTAATGAGTTGAGCTTCTCTATCATCTCTGTCCATAGACGTAGGTGATTTAAGTCTCATCTATTTCATCTGGGGGCTTCAAAAGTTACATAGAAATATTGAATTAAAAGATAATGAAACTTTTCCATAAATTTTTTGAAGCCCCCTCGTATAGTTGTCATTTATGTTATAAAGGGGAACAAAGAGTATTTTCAGTTAGTAAGTTGTCAGTCTTGAAAAATTCTATCATGAGATCTCCAGCACTATTTCTATCATGAAGGTCATATTTTTTATGGGTTAGAATCAACTTGATGGCACTTAACAACAACAGTAATCCTTCTCTTTATTTTCAACTGTGGTATTCCAATCATCTGTAATTATCAATGCATTATAATTGCATGCTTGGTCAATATCAGACTGAAGAAGTTGGAAAAAAATCTTCAACTTTGGCATTAGTAATTGGTACATAAATGTGAACAACAGCCATTGTATTAACTGGTCTTCCTTATAAGCATATGTCTTAGTTTTCTAGTGCTGCTATAATATAAAAACTACAGGCAGATAACTTTAACAACCAGAAATTTATTCTCTTACAGTTCAGGAAGCTGGAAGGCTGAATTCGGATGATCATTTCTAGGGGACGACTTTCTCCGTCTTTTGGAGAAAGTCTGGGGGAAGGTCCTTGTCTCCCTTCAACTTCTATGGGCCTGGCAATTTTGGGAAATCTCTGTATGTCTTGGCTTCAATCTTGTAGGAACTTCTCAGCACATGAACCTTGAATCTAAAGGATGAGCTCCATTCTTGACAATTTTTTTGGGTGGCAGTAAGTTTCCTCATTCTTTTTGCATGCTTATTTAGTCTCTTGTATATCTCAAAAGAGATTGACAACAAATAACAACCTAATCTTGTAGATTGTATCCTGCCTCTTTAACATAGGAAACATAACCTAATTTCCTTTAACATAGCCCTGTCTTATTAACCCACTAAAGTCAGGATTTGCAATCCACAACAAATGGATGATAAATACATTAGATCACATTATAATATGATGATTACATCATTACATAATTGCCAAGTCACATTACATAACTGTTAAACTATATCATTATTTAACTGACAAACCATTAAGAGTCATGGACTAGGAAAGTTGACAAATATTTGGTGTGTGTAATTATTTTGTTGTTGTTAAGTGCTATTGAGTTGGTTCCAACTCAGCAACTCTGTATAGGGTGTCTGAGAAGCAGATGGTAGGTTTGAACCACTGAGCTTGTGGTTAGCAGTCCAGTGCTTATCCTACACCCATATCATAACTTCATGATAGTGTGTTGATAATATCCTATCACTAGCCATGCTATACTTCAAAATAGATCTTGATACATATTGATTGCCATATCTCTTCAATTTGTCATTTTGTCTGATTCAAAATATCTAATACCAGTCCACTTCAGCTAACTAGTGCCTAGGATATCTAGCTTCAAATGTTCCATTTCATTTTTGATAACTTCCAATTTTCCTAGATTCATACATGGTACATTTTACAGTCAGATCATTAATATGTGTTTGTCGCTGTTCTCATTTTGAATGGTGTCACATCAGCAAATGAAGGCCCCCAAAGCTTCTAGCTCTGGTAGCGTAGTGGTAACAAATCAGGCTGCGAACCTTAAGGCCAGCAGTTCGAAACTACCAACCGATCTGTGAGAGAAAGATAAGGCATTCTGCTCCCATAAAGATTTACAGCCTCGGAAACCCTCTACAAGGTCGCTATGAGTCGGTTCCGACTCCATGGCACATAAGAACCACCACCAAAACTTCTAGCAATAAAACAGACAATGTTCCACTGCTATATGCAACGTTTTCATGGCCAGTTTTTGTTGTTAGTTTTTTAAATAGATCGTCCAGTCTTTCTTCCTAGTCTGTCTTAGTCTAGAAGCTCTGATAAAAACTGCCCACTGTGAATGATTTGGCTAGTATTGGATATACCAGTCGCCTAGCCTCCAGCACCACATCAACATACAAACTACCATAGTGTGCTACAAACTGATAGATGAGTAGAAAAATGGTTGTTGTCATTGTTTTGTTGTTAGGCATTGTTGAGTGCATTCTGACTCATAACGACCCTATGCACAACAGAAGAAAACACTGCCCAGTCCTGCACCAACCTCACAGTATTTGAAACACTTAACCTATTGCTGCTGCCACTGTGCTAACTCATCTCATTTAGGGCCTCCCGCTGTTTTGCTATCCTTCCACTTTACCAAGCATGATGTCCTTCTCTTGATAACACAACTGAAGTATGAGAGATGAAGCCTTGTCAGTTTGACTTCTAAGGTGTATACTGATTGTACTTCTTCCAACCGATTTTTTTGTTCTTCCGGAATTCCATGGTACTTTGAATAGTCTTTTCCAACATCATAAATCAAATGCATTTGTTCTTCTAAAGTCTTCCTTATTCATTGTCCAACTTTCACGTGTGTACAAGGTATTGAAAATATCATAGCTTGGATCAGGAATACCTTAATCCTCAATTTGACATCTTTGAACATTTTCAAGAAGTCTTATGCAACAGATTTGCCTAATTCAATATGCTGTTTGTTTTTAACAACTGCTTCCATGACTGTTGATAGTAAATTGAAGCAAAATGAAGTCTTTGACAACTTCAGTCTTTTCTCCATTTATTAAGATGTTATTTATTGGTCCAGTGGTGAGAATTTTACAAAAAAATGTACTGCTTTCTTTTCTTCTCTTTTTAAATAACAAGAAAGAGAAGTCCTTCTCCAATACCTCTGTTTTCTGTCGGTGACTTGCCAATATTTCTGTGTCATTTGACATAAGCTTCTTTGACCCCTTGTGCTCTATATGTCACTGTTCCTGGCTTCATTTTTGACTTGTCTGTATTTTTCACCCAAAGATCATTTCATGTGTTTCAGAGACCAGTTTGTAAATCTAAACCTTATTTCCAATTGAAATGTATGTTTTAAAGTTTGACAATTTGCTTTGGGAGTCTTCAGGTGACACTGTAACATAAGCATTGGATTGCTAACCACAAGGCCAGCAGTTCAAATCCACCAGTCACTTCTTGGAAATTGTATACAGGGTCACTATGAGTCAGAATCAACCTGAAGGTAGTTAACAACAGCAATAAATTTGTCTTGAATCTCTAAACTCTGACCTTAAAACAAATTCTGAATTGTAATATTCTAAGAATTGGTTATATGAATAAAAACATGGCATCAGGATTGGAGGAAGACTCATTGACAACCTGCGATATGCAGTTGATACAACCTTGCTTGCTGAAAGTGAAGAGGACTTAAAATATTTACTGATGAAGATCAAAGAGCACAGCCTTCCGTATGGGTTACAACTCAATGTAAAGAAAACAAAAATCCTCACCACTGGACCAGTAAACAACATTCTTATCAATGGGGAAAAGATTCAAGTTGTTAAGGACTTCATTTTTCTTGGCTGAAACATCAACATTCATGGAAGCAGCAGTCAAGAAATCAAACGACATAATGCATTAGGCAAATCTGCTGCACAAGACCTTTTTAAAGTGTTGAAGAGCAAGGATGTCAGCTTGAGGACTAAGGTGCACCTGACGCAACCCATGGTGTTTTCAATAACCTCATATACATGCGAAAGTTGGACAGTGAATAGGGAAGACCATAGATATATTGATGCATTTGAGTTATGGTGTTGGAGGAGACTATTGAAAGTGCCATGGGCTGCCAAAAGAACCAATAGATCCATTTTGGAAGAAGTGCAGCCAGAGTGCTGCACTCTTGGAGGCCAGAATGGCCAAACTTCATCTCTCATACTTCGGACATATTGTTAGGAGGGACCAGTCTCTGGAGAAGAATATCATGTTTGGTAAGGTGGAGGGTCAGAGAGAAAAAGGAAGATCCCCAGCAAGATGGATTGGAAAAGTGGCAGCATCAATGGGCTCAAGCATGACAACAATTGTGAAGTTGGTCCAGGATTGGGCAGTGTTTCATTCTGTTGTACATAGGGTCGCTATGAGTCAGTATTGACTCTATGGCACCTAACAACAACAACAACAACAAGTAATTGGTGGATAGTCTTGGTGTGGCACTGTAGGGTAAGCACTGAATTACAAATTGCAAGGTTCAAGCATACCAGCTGCCATTCAAAAACTCTATACAGGATTACTCTAAGTCTGAACCAAATCAAGTATACTTAACAACAAAAACAATAACAGGCATTGGTGGTGCTGTAGATTAGACATTGGACTGCTAACTGCATGGCGCTGGTTCAAACCCATTGGCAACTCCAAGGATGAAAGATGAGGTTGTCTGTTCCTGTAAAGATTTATAGTCTCAGAAGTCTTACATAGGGTTGCTATAAGTTGACGTGATGGCAGTGGATTTATTTTGTTTTTTGGGTTTGAAGCATTGGTTGTAGCCCTGGTGGCACAATAGTCAAGCACCCAGCTGCTAACTGATAGATTGGTGGTTTGAACCTACCTAGCTGGCTCTGCAAAAAAAAAAAAAAGAATTGGTGATTTGTTCCCATTAAGATTATAGACCAAAAACGCCCTATGGAGGAATTCTAATCTCTCAGGATTGACTTGATGCCACCCAACAACAACAGGCATTGATGGTTCCATACTATAATTCTTTCTGTGCAGGAGATTCGGATTCCATTCTTACCCAATACACTTAACGTATAGCTACCACCTGTCAGTGAAGACATGCATATTGCTATGATGCACAATATGTTTCAGCAGAGCTTCTAGTCTAAGATGCACTATGAAGAAAGGACTAGCAGTCTGCTTTTCAAAATCAGTGAATGAAGACACCATGGATCACGACAGTCCAATCTACAACCAACTGTGGGGATGGCATGGGAGTAGGCAGCGTTTTGTTCTGTTGTTCGTGGGATCACCATTAGTTGTGGACTGACTGGATGGCAGCTAATAACACAACAGGAGCCAAACCAAAAGGTTAAAGATCTTTTCTCTTTCTACTATAGTTTGTTTAAAATGCATATTTTTGCCAAACAAAACATTCCATTGCACATTATGTTGTAGTGTGCCATTAAGTTGATTTCATCTCAAAGCAACCCCATGTGGCAGAGAACTGCCTCATAGGGTTTTCTTGGCTTCAGTCTCTACAGAAGTAGATCACCAAGTCTTTCTCTTGAAGTCACAGGGTGAGTTTGAACTACCAACCTTTCTGTTAGCAGCACAATGGTTATCTATTTGTACCACCAGGAACCTTCAGTGTGGCACTGCAGAACAATACACAGGACCGCAAGGTCAGTTTGAACTGCAAGGTCAGTGGTTCAAATTCACCAACTGCTCCTCAGAAACCCTACACTAGGTTGCTATGAGTTAGACCCATCTAGAAGGCAATTAGCAACAATAGCAGTTGTTGTTGAGTACCATGGCGTTGGTTCCAACCATAGTGACCCTGCACAGGGTTTCTGAGGCTGTAAATCTTTACAGGAGCAGAACAGCTCATCTTTCTCCCACTGAACCACTAGTAGTTTCGAACTGCTGACCTTGAGGTTCGCAGCCTGACTCATAGGGAAATGTAAGTCATCACATGTAGCTTTAGGAAAAAGTTAAACCAGTTACACGGTTCCTTTCTAAAGGTGCCTCATATCCAATGGCATACTCTTTTTGCCCTAAATCTCACCTTAACACTTTTTTTTCTTAAATATTTTATTGTGAATTATGCCATAGTTTACATGGGAGAACATTAGCTTTACATTCATCCTATCGTCTATTGTTTCATTGCCAAGATTACAATCCTCTCCATGCATCATCAACCAACCAAAGGGTATACCCTGCAAGCCTGCCTCCTGGTTGTCAGCACACAGCCCTTCTCCCTCTCTGGGTCTAGAGTCCCTAGTTGCTCCATCTCTCCACATCTTAGTCTCTGCCTCCATCTCTGGTGTCACTGTTACTCTGGGTAGGGTCTCGCAGTCCACACTTCTCCCTTGATGGTCCTAGGGACCTCTGCTCCTGGACTGCAAAGTCATTCACTTCCCACCTTTTGCTACAAAACATCTACCTTTACATTTCCAACCCTCACAATCAGTCCTGATAATAATTATTCACTATTGTACCATAAGGGACGTATCCCCATCTCCTTTCATCAGCCCCACTCAGACAGATTGGATACTACTCAGTAGAGATTCTACCTTCCTCCACGGCTTCTGGATCTAGACTCACACTTGGAAGCTTGCAAGCCAGTCACTTCTTACCTTTGTAGCACCCCTGTTTTGGGTAGCCAATGTCCAAGTGGCCCATCCCTGTCTACTCTGTGTATGGAGTTGGTGGGAATGATCTTCGCTATTAGCATTTATTACCTCTTTTGAGCTACTGCATCCATAGCTGTAAGTTAAGTTAATCAAATTGTATCAAATTACTCTTTTTTTCCTCTTCTTTCTTCTTCTAGTTGAGCTCTAATCATCAAGTCATTGAAGCCAGGACAAGTGGGTATTATCTGCAAGTGTCAGTGTTCTTGTGTATATGCCCTCTCTTCTTATCAGCTGGATGCTTCACTCTCCACTCTAGTCCTCTGTGGCTATGTCACTGACTCTGGGCCCAAGGGTCCCTGGGTTTTGCCACACTGCTGGGCAACCGGGTTTCCACCCAGGTTCACAGGACTCTATTGAACGTTGTAAGGCTTAGCTCGCAGCTTCATTGCTGTTTTTCCCTCACTTCTCCTTATTGTGGTCACCAATCAGAGCACATGTCTGCTCATGTATTTCCAATGAGTCTTAGTCTTGGAAGGGGGTTTATCCTGAGGGGACCTGATCACTTGCCTTTATGTATTTTGAGTGAGCAACTTGCTCGTTCTTGTAGTAATCAGTCAGACAGCCATAATTGTTTTTGTATTTTTCCTGTTGGTCTTTCTTTCAAGAAGTATCTTCCGTTCTTCTAGCTGCTCTGAGCTGGTCTGCTTGTCCTTTCAAGTGGAAATTTCCCACCTTAGAAAATTCTGGATGGGGTTCAGGATTCCACCTATGGTCTTATGTAATGCAGAGGCTTCACAAGAAGCCTCCTTCACTGGGCACGTTGTAGCCCCATTTTAGGTATTCCAATGAGTTATAGGCAGAACACGTGCTTACAAGCTTTCTATGGTGATATTTCTGGCTATTCCTTTCTCTCCCCGTCAAGTGTCTATTTTATAATGGTATGCTAGGAAAACCAAGATTCAAAAGACAGCCAAGCATCTTAACATTATTTCCCCCATTTCCCCCATTCCAACCGTGTCTCAGTCTCTGTATCCCAGAGCCCTGTTGTTCCAAGTTTGTGTGTACATCATTCTTTACTTCTGTCTCACTTAGCCCATGCAAACCTGCCTAATTATTTTCCCATCCTCCTTGTTTTTCATTCCCCTCCCCCTTCTTAAATATTCCCCACCTCCCTAGCACCCAAACTATCCTGTGTCTATTCCCTTTCCTGTGCTCCACCTTTCCCTCCCTCCCCTCACCTCACCCTCCACTTCCCAGCAACCAGCAAAGAATCCCTGCCCCCTTTAGTATGGACTCTTTTTCTTAATCTGTTACAGTAGTGGTCCTATGCAGTATTTCTCCTTTTATGACTACTAATTTCACTCAATATAATGTTCATTCATGTTTTGTGATAGCTTATAGCTTCCTTGTTGGTCTTCAGGGTAGCATAATATTCCATTGTGTGCATATAACACAGTTTATCATTCTTCAGTTGATGGGCACTTAAGCTGTCTCCATCTTTTTGCTATTGTAAATAGTGCTGCTTTGAACATTGGTGTGCATATATCTTCTCGTCTTAACACTTATTTCTAATGATTTCATTGTATAAATCTGTTGGATTCTTCCAGACCATCTGATTCATCTAGAGCAGTCTTCCTATATTTTAGCTGCCATTTTTTACTAGATATTGTTGTTGTTAAGTGACATAGAGCTGGCTCTAACTCATAGCAAACCTGCACAGGGTTTCCAAAGTTTTTAAAATCTTCCCTCAGAGCAGTAGGTGAGTTCATATCACAGACACTGTGGTTCTCAATCCAGTGTTTTTTGTATGGAGGCACCACGATCCCATTTACTAGATAGAACCCATTTCATTCTCTCAAACAGGAGGTTTAAATGAACTTAATGTAATGTATCCTTAAAATGTAATAATGTGATCACTTCTAATATACAATATCTGATTGTACCACTATGATCCAGCAAGGTGAAGCCCTTGATACTGGTCTCAAGGCCTGCAAGGCAAATAGAGATACTTATTCCCACCTTTATACCAGTTCCTTAAAGCTGAATGTGCAGAACTCTGTTAAGACTTATTTCCATTTAAACCTCCATTTTTGTGTGATTTTACCTGAATAAAATTTTTTTGAGGGAATACAGGGGACTTGCATTTTCCTTATCCCAAATACCCCCTTAGTGATAATCTTGAATGCCAGCAAACATCTGGATGTTTTGAGTCATCCTGAGGATCGATATGATTGTTCCACTCTTCACCTAGCCTTATGATATTGCTTAGTCAGGGCTGTTATCACTTTGAGCTTTGGTCTCTAGCTTGCTTTCAGCTGCCTTCTCTGTACAACATTCTGCTTAGCCTTTCTTTTTGACTCTACTCACCCACACTCCATATACTTTCCCACATATGTCATTCCAGCCAAACTGAACCTCTCTCTATTCCATGCCCAAGACATACTTCTTTTCTGAATCCTGCTCAGGATACATGCATAAAAAGACTGGTATGTTTAGAAACTGTATGTGTAATAAAAACTGTATAGCTTTACATGAAATGACAATGGGTACAATTGGTATTCATCAGCCCCTTGTCAGTTCGTCAACATGTACTGTTTTGCATGCTGGCTTGCACGCTGCTATGAAGCTAGGAGAAGGATGCTAATACTTCAAATATCAGCAGTACTCCCAATATGTGTCAGCAGAGCTTCCAGACTAAGACAGACTAGGAAAGAAGAGACTGATCATCTACTCCCAAAAAGTAACCACTGAAGACACTATGGATCACAATAGAATATTGTCAGATACAGTACTGAAAAATGAGCCCCATTCAAAATACACAATGTTTTCAGCAATAGACTTGAGCATGCCAGTGGTGGTGAAAATGGCGGAGGACCAGCACCATTTCATTTAGTTGCACATGGACTTCATAAAGAGTTGACTTGATGGCAACTATGAACAGTAAGAGTCCTGGTGTGGCGCTGTAGGATAAGCTCTCAACCAAAAGGTTGGTTTGAACCACAACGTCAGTGGTTCAAACTTACCAGCCACTCCTCGGAAACACTATACAGGGTCGTTATGAGTTAAAACCAACTCGATGACACTTAACAACAAACACAACAACAAAGAACAATAATAAAACTAGTATAATTAGAAACCCCATAATTCAGCAACCAACAAGTGTTTATTGTTTTCTGTAAGTTTGGAATGCAGGCATGCCGGGGTCTGACCCCGACATAGTGGTCACGAGTTTTTGGTTCACGAGGAGGGGAGATCCAGCGGCGATAGGGATAGCGAAAGAA
>NW_006408651.1:3953373-3956528 GCF_000296735.1 Chrysochloris asiatica
CTCATTTGTTACACTCAGCCCTAGAGGGCCTCGAACCTCTGACTAGTCTTACACGGTCTGCAACACAGGCAGGTCCTGAGCCCCTGTGAGTTTCCACTTTCATCCATTTGTCCTCACAGTCTGAGCAACCCATGAAAGAGTTCAATTCCATACAGCAACTGCTGACTAGAATACCTACTTCTCTTTTTTTATTATTTTCTTAAGGTTTTTATTATGAATTGAGTGAAAGCTTACAGGGCAAATCATCAGTTTTACATTCAACAAATCATACACCTTGTTTCATTACAATGATTAGAATCCCCTCCATGTACCATCTGTTAACAGTATTTCTCTCTATTCACTTTAGCTTTTTTTTTTTAAAACACTCAGGCATATATAATAATTTACACCACCAAAGGGAACATTTTGAAAGCCTCCTGGCTGCCCTCTCCTAGTCCTTCTCTTCCCATAAATTTAGAGTCCTTACCTGCTCTCTCTCTCTCCATGGCTCTGTCTCTGCCTCCATCTCTAGTATCACTGCTTCTCTGGATAAGGTCTCACATTCCACTTGATGGTCTCCCTTGATGGTCCCAGGGTCCTTTGTTTCTGGACTGTAAGATTAACTACATACCCATTTTTGTTACAAAACTTCTACCTTTACAATTTTGACAGTCACAATTAGTCATTATAACAATTACTATTGAATCATAAGAATCGTATCCCCACCTCTTTTTACCAGACCCATCTAGACAAGGTGAAAACTATTCAGTGGTGACATTTTCTCCCTGCCCCACACTATTAAACTAAACTCCCCCTTGAAACCTTGTAAGCCAGTCACTTCTTGCCTTTATCACCTCCTCATTTTAGGTAGCCAATGTCTAAGTTGCCCATCCCTATCTGCCCTGTGTACAGAGGAGACAGCATTGATACTTGATGTGAAGACTCCTTCCCTCTCTGTTGGTATTTAGAGTTAACTATCTCCGTAAGTGTAGGTCAAGTTCATCAAATTGTAGCAATTTACCTTCATTTCCTTTATCAACAATTGTTTTTTTCTTTTTCTTTTTATCTTCCTCTAGTCGAGTTCTGATTATCAAGCCATCGACGCTAGGTCAGATGGGTACTATCTGTAAGTTTGAGTGTTCTTATGCACCGCCTCTGACTTCATATCAACTGGATGCTTCACTCTCAGCTCTAGCCCTCTGTGACTATGTGCTTGCCCATGGGCCCAGGTGTCCCCAGGTTTCACCACACTTTGGAGCAACCAGCCCTTCCTCTTCTCTCTCTCATATCCAGGTCAATGGGAGTCTGTGGAACATGAGTGAACTCAGTCCATTTCTTCATTGCTACCTTTCCCCCTCTTCCACTCACCAGTAGACCAATGTGATCATCAGCAAACTTATATGCCTGCCATTGTGTTCCCTTTGAATTTCAGTCTTAGAGGGGTAAAATGCCTATTTCTTCAAAGGAAAATGGCCAAGTGCATCAGGAGTTATAAAGATAAATAGCATATATGTTCTGTCATCAAATCAGTTTCCAAATACATATAAAAGGGATTCTAAAAGAAAAGAAAAAAGAACTAAACAGCTTTAAAGTGTAGCATTAAATACATATTTGTGCCAAATTAAAAATGATGAGAAATCTAGTTTGTTTAATTCCTGCAGATGCATATAATTTGAAAACTGTGTTCATGGAAAATTGTGTTTAGTTATTGCCCATACCTACATTACTACTGAAGGAGCTGTGGTAGCATAGTGGTTATGAATCGGGCTGTGAACCGCAAGGTCAGCAGTTCGAAACTACCAGCTATTCCACAGGATAAAGATGAGGCTTTCTGCTCCCATAAAGATTTACAGCCTCGAAAACCCTGTACAGGGTCGCTATGAGTCGGAACTGACTCCACAGTACATAACCACCACCATCACCATTACTACTGAAATGAAACACAAGCCTTTCTTTGTCAGTATTATGAGAACTACTTTTAATTGCAACACATCAGAATTTCTGAGAATGACCTTTAGTTTTATAATTTAAGCAGGCACCGTTAACATAATTTTAATTCTTACTATTTTATATCTTTTCACCAATCTTATCCAAGTTCATAAAATGGTGCTACTAAAGATAGTTCTTCAAAACAAACCCAATATCAGTCATTTGGGGATAGAAACAAGATGTGATAAGCACTTTGAAGGAGAAAAAGCCACCACCAGTATTAATTTAGAACAGAGCCCTCAGCAAAATAACAAAGAAAATGTAAAAAGCAACTTCAAAGAAAATATACACTAAAATAATTGTAAATTTGTAAGTTCCAAAAGTGCATTCCCCCTTTGGGGAAATTTGTTTTGAATTATATGAGTTTTAAGTTATGCAAGTCTCCAGGAATAACATTTCTCTCATATGAAAAGCAAGCGCCGTGTACTTAAATTTTATTTCCCACTGCTCTACCTTACAATCCTTACAGTTTAGTTAGAAAAATCTCTTTAATACTCCACACATCCTCTGCCAAGGAAACCAATATTATTCCTTTCACTATTTCTTTTATTGTGCTCCTCTTGCTGTTTTAAATATCTTTGTTCTTCCTATCCATTAATCCACATACTATACTATATGGCCCAGCCTCAAAGCCTCTCTCAAGCTTCATCTGTTCTGCAAGGTTGTACCTGACTTAGTAAAGTCATAGGATTTTATATTTGGAATGAATTTTAAAGGTTGCTAGTCCAAAGAGTTTCCAACTGTTCAAAATAGAGATGCTTAGAAGACTTCAGAAAGAGGGTCAGGAATGGGAAGGGCTACTGTCTCTTTTTTTCCTTTTTAAGTTTTTATTGTGAATTATGTGTTTGTTTACATGGGTGAACATTATGTTTACATTCATCCTATTGTACTTTGTTTCATTGCAATGATCACAATCCCCTGCATGCATCATCAAACACCCAAAGGGTTCACCACACACCACGTCACTGCCTCCATCCCTAGTGTCACTACCTCCCCGGACAGGGTCTTGCACTTTGCTTTTCTCCCTTAATGGTTCCAGGAATCTCTGCTCCTGGATGCAGAAGCAGCTACTTCCCTCCTTTTGTTACCAAACATTTACATTTACCTTTCCAGGATTCACTGTCAGACCTGATAACAATCATTCCCTGTTGAACCACAGGAGTCCTTTCCCCCTCACCTTTCATTAA
>NW_006408651.1:3961363-3970456 GCF_000296735.1 Chrysochloris asiatica
TTATTTGTGTCTTCTTTTCTTTTGTTAGGTTTGCCAATGGTTTGTTAATTTTATTAATCCTTTCAAAGAACCAGTTTCTTGTCCTATTGATTCTTTCTGTAGTTTTTCTGTTTTCTCTCTCATTTATTTCTGCTCAGATCTTTATTATTTCTTTTCTCTTGGTGACTTTAGGCTCCCTTGGTTGATCTGTTTCTAGTTGCTGGCAATGTTGTGTTAAAGTGTTCATTTTTATTCTTTATTCTTTTTGGATGTGCACATTTATCACAATAAATTGTTCTCGCCACACTGCTTTCACTATGTCCCAAAGATTTTGGTATGTTGTATTTTTCTTCTCGTTTGTTTCTAGGAACTTTCTGAATTCGCATTTAATTTCTTCTATTATCCAGTTGATCTTCAGCTGGGTGTTGTTCATTTTCCATGTATTAAACTTTACTTCTTATTGCTGATTTCTAATTTTATGGCATTGTGGTCTGAAAAGATGCTTAGTAGTATTTTGATGTTTTTAAATTTATGGAAGCTTGTTTTCTGACCTAAAACATAGTAAACTCTGGAGAATGTTGCATGTGCACTGGAGAAGAATGTATATTGTGCTGTTGTTGGGTTGAATGCTCTGTACACATCTATGAGGTCAAGTTGGTTGATTGTGCTGTTTAGTTCCTCTGTAACTTTTTCGAGTTTCTTTCTGGTTGTTCTATCCCTTTTTCAAAAGTGGCGTATTAAAAACCCCCACTATAATTGTAGATTTATCTGTTTCTTTTTTCAATTCTAGTAGGGTTTACTTCATATATCGTGGTGCTTTTTCATTTAGAGTGTAGATGTTAATTATGGTAATGTCATCTTGCTGAATTGACTCTTTAATCATGAAATAATGTCCTTCTTTAGCTCTTATGGCGGTATTTGCCTTAAAGTTTATTTTACTAGAGATTAGTATTGCCACTCCTGCTCATTTTTTATTGCAGTTAGCTTGGTATATTTTTTCCGTCCTTTAACTTTTAGTCTATTTTTGTGTTTGTGTGTAAGGTGTATCTCTTGCAGGCAGCATATTAAAGGGTCTTGTTTTCTTATCCATTCTGCCACTGTCTATCTCTTCACTGGTGCATTTAATCCATTGACATTCAGCGTAATTATGGATAGGTACAGATTGACTGCTGTCATTATGTTAATTTTTTGTGCTTCTGTTTGTTCCTTTGTTCTGCATACCTTCTTGTGTTGCATTCATGTTTTTTGTGCTATCTCTTGTCAGTTTCTTCTTTTTTTTAATGTTGTTCTGCTTGGATCTTCATTTTCACGGTAATTTGTGAAGTATTAATTTTCTTTGGGATTACTGTGTGTTCTGTTAAAATTTCCCTGCATTTAAGACAGTGTACTGTATCCTGCCATCTACTCAGCCTCCTCACCACCTGGATCTCTGTTCCTGTATTATGGCCTTCTTTGACATTGTTAATATTTTGATCTTTGGTTGGCCTCATGGTGTGTGTGAAGTGCCGTTGAGTTGATTCCGACCCATAGCAACCCTGTATAGGGTTTCCAAGGAACATCTGGTGAACTTGAACTGCCGACCTTGCAGTTCACATGGCTTTGCAGTCTAGTGCATCAACCCACAACACCGCACGAGAACTCCACATAAGTTTCCATAAATACCTGTCGGTATGTAGGTGGATCTTATATGCTAATCATAATGAAATAAAAGTGAAAATCAGTAAAACAAATGCCACCTCATTTTCTATGTTTACGTACTCAAAACCAAACCCAACCCACAGCCATCAAGTTCATCTTGACTCATAGGGACCCTGGTTTAGGGTCTCCAAGGCTGTAAATCTTTATTGGAGCAGTAAGCCTCATCTTTCTCCTACAGTGAGGTTAGTGGATTTGAACTTACATATCTACCTGATTCATAGGTGAAAGAATAAATTATATTATTAATCACACAATATTTAATACTGAAGGCCAATATGAAACAATTTAAATCAAAATTTGCAAGATGAAGCTGAACCAATACAATGATGGTCATTTATAATCTTATTTTTAAGTGCCATCAAGTTGTTTCCAACACATAGTGACCCTATATAAGGTTTCTAAAGAGCAGCTGGTTGGTTTGAATCACCGACCTTGGGATTATCAGTACAATGTTAATCTAGCGCCACCAAACCAGGATGTCTTTACAATCTTAGGTACTTATATTAGACAAAATGTTTTGAAGCCTTGAAACCTTATTGTTGTTGTTAAGTGCCACCAAATTGGCTCCGACCCATAGTAACCCTGGTATATGGTTTCCAAAGAGTGACTGGTGGATTTGAACTGCCAACCTGTAAGTTAGCAGTCCAGTGATTATCCTACAATGCCACGCCACACCAGCACTCCTGAAACCCTGTAGAGTTGTTATGAGTCAGAATAGACTCCAAGATTCTTAACAACAACAATACTGAACTAAAGATTGTAGGATTTAGATTCAAAAGACTTGAGTCCTAGTTCACCTAAAAAATAACCCCCAAAATGGTGAACTGTTGTTCTGTATCCATAGGAGTACGTGATGGTACTGATTGTTTGCGGTCAAGTTGGTTCAGACTCATAGTGTAAGGTTTCTGAGGCTGTAAATCTTTAGGGGAGCAGAAAGCCTCATCTTTCTCCCGTGGACAGCTGGTAGTTTCGAACTGCTGATCTTTAGATTCGCAGCCCAATTTATAACCACTACACTACCAGAACACCTAAATTATATAATAACATATGTTAAGTCTGAACTGCCACACAGGTTGTTAATACAATCACTAAGAAGAAGTTTAATTGATTTTCACAAGCACATTTACTGGATTGAGACACAGCATTTTGGTGTCAAAAGATCTAAAAACCACAAGGATCTGTAAATCCTATGATAGAAAATTAAACAGCCTAACTTGGATTTCCCCCACAAACTTTATTCTGTGATTCCTGAGACTATTTGAGGGAAAATACCAGAAACAGATTCATAAACTGCCCTGGAGACATACCATAAATACGAAACAAAGCCAGTTTTATGTCAGAGCAGGTGACCAAAAAATTAGAGGTGCTTTGACTGGAAAATTCTGCAATTCCAGATGTCCTTCATCTCAGGAGCCTTGTGCATGGTGTGATAAGTGACTTGGGGAAACCTGTGGCTGACATGTGTGAGCCATCTCTGAAAATCCAGGGCACACAGGTGCTGAGGCAGGATTGAGTGCCACACCTGTCTTTATAATAATGCTTGCATGTCTCTGCTGCCTTTCATCAGGCTTCCTGACAGGTTTTGCAGACATACTGCTGCAGCTTTTGGAGAGGATGGTAAACCCATCTGGAGGCAGAAATCTGAGAATCATGTGATAACAAAACTGAGGGCTGCACAGTGCACTGGATGGAACAAAGACTTTCTGAAGTGTATACACCTAGTCTTCATATATCAACTATCTCATTCGCTGACATTTCATATTTATGACAATAGTAAAAATTTACTATCCCACACTTTTGCACATTAACGATGTACAAGGGGGTTTCAAAAAGGTCATGGAAAAATTCCATTATCTTTTAATTCCAGTTTTTCATGAACTTTTTGACTCCTCCTTGTTTGTCAGTTAAGAAATACTAAGGCAGGAATTGAATGTAACTCTGGCTGTGATGGCTAAAGATATGTGTTAACTTGGCTGGGCCATAATTCTCAGTGGTTTGGAAATTATGTGATAATGTAGGTGTCTTCCATTGCTCTGAAGTACTCATTTTCTATTTTGGCATAATGCCCATTTTCACATGATGACCTGGTCTTTGAAACTAATCATGTCAATAAGTGAAGAGTGGGTATATAGAAATTTCAAGATAAATTTGGTTCAGAAATTAAGCAAATAGTTAATACACACCTGCAATGTACATGATATGTAAAGTACTAAGATTATATGCTCTTCAAAGGGTGGTGGAAATGGTTAAGCACTTGGCTGTTAACTGAAAGGTTAGACTTTGAACCCAAGAAAAAATTCTGAGAAGATGTTGTTGTTGTTGTTCAGTGTCATTGAGTTGGTACCAACTCATAGCAATCCTATGCACAGCAGAATAAAACACTGCCCGGTCCCTGGGCCAATCTCACTTCCGTTGCCACACTTGAGTCCATCAATGCTGCCACTTGGCCAATCCATCTCACTGGGGGTCCTGCTCTTTTTTCTCTGACCCTCTACCGTACCAAATATTATATCCTTCTCCAGTGACTGGTCTCTCCTGGCAACATATCCAGAGTATGAGAGATGACGTTGGGCCTTCCTGTAAAGATTACAGCCTTGGAAAGCCTATGGAGCAGTTCTAGTCTATCCTACAATGTTTCTATGAGTCTAAATCAAGTCAACAGCAATGGGAGTGAGGCCCCATTAGTGTTGCTCAAATTTCCTCTACCGCTACTATTTTTTATTTTTTACTTGCTTAAATGCTCCCGTAAAGATTTGCAGCCTTGGAAACCCTGTGCAGGGTCACTATGAGTTGGAACCAACTCCACAGTACTTAACAACAACAATGTATTAATTTGAACTGAAAATGTTGTTCTTTGCTTTTCCTCCTTCTTGTCTACCTTCTATTAATTCATTTAAATTGATTCTTTTTAAGTTAAATATTCTTTTAAAACTTTAATATTCTGTATCTATTCTTTAGTTGTGGCTCTAAAAATTTCAACAAGCATGTTTAACAGTATAAGATTAATCAGTCTTAATCTTCACATAAGGTAAACAAAAATATTTTTAGATTATCATTGTCCTTACAGTATCAAATCTTTGGTATACTGTTTAACTACTAACCATTTTTTCATAGCTTAATTGAGATTTAATTCATGTTTGCAATTCACCAATTTAAACTGTATGTTTCAATGGTTATGTAATGATTACCAAAATCATTTCAGAACATTTCAATCATTGCATAAAGAAATCCTGCACTCCTAACATGGAATTCCCTTATTTCCTGTGTCCCTAGTATTGTTGCTATAAGAAACCATAGACTTGGTCCCAATTCATAGTGACCTCGTGTACAGCAGAACGCAGCACTGGCCAATCTTATGCTATCTACAAAATCATTCCTGTCTTTGAGCTCAATGTGGTAACCGATCTATATCATTGAGCATCTTCCTCTTTATCACTGACCATTCTCACTTCTAAGGAGCATTCTGGCAATTCTTCTTCCAAAATATATTTGTTCATTCTTCTGGTAGTCTGCAGTGTATTCAGTATTCTTTACAAACACCATCATTCAAAGACACTAATTTCTCTTTGGTCTTCTTTATTCATTGTCCAGCTTTCTCAACCTTTTGCAGTGATTGAATATCATGACTTGTGCTGAGCACTCCTTAGTCCTCAAAATAACATCTTTGATTTTAACACTTTAAAAAGGTCTTTTACAATGCCCAATGCATATATATTTGATTTCTTCACTGCTGTTACCATGAGCATTAATTATTGATCCATGTAAAATGAAATCCTTGATAGATTCAGTAGTCTCTCTGTTTATTATTATGTTGTTTTGGGTACATAATATCAAATTTCTTTCAGAATTGTTATAAGCATTTACAATTGTACTGTGTATGAAAGTGCTTATTTAATATTCAGATTTTTCTTTTAATTGTATTGTGGCAAAACACGACATTTTATTCATTTTAAGCATACAGTTCTAGGAAACTTGGTGGCACAATAGTAAGTAGATTGACAAAGAGGTTGACAATTTGAATCCACAAACATTCCATGGGAGAAAGATGACTTAGTTTGCTTCTGTAGTTGTTTACAGTCTCAGAAACTTGATGGAGCAGTTCTACCTTGTCTGATAGGGTCACTGTGAGTTGGAATTGACTTGATGGCCTTTGGTTTGGTTTGGAGTAAGCATACAGCTCAGGGACAGTACTTAACACTCACTATGCTGTGCAACCATCACCACCACCCATATTAGAATATTTTTCAGCATTCTTAACAAAATCTCAGTAACCCTTAAACAATAACTCTCTGTTCTCCCCTCACCCCAGCCCTTGGTAACTACTAATACAAACTTTTGTCTTTATGTACTGGTCTATTCTGAGAAGCTGGATTATATGAAGAAAAATGTGACATCTGGATTGGAGAAAGACTCATTAACAACCTGCAATTTACAGATGATACAACCTTGCTTACTGAAAGTGAAGAAGACTTAAAATGCTTACTCATAAAGATCAAAGACCACAGCCTTTGGTGTGGGTTGCACCTCAATGTAAAGAAGACAAAAAACCTCACCACTGGACCAATAAGCAACATCCATATAAATGGAGAAAAAATTGAAGTTGTCAAAGATTTCATTTTGCTTGGATCAACCATCAACACTCATGGAGGCAGCAGTTAAGAAATCAAGTGACATATTGCTTTAAGCAAATCTGCTGCAAAAGGTCTATTTAAAGTGTTCAAGAGCAAAGATGTCAGTATAAGAACTTAGGTGCATCTGACCCAAGTATTTTCAGTAACCTGATATGCATGAGAATGTTGAACAATGAATAAGGAAGACCATAGAAAATTTGGTACATTTGAGCTATCGTGTTGGAAGAGAATATTAAAAGTACCATGGACTACCACCAAAAGAACAAACATCTGTGTTGGAAGAAGTAGAGTCGAGTGCTCCCCAGAAGCTACAATGGTCAGATTTCATCTCTCATACTTTGGACATACTGTCAGGAGGGACAAGTCCTTGGAGAAAGAATATCATGTTTGGTAAAATGCAAGGTCGGAGAAAAAGAGAAAGACTCCAGTGAGATGGACTGGCACAGTGGCCGCAGTACAGGCACAAATATAGCAATAATTGTGAGGTTGGTTTAAGACTGGGCAGTGTTTCATTTTGTTGTTCATAGCATCACTATGAGTTGGTACCAACTCGATGGCACGTAACAACACCAACAATATATATTTGGACCTCACCAAATGGCCCAAATAAAATTAACTGCATCTGTGGGAAGAGATGGGGAAAAAGTTCAGTACCATCAGTCAAAACAAGTTTGGGGCAGACTGTGGAACAGACCATCAATTGCTTGTATGTAAGTTCAGGCTGAAGCTGTAGAAAATTAAAACAACTTCAAGTGAGCCAAACTACATGGGTAAGTGAAAATTTATCTACACTCTGGCTATAGAATTTATTTTAATCAACTTTTAGAAAAGATTATTTTATTTATATCATTTTTCAACATAATCTCCTTGCTTACACTTTTTCTATCTCTCAACAAGCTTTCATATTCCTTTATTTAAAAAATTGCTTTAGGATGAGCTGCAAGCCACGCTGTCCTCACTTCTTCATCAAAGGTGAATCTTCATCCTTGAAGGGCTGCTTTCAGGGAAACAAAAAGGTGAAAGTCTGAAAAAGTAGAACTAGAGGGAAGATGCTTGAACATCTCAAAAACAAAGTTTTTGCAGCGTGTCAACAGTGTGAGCAGTGGTGTGGTGATGTGCATTGCTATGCAAAATCACAAAGCCCAGGATAGAGTCCTCTTCATTTAATCCAAACTTTAGACTTCAGCTCTTCAGTGAGCATCTCACTGTAGTGAGTTCTGTTGACTATTTAACTTTTTCCTGATAGTCTTCCAATACTGTCCCTTGAGAATCCCAGAAAACTGTATCAGTTTTCCAGCTGATTGTTGACTTTCGAGCTTTTTCTTGGTCAGCAAAATGAGGATGTTACCATTCCATACGCTGCCATTTTCTCTCAGTCTCAAAGTAATGAATCTATGTTTTGTCACCATAACAGTTATTTTTAAGAAGATTTTATCTTCTTTCCAGTATCGATCCAAAGTTTGTTTGCAGATGTTCACGTTAAAACCTGCATAGCAGTAACCTTGAATGGAAAGCCCTGATAAGACAATGCAGCCAACAGAAGCTTAAATATAATGAGAGTGCAAATAATTATTTACTCATCCTCATATGTTCTTTGATATATACCACCTGAATTGAGAGATCATCTCAAGAAAAGATTTGATTGATTGAACACTAATGACTGAAGATTAGAGAATTTGGGAATGACATCAAGAACATCATACAGGAAGAAAACAAAAGAGCATTAAAAGAGAGGAAAGGAATAAAAGACCAAAATGGATGTTAGAAGTGACCCTGAAATTTGATATCCAGCATAGATATAAAGCATATCAAAGAAATAAGGAGGTCAAAGAACTGAACAGAAATTTTCAAAGGGCAGCTCAAGAAGAAAAAGTCAAGTATTATAATGAAATGTACAAAGACCTGGAGTTAGAAAATCAAAAGGAAAGAATATGTTTAGCTCAGCATTTTTCGAGTTGAAACAACTGACAAAAACAGCAAGCAATATTGAAGAATTCTATGGGTAAAATATTGAATGATGCAGAAGTCATCAAAAGAAGATATAAGGAATAAACAGAGTCCAAAACTAATTGGTTGATGCTCAACCATTTCAAAACGTAACATATGATCAGAAACTGATGATATTCAGGGAAGAGATCCAGGCTGCACTGAAGGTAGTGGTGAAATATAAGACTCCAGGAATTAACAGAATGCAAACTGAAATCTTTCAACAAGCTTATGCAGCACTGGAGACTCTCACTCATCAATGCCAAGAAATTTTGAAAACAACTACCTGACCCACTGATTGGGGAGATCAATAATTGTGCCCATTTCAAACAGAGGTGACACAACAGAATGTGGAAATCATCCAACAATATCATTAATTTGTTGTTGTTGTTATGTGCTATGGAGTCGGTTCTGACTCATAGTGACCCTGTACAGGGTTTCCGAGGCTATAAATCTTTATGGGAGCAGAAAGCCTCATCTTTCTCCTGCGTAACAGCTGATAGTTTCAAACTGCTGACCTTGAGGTTCACAGCCCAATTCATAACCAGTGCACTACATGAAAATTTTGCTGGAGATAATGAAGAAATGGATGCAATAGTACAACAACGGAGCTGCCAGAAATTCACACTGAATTCAAAAGAGAGCAGGGAATGAGAGATATTATTGCTTATGTCAAATGAAATTTAGAAGACAACTGTCTGGCCGACTGATTGGAAGAGATCAATGTTTGTGCCCATTCCAAAGAGAGGTGACCCAACGGAAGGCGGAAATCATCGGACAATCTCTTTGATATCTCAAG